>NC_054828.1:41993922-42326922 GCF_018345385.1 Vulpes lagopus
AAGGTTGTAGCAAGCATATTTTCCAAGAGAAGTATATTTTTGCATTTGAAATTAGCCATAGCTTAGCAACGCCAGCTTCCAAAACATTTATACCAAGTGAAGAGCTGCATATGCTGGTGTGCTCGATGTACTGAAACAGCACCAAGCAGGGGCACCCAACAGGGTGGGAAAGGAGAATCTCAAAACACGCTTATTTTCCTGTTATTATTGCTGTTTAAAATTGTTGTTGTCAGTTGAGAGCATCAAGCCTTTAACATAGTTCAATATTGTGGAAAGAAAGCATATGTTCTTTGTGTTTAACTTTGAGATGGTGCCTGTTATCATGGAAATCATTATTATATTATTATTTTTATTATAATGCACATCATTTTATTATTATTATTATTACTAGAAAGTAGCTTCCAAATTGAACAATAAAGAGTTCCAGTGTCATCTTCTGACTCCAAGGCAGTTCAGCCTCTCAAGTCATCAAAGAGGACACACACTTTCTGTCTCCCTCTCGAATTCCCCAGTGGTTTGGGGCATAGGCCTTAAAACCAGTTTAGGGCAGAGCATGGCTTCTGCCCCGACTTTCCTCCTCTGGCACAACAAGAGCAGGATTTAATCTATTTTCTCCTCCATGGCATGCTCATTAGTGCTGACTTCCAGACACTTCCTTCTTCCCCTCCCTGGAGATGACTAGGTTTGTTAAAAGTCATATGCAAAATGGCTGATAAAGTATGTGGTTTAATTGCCAAACAGACTAAGATGAACAGTGACAGCACCTAAATATCAGCCATGGCACAAATTTCATCTGTTAAAGGTCAGAACGCATTGCCATTGTCTCCCTGCCAAGGGGGTTTTCATTGTTCTGGCATCAGAGCTGGAGGACATCAGGACATCCCTAATACTTTCCTGGATAAACTTTCATACCTTCTTCCTCCCTTCTCCCTGCTGTTCTTGGGAAAGGCCTTGAATGCAGAGTAAAAAATTCGAGGAGAATAAAGAATGGGGGCTTTGGATCAAAACATATGGGCTCAAATCTCAGTCCTCCTATTTTTCTGGTTGTGACACCTTGAATCCAGTAGATATTCGCTCTGACGGTTATGCATCTGTTCAAGAAAGTAATGTGGCATAGTTTGCAGGATCCTTGTAGGGTGATTGAAAGAGAAAATCCCTATTCATTTTTTGCACACTCTAGAAAGGCTATAGCTAAACCCCACAAATATCTCTGCGCTGGGAGAGGCTGCCTCACCTTTTCTGGCTCCACCTTTATTCTCTATCATATTCTTAAACTCTAAAGTGGCTAGTAACTGAGATCACCAGTTTCTTAAGATACAAAAGCTGTTACTACCTAAATCTAGTTCATCAAGTGCTCCCTGTTCTGGAAGGGTTGAGAGGCTTCCCTTATTAGAGAAGGAAATTTTAAAAAGCCAAATTTTCTTTAGAGAAATTAACCAACTAATTCTGAATAGCCGGGGAAAGTGGATCAAATTACCTGCCAGCCTGGGAATGTGCAGGCCCCAAATTCCGCCTCACCTCCTGCCCCACCATGTATTGATGTTATGCAGCGTTTCCTTCACAGCCATGGGTCGCACGTCAAAATCTCAGGTCTAGGGGCTTTGTTTGGCCTGCTGGGCATCTCAAGGTGTGGCTGCCCTCTGGTGGTAGCTGCCTTCCCCACACCCAAATGTACTGATCTTGTTCCTGCTTTCCGTTTTACTTCTGTCCCTACTTCTGCCCCGCTGCAGAGAGCCCAGAGGCTGACCAGTTCACTTAATTGTTTCCTAGGCTGCAGCTCCCGGTGCAAACTCCTACTGAGGTGGAACCTTCTTCGACTTAGAGCCACATTTTTCTGCTGAGATGGTCTCCAGAAGCCCTGCCAACAGGGGAAGACTTTTACCATTTCTTCCGTGCATTTTCTTTTCCAGACTAAGGGGGTATCTTAAGAAAGGTAGGTCTAGAGTCCTCATCATCTAGCTGCCTTCAGGGGATTTTCCCGTGTTCCTTCTAAAAGGTGACAAGTAGAACTGAATATTTAATCCAGCTGTAATCTAGGCAATGCAAAGCAGTACTGGTGCTACTTCCCAGCCATCAAAATTTGCAACTCCCAAAAAGGGACAGCTGAGGAGCTCCCCTGCGCTCTCCAGATCTGTTGCTCCAGCCTCTAACTTGCACTTGATACTGCTCGCCGAACGTGTCACCTGGGTGGTCTGTGTGCACCTCAGACCCCCTAATATAAAATCAAACTATTTGCCCCCAAACCTGTTCCTCCTCCTCTTGTATTCAGTGCTTCAGCGCTTTGGATAAAGGTCTGTCGTGTCAGCTCTGCAGCTGTTCTCTCTAGCTCCATCATTTACTGCCCTAATTATATTTCATACTAGTCATAACCTCCTGTTTAAAATAATTGTTTATTGTCTACAGAATAAAATCCAAGCTCTTTGGCAGGGCACTCTGGGCCCCGTGTAATCTAAAGGACCCAATCTACCCTCCAGGCTCACTGCACCATCAGATGAATGGTTCCCCAATTATACCACATGTTTCTCTCTCCGTATGTTTGCCCTTCAACCTAGTGAAATTCTATCTACCCAGTTCTAAAACTCTCCTCTGAATAATATGTCTACTTTAAAAACATCCCAGGTTTTTCTCCAATGCAGTAGAAGTACTGATCTCATCTTGAGATTCAGATGGTATTTGTTGACTCTTGTTTATAAGACATATTATTTTTTGTCCAAGCCTCAGACAAATTCTCTCAACCTTGTAGGACTCTAAGTTCCCTGAAGCTGTGAGTTCATATTGCAAAATTTTCTAAATCTAGCACTACAGTGCTGGATATTTGGTGGTTGCTTTAAACATCCTGTGAATTAAATCCAGAAAGAAGCACAGTTTAAAGTAATATGAACTTTTGAAAATGTTGCAGTTGTCCTTATGACTGAGTAAAAATACCACCTATTATTGTTTTCACCTAAACCAGTATAAAATGAAATCTCTCTCTCCTGCAATTATATACATGATTTATTTCGTGGAGGGATAAGGTGGTCACCCAACAACTGCCAATATTCAATGTTTGGGTTCATCTGCATACCTTGGTTTCCATCTGAGTATGGTGGTTGAAAAGGCCATCTCTGAAATTAAATGTCTACCCTCAAACACCAACTCTTCTTTTATTAGACCTAGTATATGTTACACCTCTAGAACGGTTATTTTTTTAAACTGTAAAATTGGAATAAAGAAATTACCTATCAAGAGAGTTGCAAGAATTAATTGGAATAATCCATGAGAAATATTTTACCACATAGAAACTGCTCTATAAATGTTAGTTGTAACAGTAATTATCATACATACATCCCATGTCTATATACGTATTTATTATACATAAAATTCCACAAGGAAAACAATGTGAGTCATGGTGTGTAAATACCTTGATGAGAAGAAAATTCAACTGAGAATTTCTTGATTTTATGAGTATTGCTAATTTAGCTTAATTCACTGTAGATACTAAATGTTGCCTCATCCCTGTAAAAACAAATCTTACACAATGCCCATGTTAATAAGTAAATAATGTAGACCATTGAACCACTGCTTGATGGAAGCTAAGTTCCAAGAGTCATAATGCGGCTCAGTAAACAAATAATTTCTTCAGTTGGAATCCAGTGTTGAAGAATCTAGAAAATTAATGTCCCCAAGTTGAAATAGGGGATTTCATTATTCTTCTTACATACGTGGATACTGCAATTTTTAAAATTGGAAGAGATCGCTGGTATGTGCTTAGTAACTCTGTGCCTCGGTGTCCTTATGTGTAAAATGGGAATCATGATAGCAGAAGCGACTGCAAAGAGATGTTTTGAGGATTAAATGAGTTAGTATATTTAATGTGCTTAAGACAGATTTTAGGGGAAGATGGTAGAGTAGGAGGACCCTAAGCTCACCTCCTCCCATGGCTACAACTACATAACACCCACATCAGGGTAAATAACCCAGAGATTGACCTCAAGGCAGAACAACCTCTCCACAGCTAAATGTAGACCACACCCGAGGGTGGGAAGGGCAAGGAGATGGGAAGCTAAATAAACCCATAGGGATGCCTGTGGGAGGGAGGAGGGGGGCTAGAGGCTTAGAAAGTGGAGAAAACAAACCCTCACACCAGGCACTCCAGGCACAGTGGACCCACATGGGAAAGATGTATCCCCATAACATTTGACTTTGAAAACCAGATGGGCAGAATTTTCTGAATTCTTACAATTAGTGGAGCTTAACACCTGCAACTTTAAAAATCAGCAGGCTTAGAGTCAAGAGGGCAATGGAAAACTGCCTCTCCCCCCTTGAAGAGATAATACAATAAACAGGCCTGCAGTGACAAGGCACAGAAGCAGCAGTTTGAAAAATGCCTAGGGTATATAGGGGGGAATTTGCTTACTAACCTCAGAGAGTGTGCTGGAGGGGCAGGGATCATCGGGGGACTTCTTCAGGAAAAAAAGGAGCTGGCAGGCACCATTTCCCTTTCATGCCTCCCAGCCTAGACACACGGACGCTCGTGGTAACCAACTCTATGCCAGCATTCGCTATGTAACTTGCTAACTGTGTACCCCACCCCCATGTTCTCCTGCAGACATGCGTCCTCCAGCCAGATATCAATTCTAGGTCCCCTCTGAATGCAGACCTGTGCAAACCTTGCTAATACCATATGCCTTACCTTGAGTTCTCTGTGGACCTTCTCCCTCCAACCCACCCTTGGCTAGGCCCCATCCAAAGTGGTGCCACAAGCTTGGTAGTGTGTAAGCAGCCCCAACAGAATCCAGCACCACTCCAAAGTGACTCCTGCCCCCAGACAGAAGGAAAGATAACCACACATACCTGTCAGACTGTGGCCCCAGCAGTGGGTTGGGAGCACACATTTGGTCTGACTGCAACCCCTACCCATTAACTAAAGCTTCTCCTGGAAAAACACGGGAAAGAACCCTGCAATTCAGTGCTACTGCATCTCTAGCAAATGCCTAGTCTGATTCAACTTAAGTCCAAGGTGACCCCAAATTTTCATACTAACAACACAGGGACTAGAGAGGCAAAGAGATACATTGTAGATAACTGAACAGAAAGTAAAAAAAATAGCTAGGTATAAGGAACACACAAAGGAGACACCCCTGAAGCACCAGGTTCTGGTGAACAGAAGACCCTGCACTGCAGGACACTACAGAACCTCTTCTTCATAGAGCCATTACTTTTAAGAGCAGGAGACTTTCCTAACACATATAAACACACACAAAGGCTTAAACAAAGTGAGGAGACAAAGAAATATGTACCAAAAGAAGGACCAACACAAAGTCACAGCTAGAGTCCTAAATGAAACAGAAATGGAGATTAATCATATGCCTGATTGAGAATTTAAAGTAACGGCCGTAAAGATATTCGCAGGCCCTGAGAGAAGAGTGGACGACCTCAGTGAGACACTTAATGAAAAGACAGAAAACATAAAAAAAAAAAATCAGAGATGAAGAACTCAATAATTGGAATTAAAAATACAGTAGAGGAAATAATTGGTAGAGTAGAGGAAGCAGAAGAACAGATTAGTAACATAGGCAAGAGAGGAATGTAAAGTAATAAAGCTGAACAGGAAAGAGAAAAAAAAATGAAAAGAGACTAAGGGAACTCAATGACACCATCACACATAATAACACTGGCATTATAGGGATCCCAGAAGGATAGAGAGAAAAGGGGACAGAAATTTATTTGAAGAAATATGAGTTGAAAACTTCCCAATCTGAGGAAGGAAATAGAAATCCAGATCCAAGATGCACAGAGAGCCCCAACTAAATCAATCCAAGGAGGTCCACACCAAGGCACAGAGTAACTAATATGGCAAGAATTAATGATAAAGAAAGAATCTTAAAAGCAGTGAGAGAAAAGGAAAAAGTTACATACAAGGGAAATTCCGTAAGGCAACCAGCTGATCTTTCAGCAGAAAATTTGCAGGCCAGTAAAGAGTGGCATGATATATTCGAAGTACTGAAGTAAAGTGCTTAAAACAAGTGACTGGTCCATAGGAAGCTTAAATAGGTATTAACTATTAATTTCATAATACATATGGATAACAAGAGTGCCTCAGGAAATCCAGAGCAGATGAATATACAGACAACAAGTAAAAAAAAAATGAATAAAGACATTTAAAAGACCCCCTAAAACCAGAACTTTTTCCACCTAAGTCATGAGAACACTCACTAATGGAATTATGCAATGGTTATGGTGGCATTTGATATAGCTACTAACATGTTTAAATAGGTTAAAATTTACAAAACGAACCTGGATATTTTGGAATTTAAAATGGGCACCAAGAGTGTCTGCTCATTTGAAACGGTTTTGCTTTCCTCTCATCCTGAAAACAGAATAATTATCAGGAAAAAATGCATTTATTCTCTGATTGAACAAGAATTTTTTTAAAAGATTTATTTATTCACAAGAGACAGAGGGAGAGGCAGAGACACAGGCAGATGGACAAACAAGACAGACAGAGAGAGAGAGAGAGAGAGAGGCAGAGACACAGGCAGAGGAAGAAGCAGGCTCCATGCAAGGAGCCCAATGTGGGACTTGATCTCCCGTCTCCAGGATCATGCCCTGGGCTGAAGGCGGCGCTAAACCACTGAGCCACCCGGGCTGCCCATGAACAATAATTTATTAAAGGTTACTAAGGGTGGAATTACAGCGGGAAAATAAATATAACTATGTATTCCCACTGTCAGTGGCTAATAATTTTTGCAACAGTCAAATCACCTTAGAGAGTAGAATCCCATTACATTTCTCTTTGTATCCTGGAAGTTACTCTGGCTAATCAGAAACTCCTAGAATGCTTGCTAAGATATTTTGTTTCAGGTCTTATCCAAAATGATTATATCAGAAATTCTCAAAATGTCTCCAAAGAATCTTTATATCTGCAAGACCCCAGGAATTCTGGGGTCCTACCATCCGATTTAGGAGCAGTCTCTTATATGCCTGGTAAGAAATTCTGCACATGATAGGCATTAGTAGGAAGCAATTCAGAGTTTGAAGTTACAAACTCCTACTTCAACTTCTGGCTCTGTATTTGCCAAAAGGGTGATTTCAGACACTGATATCTCTAAAATCATCAGTTTTCTCAACTGAAAATGGAGATCATCATAGCTACCTTACAGGGTTACTGTGAAGATAAATGAAATCAAAATTAAAGTGCAGAACACAGTGCCTGACACACAACATATGATTTATAAATGTAAGCTCTTTATAAAGGATATTTTTAATAAATACAGTTAGAATGGATGATGTAATTTTTTCATTAAATGGCATTTGAAAGAGATCTTAAATATTATTCTCCTTGTTCCCAGGAATTCTGTAAAGAGAGGTGGAATTATTAAATATTTATATCTTTCACTCACCTCTCTTAGCACTAACACCTATGACACGATGTTCTGTATGAATTGTTGCTAGAGTATGTGACATTTCTGGAAGGTTCTTGGCATTCTTATACAGAACATGGGATTGGGTCTTTGATATTCTGGCAATGATATTTTTGGAGGGGATGCTTTAAAATAAATTGCAAATAAAAGCATTTTGTGAGAACGCTAACGTAATTCCTTGAAAATGTCTCTAAAATTAGGCAGGATTCCTAGCAGAGGAGAAGGAGGAGGTACTAATAGGAATTTAGGGTTCCATATCACTCCAAGTAGGTGTGTTTTTCATTTACTCACTGATCCTAAGGCACCTCGTGTTACTCCTTTAAAAATGTCCCATCTACATTTTTTTAAGAAGAAAAAAGACCTAAAAAAATGTGAGTTTCTCAATGATAACAGTACACCTCACTTATCAACTTCCCATTGTTCAGTTCTCTTTGAAACTTAGAATTTCAGAGAATATTGATCTTGTCAAGTTATACAGAAGAAGATAGTTTACATAATGAATTTGGCTGCTTTATATTCACAGTAGATAAAAGCATTAATTAAGTTATCAACTAAACTGTCCATATAGACTCCTTGAAATATTAGCATTTTCAACATCATTATTTTTCTGATTTTATCATTGTGTGGTGAGATTAAAGTAAAAAACAGATGTAATCTCTTATTTCAATTTAGCATCGAAGGAGGAAAATATAAGCAACCTGTAATCCTCCAAAATAAGCAGTCAGAAGTCTATACCAGACATGAAGAGGTTGGCCTTGGAGCTGTAGGGAAGTGGGCAGTGTAGAGTCGAGGATACTAACCTAACACAGAGGTGTGTTCCTGTCCAATCTGTACAACTTGCTACCTATGTAGCTTTAGGTAAATCACTTAATTTCCCTGAACATCAGATTTTTAATTTTTTCTGTCAAATGAAATCAAAATATGCTACAGAATTATTGTAAAGATTAAATAATATAAAACATATTCTACTTTTCAACAGTGCCTGAGGTAGGATGTGTGTAATAAATAATAGCCATCATTGGATCAAACAACATGTCAACATAGAGGATAACCTTCATAAAAATTATGGAGTATTATTTTCCTGAACAAACACCAAGCATTCTGTGGTTTTAGGTATCCATAGGAAGAACTATTATTGAGTATCCACTATATTTGCAGAAATGTCACTGCTACTCGATTACACGTGATAATTCAGGTGGACTGCATATTTCTACTAAAAGAAATCTTTACTGTGCTATATTTCTACAAAAAGGAATTGTTTGGGTGCCAGGGTGGTTCAGTTGGTTAGGAGTCCTACTCTTGATTTCAGCTCAGGTCATGATCTCAGGGTCATGGGATTGAGCCCTGTGGCTCCCCATTCAGCAGGGAGTCTGCTTGAGATTCTCTATCTCCCTCTGCCCCCCGCCCTCACTGCATTCCCTCCCTCTCTCTCAAATAAATAAATCTTTTTTAAAAATCTGTACTATGCTATATTTCTACGAAAAGAAATCTTTACTCTGCTACTATTCAGATTTCTACATTGTGTCAGGTACAGTCCTCGGCACAATGGATACAATGATACAACTATGGCCTCTGCTGAGTTTGCAGTCAAGTGGGGGAAAATACATTATGATATTAAGTAGAAAACATAAATGTTAAAATTACAAACCCTGTGTTTCTATGACTCCAGACTCCCTAGAATCTGTGGATATTTGAGATCCAAAATTCTAAGACTAGCTTGACCCAGGTACTAGTTCTTTTTTTATAGCAATATGGATTCTGGAGCATGGAACTCATCATATTTCTACTGCACTAAGGTTGCATTTATTTTTTATATATAATTTCTTAGAAATTCAATGTTCAATTTTCAAAACCTAATAAACTATTAATCAATGAATTGTATTTAATATTTATCAATTATGCCTCAAGTACATAATATAGAAATATTTAAATGTGCAAGTTTTCTCAGAAACATACTCTGATAAACTTGAGAAACCAGACCTCAACAAAGTCATCACAATCTGTTCCTTGTTTTTTCTCTTTAGAATAGTGACAACAGCATTGCAACTGCCTCACAATTTCCTGACGACACTTATTTTGTAGAAGAAAAGTTATTTGATGAAAAGCACAGCATAAGGAATATAGTAAATAATACTGTAATAACTTCATATGATGGCAGATGGTAACTACACATATGATGAGCATTTCATAATGTAATTGTTGAATCATTATGTGTACACCTGAAACAAATATAATATTGTATGCCAGCTATACTTCAGTTAACATTTTTAAAAATTAAAAAAAGAATACTCTCAACAATAGAGAATTATGATCATGTAAAAGGGAGACAGAATTTAGATTGTAAGTAGTCATGGAGGGCTTTCTGAGAAAATGATACTTGAATCAAAAGATTTTCACTTAGTGAAGGAAAAAGTATTTTTTCACAACAGCAGCATTGTGGTAAATGTATTAAATAAACAAAATAACATTACATGCATTTGGAGAATTTTCAGGGGTTAGAAATGTGGTTGGAGATAAAGAGTTAGTGGAGGCTTAGATTATCTCAAAGGCTGCTATGGACTTTATGGTAAGCATACAGGTAAACTATGAGAGAACGTAGCCCATGTAGCAGACAGCCCAAACAAACAAATCCTAAAGTTCTAGTGGTTATCAAAACAATGGTATATTTTTTTGTTCATGTGAAATGTCTATATGGCTCCACTGGGCCTCTGCCCTCTATCTCCTTTACTGCAGGACCAGAGCTAAAAGAGAAGGCATGTTGGCTACATGACCAAGGGAAAAAGAGTAATGACAAAGCCCTTCAAAAACCCTTAAAAGGTTTTTCCAAAGTGATCCATTTCTACTTCTCACATTTCACTGTCCAAAATAACTCGTATGGCTAAGCCCGACCACAGCAGAGTCAAAAACAAAATCCTCCCACTGGGAGACCCTAATAGAGAAGGCAGAAATAGTTGTTGAGCGATAATAAAACGTACCACAGAACAGAGGAATGAGAACATTCAGTGTATATATTTGAAAGACTTTAGGAGGAAGAAGAAATTAAAAGAGATACAAATCAGAAGTGGGAAAACCAAGTAAGAGTTTGTTATGGGACTGAAGTTTACAGAAAATGTTGACCTTAGCTGAGGTTATTCTGCTGAAGGAAGCAGAAAGCTGGATAGATACTTCTCAGTAGACTGGACGGGATGACCCTCTTTCAAAACTGAATACAAGTGACAAGTAAGTGACATTAGCTCCAGTGGGTTGGATTTCATATTTACTATTTAAATCATACAAAAGGAGGAAGAAGAGAATTTAAAGTGTGACATTAGAAGACCTGGTTTGAATTTGGCTGTGACTTTTATGTACCATAGAAATTGCAAGTACTCCTTTTACAAAGCCATAGCCTTAGAAAAATTATGTAATTTGTCAGAGCACCAATGTTACTATCATTAAGAGTAAAATATTAATTATCTACCTGCTGCTATGAAAATTAAACAGGATGGTGACAGATAGTCCTTACTTCAGGATTAGTTGAGTCTGAATGGCAGGGAATTACCTGCTGTATAATTTTTAAGCTTTTTATTTTGACATAATTCTAGACTTACAGAGAGACTTACATTTCCTCAGTTTCTCCCAGTGATAACATCTTACTATACTGTAGTACAATATAACAACCAAGATACTGACACTGATTCCGTTGAAATACGGAATATTTCCATCACACAAGGATCCTTCATGGTATCTTTTTATAACCATACCTACTTTCCTCTCACCCCATCCCTTCCTTAATCCCTGACAAATACTAATCTGTTTTCCATTTCTATAAACATATCACTTGAAGAATGTTATATAAGACATAATTTATGTAACTTTGGGAGATTAACCTTTTTTCGCTCAGCCTAATTCTCTGGAGATCCATGCAGGTTGTTGTGTATATCAATGGTCCTGTCCATTTTCTTGTCAGGAGGTATTCTGTGATAGGGGTGTCTCACACTTTGTTTAATCATTTACCCGTTGAAGAACACTTAGGTTGTTTCCAATTTGGGGTGATCATGAATAAAGCAGCATAACATTTATGTTTATTTCTGGGCACACATAATTTTTTTTCCTCTCAGATAAGCGTACAGGGGTGCAAATTTGGGAGCATGGAACATATTATGGTTGCATTTGTTTTTAAAAAACTGTAAAACTATTTTCCTGAGTGGTTGTAGGATTTTATATGCCCACCAGCAATGTATGAATAATCTAGTTTCTCTTTATCCTTGACAGCATTTGCTAGTGTCATGTTTTTAAAGCCATTCTGAGAGGTACATGGTGATATGGTGGTTTTAATTTGCCTTTCCCAAATAGCTAATGACATTGAACATCTTTTAATGAGTTTAATTGTCATCTGTATTTCCTTTGTGGAAGAAATATTTCTTTGTATATTTTGCTGACTTTCTAACTGGATTATTTTTGAGTTTTGTGAGTCCTTTATATACTGTAGATACTAGGCCTGCGTCATTTGATACAATCATGTGATTTTTCTTCTTTAACCTGTTAGTATAATGGATTGCATTGATTGATTTTTGAGTCCTGAACCAGTCTTTCATCCCTGGAAGGAATCTCACTTGGCCATGGCACATAATTCTTTTTATACATTGCTAAACTTTATTTGCAAAAATTTTGTTAAGGATGTTTGAATCTATATTCAAAAGACCTAATGATCTGTTGTTTTCTTTGGTTTTGTACTGTTTTTGTCTGGTTTTGGCAGTAGGATAATACTAGCAACATATAACAAAAAAGAAAGTTGTACTTCTTCAATTTTCTAGAAGAGGTTGTACAAGATTGGTGCTAACTCTTTAAATTTTTGCCATAATGTTCTAGTGAAACCCCTAGGGTCTGGGGAATTCTTTTAGGGAGCTTCTAAATTACAAATTAAATTCCCTTAATAGTTATAAAGTTATTAAACTGATCTATTTCATATTGTGTGAGTGTAGCATTTTGCGTTTTTCAAGTAATTGGTGTTTTTCATTTCATCTAGTTGTCAAATTTATGTGTGCAGAGTTGTATATAGTATTCCCTTTATTATCCTTTTAACATCTGAAAGGCTGTTGTGATTTCCCCTGTTTCATTTCTGATATTGATAATTTATGTCTTCTCTTTTTTTCTTTGTCAATCTTGTCACAAATTTATCAATATTATCAATCTTTTCAAACAACTTTTTGTTTTATTGACTTTCCTGTATTGTTTTTCCTTTTTGAATTTTATTGGTTTCTGGGTTTATTTTTACTATTATTTTTCCTTCTGCTTGCTTTAGATTTATTTTGTTCTTCTTTTCCTAGGTTCTTGAGATAGGAGCTTAAACTATAGACTTGTGGCTTTTCCTCTTTTCTAATGTATTCATTTAATGCTATCACATCCCTCTCAGCACTGCTTTAGCTATGTACCAGAAATAATACTTTGATAAGCTATGTTGTATTTTCCTTTCTTTTAGTTGATTGTATTGCTTGATTTCCTCCTCCCCACTAGGCCTCTACTGATGCTCCAAGAAATTAAGTGATTTGACTAAAGCCACATAGGTACCAAGTAGTACAGACTGAATTAGAGCTTAGCTAGTCCAAAGTTTTGGCTCCTAAACTCTGTATTTCCTTTTTCCCCAGAGCTCTATGCCCAGCCTTGATGTGTCTGACTTAGACAGAAATGCCCTATTGCTCCCCACATGGCCTTCACCATGGGTAGTGGGGAGGAGTGATTTCATATAGCAGCTGTTGTTGAGAGTCCTGACTCTCCACTGGGTTTCCTCTGATACCACCACAGGGGTAGGGTGGGGGATGCCCTGCTACTGCTGCTTCTTCTCCTTGGCCCTTTGACTAGAGACAGAAAGCTTTTGTTACGGTTTCTTTTTATTTGGTGCCCAATGGTATTTTCAAGCTACCTCCTCCATCTGCTTCAAATCTGGAATATATGAGGCAAAAAGAAAACTGAGAAAACTCACACTGGTGTTCCTTAGGTCCCAGAGTCCATAGTCTGTCTCTCTCTACTTTCAGAAACTTCTTATGTTTATTATACATATAATATCTGTTTGGGTTTTTTTTTTTACTTGTGTAAAGCAAGAGGAAGAGGGAAAAGCATGTCTCCCTTATTTTCTTGGAAGCAAAAGTCCATATTGTGTCAATTTTTAAAAATTTAATAGACAAATTTTTCCTTAGGATACACATTTTTGAGAGTAGAGTGTGCTTTTCTACATTAGAGTGAAAACAACACTTTTTTTACTGAAGATTTGAGTCCAGGTCACCAAAATTTATGTTGATGGCTCTTACTAGCCATTTTTCAGTAATAAAGAGCATTTCACTGTAAGTGTATCCCTGGACTTTTATTTCAGGATATAGAAGAACATGGAGCTTCACTGAAGAACATACTCAGTTTGGAGAAAATTTCAGGGGACCTATTCAAACACTGACTCAGAGCTGATGGAATAAAGGATATCTTTGCTGTAAAATCCCAGCAGCGTTTGGTCAAAGCCACAGATTAAGTGCAAATGCATCATCATGCGGCCCTCTCCGAAGCCACTGTTTGTGAGGCTGAGACCAGTGTAGTGACAAACAGTCACTTGATGGCAGAGTTGTGGCTGCCCTAATTTTAAAGCAGCTGACGGCTTCCACTGTTAAGTGCCATTAGCACAAAATGATGCAACACTTATCACAGCAGCTGCTGCCAGCATTCTCCTCATCTCACGTCCCATGCCATGTGAATTCCAGGTAATGAATGTCAAATTGTTTGCAGTGAAGTGGTTGGTATAGTATGACAGAAAATATGTCCTCTTGTTCCCCTACTGATAAGAAGCCTCCCCACATTGAAAGTAAATGAAGAGCTGATAGAGAATTCCAGTTTCAATACAAAGATTGTTCCACTCTTTGTGTATGGAGCCATTAATCCCCAACCCATTTCACCAGCAGACCTAGCAAATCAATCACAACACGTCCCCTGTTTAGTCTGGGTATACCATCAGTAGGATGGCCAGGTTTAACAAACGAAAGTACCAGACGCCCAGGTAAATTTAAATATCAAATGAACAATAAATAATTTTTTAATAATTATGTCCCAAATATAGCACAAGACAATCTTATATTAAAAAGTCTCTAGGGACACCTTGGTGGCTTAGTCAGTTAAGAGTTTGCCTTCGGCTCAGGTGATAATCTGGGGGTCCTAGGACAGAACCCCGAGTTAGGCTCCCCGTTCAGCAGAGTTTGCTTCTCCCTCTCCCTCTGTCCCACCACCCCCACTCCTGCTCCAGCACTCTCTTCCCCTCTTTCTCAAATAAATAAATCAAATCATTCTTAAGAAATTTTAAAGCGTCTATTATATTTTAGATATCCAAATTTAACATTCTTAAATGTTATCTGGCAACCCTACATCAGACTCCTTAACACTGCACTTCAGGTAGCTCTTGTCAATATGTTGGAATTTGCCTGTTATATAAGCCATATAGGGCATCACAAGTATAGAAAAAAGTGTCACATAGTTAGGTAGTAGTACAGGTAATTCAAAACTCTGTCCAATATGACATTTTCCCTCTCACGAGAGGCCTTCATAGATAGAGCTAACAATGGGCAGCCCGGGTGGCTCAGAGGTTTAGCGCTGCCTTGCCCAGGGCCTGATCCTGGAGACCTGGGATGGAGTCCCACATCAGGCTCCCTGCATGGAGCCTGCTTCTCTCTATGCCTGTGTTTCTGCCTCTCTCTCTCTCTCTGTGTGTGTATCTCTCATCAATAAATAAATAAAATCTTAAAAAAAAAAGAGCTATCAAATGAACAGAACTAACTGAAGATTCAGTTATTTGCACGAAATATTTCCTCCCATGATCTGATCAATTAAAGGATGTTTGAAGTATCCTCCACTTTGAGATTTGAGAGTCAACCTAATTTTCATCTTCTATGAAGCCTACCAACTTACAGTGATGATTCATTTCATTTCTTTTGTTTTAATTATACGCTGGTCCCAAATAGTTATTTAATCCTTTCAAAGTTTGTTTTTACTCTATAACAAAATGCCAAAGGTCAAAGCTATGTCTTCCATTTCTCTGGCAGTTCCTTCAGTGCTGAGTACCATGTAATATAGAGGAATTCGTGCTCAATAATATCTGTTGCATGGGTTTCAGCATCCTATAGCACAGTGTCTGCTACAAAGTCATACCAAAAGAAGTTACTGACTAATAGGAATCCTAGGAATGCAAAGGTTAAAATAAATGGTCCCTGTCTATAAGGAGTCCTAGTTAAGTAGAGACTCGTCGGGGAAAGTACCTTAATGCAGTGATATGTCGATGTTCTAAACATTAGATCACTAGAAGCATGAGAGAAGCTACTAAATCTTCATGTAAGAGTTACAAAAATTTTATACAAACTAGCTCTTGAGATACAACTAGAAAAATGAGTGAAAAATTGTCAACACATGAGGAAAAAAGTTCCAGGCATAAGGAATCTCATCTGCAATGTATGTAAAGAAAGAAGACAAGTATGGGAGCTACATAAATTTCAGTAATACTAAAGCAAAAGAAAGGAAGGTCAAGTGGGTTTAATTTTGTCCCCCAACTCCTGCTACAAGAAGATATACCCAAGTCCTAATTCCCAGTCCCCACATATGTGACCTTATTTGGAAACATGGTCTTTGCTGATGCAATTAGGGTTCCTCAGTGAGATCATCTTGAATTTAAGGAGGGCCCTAAAGCCAATGACTAGCATTTTTATAAGAGAAAGAACAGGAAGATGACACCCAGAGAAAGAAAAAGCAGGCCATATATAAACGGATGCAAGGTTTATCATTATGCCACCTTAAGCCAAGGAATGCCAAAGGTTGCTGGAAGCCATCAAAAACCAGAAGAGAGCTGTGAGTACTCTCCTTTAGAGTCTCCAAAGAGAACCAACCCAGGCAACACCTTAACTTTGGACTTTTGGCCTCCAGAAGTGTGAAAGAATAAATTTCTCTACTGTTAAGCTTCCAACTTTGTGGTAATTTGTTACGGCAGCCTTGGCAAACTAATACAGAAAGGAATTAAGGAGCACAATGATAAGGCATGAGCCTACACAGGTATCTAGGCTTCAGAGCAAAGATTTGTGGATGTTATATGTTCAGCAGATTGAACATTTTCCAGCATTGTCGTATAAGCCCTGACAGTTGATTTTTTTTCTTTTTTGTAAACCAAGTGCCTGGCAAGCCTTGTTTGTCCAGGCATCCACTTCAAAGAGGTATCCACTTCAAATATGGATTTCTCCATCAACACGTTGCCAGCTATATACTAGATAGAGAGCCAGGCCTCCTCCTCATCTTTAGGCTCCTTTGTTTTAGAGATCTTGTTTGATTTCTGTAACTGGCCATTTGGGCAGCTTTTCTTTTTTCTCTCTTCCTTAATTTTGCATTCCTGTTTGTATGTTTTAAGTTCATAAAGAGTGACCCCATGAAACTTTAGGCCCTTACCCTCAACTCCAATAGAAGCAAAACCCCAGGCCCAGTGCTCACTCGTCCTCTCTCTCCCCCTACCATCCTCATCCCACCCTATGTGGCCACAAGTGTGTTATTAATTTCCAAGACTTGTAAATAAGAAACTTTTCTGTTTTTCACAAAGTTTCCTGATGGTTATTGCTGAAGGGCATTTTGTGATCATAATTAGATCCACAAGGACTGGTCCAGCCCCAATATTGGTCATGGGTAGACTGAGAGAAGCACACGGCAGACATGCTATAGAAAACCACTGATGAATTTTGAGGAGGGACTTGAATGATCAGATTTGAGTATTATGCTGTTTTGGTGGTAGAATAGAAATGAGAGTCATATACACTGATTAAAGAAACTATCTTATTGCTGAAGCTTAGACTCAGAATAGCTAAAATGAACAAGCCAGGAAATGAGAGATGTTGGTGAGGATGTGGAGAAAGGGAACCCTCTTACACTGTTGGTGGGAATGCAAGCTGGTGCAGCCACTCTGGAAAACAGTATGGAAGTTCCTCAAAAAGTTGAAAATAGAGCTACTCTGTGACCCAGCAATTGCACTATTGGGTATTTACCCCAAAGATACAAATGTAGTGATCTGAATCTGAAACCCAATGTTTATAGCAGCAATGCTTACTATAGTCAAACTACAGAAAGAGCTCAGATTTCCATTGACAGATGAATGGATAATGAAGCCATCAAAAAATGAAGTCTTGCCATTTGCAGTGACATGGATGGAACTAAAGGGTATTACAGGAAGCAAAATAAGTCAATCAGAGAAAGACAATTATCACATGATCTCACTTATATGTGAAACTTAAGAAACAAAAGAGAGGATCACAGGGGAAGAGAGAAAAAATAAAACAAGATGAAATCAGAGAGAAGGATAAGCCGTAAGAAACTCTTAATCATAGGAAACAAACAGGGTTGCTGGAAGGGATGGGGTAACTAGGTGATGAACATCAAGGAGAGCACATGATATAATGAGCACGGGGTATTATATATAAGACTGATGAATCACTGACCTTTACCTCTGAAACCAATAATATATTATATGGTAATTCGCTGAATTTAAATAATTTTTTTTTAAAGAGAAGCTATCTTACTACAACTGGGAAAAGTTTCAGTTAGTTCACTGATATTGGATAGAATTGGAGGATATTATGCTGAGTGGAGTAAGTCAATCAGAGAAGGACAAACATATGGTCTCATTCATTTGGGGAATATAAAAAATAGTGAAAGGGAATAAAGGGGGAAGGAGAGAAAATGAGTGGGAAATATCAGGGAGGGAGACAGGACATGAGGGACTCCTAACTCTGGGGAATGAACAAGGGGTGGTGGAAAGGGAGGTGGGCGGGGAGTTGGGGTGACTGGATGATGGGCACTGAGGGGGGCACTTGACGGGATGAGCACTGGGTGTTATGCTATATGTTGGCAAATTGAACTCCAATAAAAACATATACAAAAAAAAAAGCTCACTGATAGCAGGGATCGAGAAGAGAGAAAGGATAGGAGAGATAAATAATAGGATTCACATTTGTTAAAAATGAAGCTTCAGAAGACAAGAAAAAAATTTAAATTAATATCATTTATACTATTTTGTAACAATTACATGTACTATTTTTAAGCTAATTTCACTTAGTAATACAATTGAGATAATAAAGCAATGATTCTAAATCTTTTTATATAATTTAATAACTGAATTATATACTATGGTAAAGATGGACTATGATTTATATAATCAAATCCCTATTTTTGTCAATTTGTAAATATTTCTATCTTGTAAATAATATTACAGTTAATATCCTTGAATATATGTTTGCACACTTCTCTCATTATTTATTTCCTTAGAATAAATTCATAGACTAAGCAAAATATTTAGAAATTATACAGCTTTTTTATTTTTATGTATTGCCATTTTCCCTCTTGAAAGTTTTATTTTTATTATTTTAAGTAATCAGCCATGCATATCAAAGGCTATACATTTATCCTCTTCCAGAATATTAACATTCTTAAGGAATTATGTATCCGTAATAGGCAAAAAATTGAAGAAATTATTGTTTTATTTACTTTTCTCTGATTATCAGTAGACTAAACAATTTTGTATGATCTGTTTACAACCTTCTGCACATTCTTCCTCTAGCAAGCCTGATTATGCCCTGTGTCCATTTTGCTATTTCATCTTTTTCCACTGATTCTTAAGATATTAATTACATATTATTATAATTCTTTGTCAATAATTCTTACATGTTTCCCTAACATTTTGATTTTTTATTTTATTTTCTGCTAAATAATAATGCTTGTGACCCCCAAAGTTTATATATTGATATATCCAATCCCCAGTGGGGATGGTTTTAGTGTTAGGCTTTGGAGGAGGTGTTTAGATCATAAGAGTGGAACCCTTATGAATGGGATGTCCTCATAAAAGAAATCCCAGAGGCCTCCCCTGCTCCTTCCATCATGTGAGGACACAGCAAGAAAATAGTGATTTATGAACCAGAACATAGGTCTTCATCAGACATTGAAACTACCAGGGCCTTGATTTTGGACTTTCCAGCTTCCAGAACTGTGAGAAATACTTTTGTTATTTAAGCCACCAGTCTATAGGACGGATGTTATACAGCAGTTAGGTGGATTAAGACATGTTCTCTTTTGATTCACAAAAGTATTCATTTTTTTGGTCACTTTATCAATATTTTTCCCCATGGAGGATGCCTTTTATGTTGTGTTAAGAATGTTTCCTTTACGAGGATCCCTGGGTGGCTCAGCCGTTTAGCGCCTGCCTTTGGTCCAGGGCCTGATCCTGGGGTCCCGGGATCCAGTCCCGCATTGGGCTCCCTGCATGGAGCCTGCTTCTCCCTCCTCCTGTGTCTCTGCCTCTCTCTCTCTCTCTCTCTCTCTATGTCTATAATGAATAAATAAATCTTTTAAAAAAAATGTTTCCTTTACTCCCAAATTTTTTGAACATTTAGTTACATTTTCTTCTAATACTTTTACTCTTATGTAAATAATTCATCTTAAATTTATTTGGGAAAAATCACATGAAAGTGATTCTCTGATTGGTTGTGGATGAAAGCCTGATTTGAGTTGATTCACAATCCAATGGCAGAGAGGTTCAGGGACAAAAAATATGGACAATTCTTTTTTTTTTAATTTTTAAAAGATTTATTTACTTATTCATGATAGACATAGAGAGAGAAAGAGAGAGGCAGAGACACAGGAGGAGGGTGAAGCAGGCTCCATGCCAGGAGTCCGACGCAGAACTCGATCCCGGGACTCCAGGATCGCACCCTGGGCCAAAGGCAGGCACTAAACCACTGAGCCACCCAGGGATCCCCTGAACAATTCTTTTGAAGAATTTTGCTGTAAACTGCAGAGAAAAATATGTTAGCAGCTGAAAGAAGTGCAATCAGAACTTACGAATTTTCTGAAATAATTCTTTAAACTTTGTTTTTTCCTGGAGGTTGGATGAACAATTCTAAAGAAGAGCTGTGGATACATATTGAAAGATAATGACTCTTGCTGTCCATATAGTCTCTCTGCATCTCCAAGGTCCCATGCAAAATACTATAAAAATATACCAAACAATTAGATGCACAGCAGTGTGAAAAATGTAAAACTATGTCATTTTCGGGGCAGGTGTTTTGACCAGTTTCCAGGAGACAAGATGAAGGTCACAAATGCACCACAAAAGCACTATTCTTCGCAGTGCAACTGTGAGCAGAGTGGCCATGAATGACTACAAGCAGGAGTTTCAGGGGCAGCAAGGTGGATGGATAAGGAAATGACTATCTACATACATGGTTGGTGTCCCCAACCCCATTCACAAATCGTTACAGAAGATTTATCTTGGTAGCTCTGAGGAACAATGAAATGGATGACTGGAATGAAGAGAGATGAAAGGCAGAACTGAAGATATACTTCAGTTTCCACAAACGCCTGGTAATAGGGCTGCCAAGTAAAGTACAAAACGATGTGTGAGCCTCAGATATACAATAAAAATATTTTTAGAATATGTATTTCCCAAATTGCATGTAACACAACCACATTACACTAGTCATTGTTAATACAAAACTAGCATTTAACTAGGAATTCGATATATATATATTTTTTTTTACTGAATCCAGCAACCTTACTTAAAAAGTAAAATCAACTTGGCAAATGAGGAATTGAAGGGAGTTATAAAATTGTAAAATTCTCTTGATATGAAGGACTATTTTCCTCTATGCAATGACTTTCTTCTATGCAATAATACTGTTCTTCACTTCTTATATTTATGCCTCAGTTTTGGCAAGCACATTTAAAGATATACAATATCAATAAAAGATTATTCATTACTAATATCACAATAAAATGTAGAAACAAAACCAAACAAAAGCCTGAAGAAAGACCACTGGATTTTTCAATTACAAAAAAAATCATCAATTTCTATAGATACAAAAGAAATCTTTTTTATATTGATAAGCTGATTACATCCTTTAGAAAAGAAAAAGAAAACAGAACTACCATACGATTTAGCAATACCACTTCTGGGTATTTATCTGAAGGAAACAAAAGGTAACTGGAAAGATAGATGTGGCATTGTTTACAATAACCAAGATATGGAAACAATCTAAATGTTTGTGGACAAATGAATGTATAAGGAAACTGTTACATATATATGATGTATATATGATGTGTATACACACACACACACACACACACACACACATCTATACAATGGAGTATTATTCAGGCATAAAAATATCTTGCCATTTGTGACAGTATGGATAGATTTAAAGACCATACTAAGTGAAATAAGTCAGACCAAGAAAGACAAGAACTGTATAATACCTCTTATATGTGGAATCTGGGGAGGAAAAAAGCAAGCTCATAGATAACAGGAAACAGTTTGATGGTTGCAAGAGGCAGGGGGTGACGAGTGGGAGAAATGGGTGAAGGGGATCTAAAGGTAAAAAGAAACTTAAAAACCAGGAAAAATAGCTTTAAATTCTATTGAAAACATACCAACAATATGACCATCTTCGTAGATACCAAAATAACTTGACATAGAGAATAGTTTCTGGATAATTTACCAATGACAAAATTATCAAGAAATCAAATAGTTTTGCTGTATGTTTGTTTTTATATGTATATATATATATGTAGATATAATGTAGGTAGATATATATAATGTATGTACATCTATATAGATATAAAGATATATCCTCTTTTGATTACATGATAGCTCATAAACAAAGTATTTATAGATATTAATAATGAATAAATGTTACTTGGAGGAATTTTTTAAAATATCATAACCAAATTAGGTTTAATTAAAAAATAATAAAAGTAGATAATTACACATTTTCCTTGTGATTTCCTCTACTATAATGTAAGCCTCACGAGGGCACAGATTACTTCCTTCTATCATTCACTGCTCTATCCCTTTCCCTTTTTTTTTTAACCAATCCATTTTTAAATTTTTAAATTCTTGACATTACAGTACTAAAGAAATTTATTAACATTCCATTCTTACATTTCTTCTTGACAAACAGAAATAAAATTCATGAGCCAAAAACCCAAAACAAAACTAAAAACAGGGAAAAGCTTATAAAACTAAATATGGATCCCAGCATTTTCAAATTATTAGCAGATGATAAAGTTGTGTAGAAACTGAACACCTACAAATTATTTAAAACCTGGAATCACTGACCAGAGATTACACAGTTGGATCATGGGAAAACAGCAGAAAGGGGTTGTAAGTCCATAAAATAACACCAATACACAATAAGTTGCTCAATAAACGTTTGGTAAATGAATGAATGAATCATTATTTAAAGAGATTTGTTTCATTCATTACACTTGAAGAAAATTACTTCCTTCAACTCCTCAACAAGCAATGAAAAACATAGACCAACTTTAGATCTAACCTATCAGCAAAAATGAAATTTTTTTCATGAAATTGTAATAATAAAACTTCATTTTTTGGACCAGTACATTTTTAATTCCCTTTGAGAGGAGAACAGAAGGCATAGTAAAATTATGAAGAAGTAGCAATGTAAAGTTTATCACCCTCAAGCGAGTGAGTCCAGTAACCATGTGGATGCTGGTGAAATAATGTGGCCACAATTGAGCCACAGCAGCTCCATTTTAGAGGCTCTGTTATTGTACAGCTGACGTCTGGGAGTTCCTTACTGCTTTATGTTAACACTGCTCGTGTCTATTTCTCTTTCTTACTGAAAGTTAGGGTCTAGAACATCACTGAAGTTTGTTTGCAAGTGACTTTTCTTGCTGGATAATGGAATAGTTTCCCAGATGCCTCCTGGGCTTGTAAGCAGAACCAGGCAAAGTTGAGAGAAAAGTGAGGTAAGCAAAGCATGTTTGATGTTTCTCCCAACATTATAGGTCGTTCATTCTTCTACCAGGTTAATGGTTGGTGAGCTCCACAGGTCCAGAGCTTCATGCTGCAGCATGATGAGTTCTCAATTGTTGATATTCCAGAAAGAGGATGGAGATGTTATTAATTTTTTACAGTAGCATATTGTGGAGTTTATACATATTTTTTCAAACAAGAAGATAATACTTGTTCTTTGTAAAATACAGAGAATCAGAAATAAGAATATAAAAATTGCATAAGGTATACCTTCGATTATACATTAGCCATTCTAAATATATAATGTCTTTTCAAGCTTACTTTCCTTGAAAACTAGTACTGAAAAATGTTATTTTTCTAGCCAATGGAATTGCTGTAGACCATTTTTCCCCTCTTTTCCAAAGTAGGGTTTTATGAATTCTGTTGTAATGCAGACTGTTTAGTGAATCTTTCCCAGAGAAGAATCATATGCCTGAGTTCTTTTATTTATACAAATGCAGAGGTTGGATTTTCTCTAAATTGTCATACAAGAAAAAAGTAACCGGGAATTTTTTCTTTCCCGCTAACACAACTTCCTTTGTCTCTCAGACCTTCTCTTTACAAATGGTTTGTGTTTGTTTAGGAGATGATAAAGAACACTTGGCAACATCCCACTTATTTTGCTCTATTTCTGTATTTTTTCCTTTCAGTACACAAAATATCAGCATGATAATCTTCATTATCAAAGGATGATGTAGGTTTGGGCATATCAATCTTCTTTACTTTCCAAATAGTCCTTATAAATCTACTTATATTTATTTTTAAAGCAAAATTCACGTGCTGAATGCGGGAAAGAATAAGAGAGACACAGTTTGAGGCATGGAGGCAGAGGAAGGGTAGGGTAAAGAAAGAGACTGAAAGGAGCAAATTGAAGATATTACAGCTTTTTGATGACATCATGGCACAAATTCCATTTTATTACTTTGAAAATAGTGACATCTAGTGGATAGAAGGTATCAATATCACGGCTATCTTGGTGTCAAAATTTGCTATGACTGGAAAAAGCAAAAAGAAGTCTAATTTTATAGACTTAGAAAATCAAGAGGAATTATAATAACTGAAATTCGCTGATCCACTTTCAGATATATTTTTATCTGCCAATAAAATTCCAGACTGAAAATGACTTTATTAATTTGAAAGCCTCAAAGATTGCAGAATAAGAGACAATGTTATCATTTTCGCCTTGAGGAAGGTTAAAGCAAGGGTACAGATTCTGTGTGTACTATGAGGACAGATGACTTTCAACATTTTCTTCCATGTCCACGTTACAGTATTTAACAACTGCAAATTACTGTCATGTATCAGTTTTCCATTTGATTCCTAATGTATTGTCTACAACACATATTTTCATTATGAATGTATGAAAGCGATGGTATAAGGCTTTTTTAAAAGATTTTATTTATTTATTCATGAGAGACACAGAGAGAGAGGCAGAGAGAGAAGCAGGCTCCCTGTGGGGAACCCGATGTGGGACTTGATCCCAGGATCCCGGGATCACACCCTGAGCCAAAGCAGATGCTCAACCGGTGAGCCACCCAGGCATCCCTGGTATAAATCTTTAAATGGATAATGGGAAAAATTAGAGAGGGATACAAACCACGAGAGTCTCCTAATTCTGGGAAACAAACAAAAAAAAGGGTTGTGGAAGGGGCGGTTGGTAAGGGGATGGGGTAACGGGGGACAGGCAATAAGGAGGGCACATGATGGGATGAGCACTGAGTGTTATACTATATGTTGACAAATTGAATTTACAAAAAAATGTAAATAAATAAATAGAAAAAAATTAAAAAATAAATGGATAATGACTATTTAGCTCGCATTACGATTTTTCATCAAAACCACCATATAGACTAATAACATGTGCACTTTCCAAAATAAATTTACATACATTATTGTCGAGTTCTCAACAGTACATATTAATAGAATTCCCATTTTATAGCTTAGTAAAGAAATCCTGAAAATATTCGAGTGAATTAGCTAAGCTAATAAAAGCATCCTCAACAAGAAACCCAATGAATGCAGTTAGACTATGTCATCTCTTTCCTATTGAAATTTCAGGGCAAAGAACAAATAGCACAATGCTGGCTCTCTGCATAAACAGACAATCCAGATTTAGATGGAAAATAGTCGTGAAGATGGTAATGACAACTTCCACTATCATTTATGGAATGCCTTCTATTTGGCAAACCCTACTCTAAGAAATTATTATTCTTAGTTAGTAGAAGGATCTGAGATGCAAAGAGGTTAAATGCCTCACCGAAGGTCATTAGGCTTGCATCCTTGGGGTAAACATTCTATGCCCTCCTTCTGTCAGCATATATAACAAACCAGTATAACATGGATACGGATTCTTAAAAAGAAGGCTGCTGCTCACTTGTGTGTTTGTTTAGTTTTAGTCAGGCAATTTTAGATTTTAGAAAAAGTATTTTATTTTGATTTGCTTGTTTAATGTGGCTGCTATTTTTTAAACAAGACTGACTGAAATGAGCACTAGAATTAAGATTAGAAGATTCAGATTTTATCCAAATTCAATTTCTCCCTAGGAAACTCTCTGTTCTTAGAAAATTCATTTAATTTAGCTGGACTTTTATTTCCCATTGTAATCCAAAAAAAATCATTTTAAGTTCTCTCTAAAGCATTGTAAGAATAAACAAATTAATGTATATAAAAACATTTTGAAATGGCAAAGCACTGTACCAATTTAAAATATTATAATAATGACATATTCATAAGAGTAATTAGGTTGGCTTACTTTTCCTAAGTAAGGTCAAAAGATGACCTGAATAAAATAAGCTCTTGAGTCTTTCAAATTGCTGTTACAGATTTCTAGTGAAAAGCCTAAATTTTGTTATAAGATTAAGGAGGAATAAATCACCAAAATTCAAAAAGTTTGACATAGATAAATTTGCATTATTTCTATGGGCAAGACATTAAATATCAGATGATCTGACTGTTAGAAAATAAACAATGTGGACGCCTGGGTGGCTCAGTGGTTGAGCATCTGCCTTCAGCTCAGGGTATGATCCCGTGATCCTGGGATCAAGTGCCGCATCGAGCTCCTTGCGTGGAGCCTGCTTCTCCCTTTGCCTGTGTCTCTGCCTCTCTCTCTCTGTCTCTCATGAATAAATAAATAAAACTAAAAAAAAAAAACAACAATGTAGTCTACTCCTCTTAAGGAAGTGACTTTGTTTTCATGAGTCAACTCTATAATTGTTTTAAAGCCAATATTATATAGAAAATATCAATAGTAATAAGTGATTTATTAAAATCGCTGCTATATCTATTAGGTAAGATTCCTTGCTCCTTATCTGACCAGTTCCTTAAGAAACACACACACAGAAGCACACTTTTTCATTTGCCTAATTTCTTCCTAAACATAAAAAAATTCCATTTTAAGGAAAGTACATTGGTTTCTTTGGTTTAGACAAAGAATATTAAATTCATTTTTATTTATTGTGCAGTATAACATATAAAGCATCATAGGAATAATGTATTAGGAAAGAAGTATGGAGTATGTTACCAAATATCAATAAATTTACACTATTGTCGGAAACAAAGGGCTTATTCCCCTAACAATATGATGAATATTTTTAAATCACTTAATATTTATCTTAAGGCTTATGTTGATAATTTCCTATATTACTTCTCTATCAGAAAGGCTGCTGCTAGTGAGAAAAAATGACAGTACTATCATGTTTGCTTAAAAAGACAACTGGTAAAGCTGTGAGAGCATTGAGATTGTTAGGAATAGTGCAGCTAGGAAGAGCAGGGGAAAATCTAGCTTTTTAGCCTGAAAGAGTAGGGAGATGGAGCAGTAACTGGAACCTGGAGACAAAGAGAGAGAGATAGAGAGACATAGAAAGTAGTGCCATCTACCTGGTAGGACATTTTAAGGGACCAAGCCAGACAAAGATGACCTCACATGAAAGAAACAGGACATAAACCCAGTCTCTACTGGATGCAACCCCCAGCCAGAGCATGTTATTGGGCAAAACAGTCTGCTAATGTGATTTTTACAACAGCCTTCAGGGCAATGTGGGGAAAGGTGGAAAATGGATCTAGAACAAACGAAATAGATCCCTCCACCTTACCCTCCCGCAAAATTTAACCAGCTCAACTTCTGTGAAAATCTTAGAGCAATGGACATATGGTGGTATACTACTTCAAGAGGCAGTTACTTAATGGCATCCATCATTTGGACATATTAACTTCCATGTTTTTTTGGGTTTTTTTATTTGCTTATTTGAGAGAGATAGAGCTAGCAACAGAGATAGAGAAAGAGCATGAGCTGGGAGGAGAGGGAGAAGCAGGCTTCCCACTGACTAGGAGCCCATGTTGGGCTCGGTCCCAGGACCCTGGGATCATGACCTGAGCTGAAGGCAGACTCTTAACCAACTGGGCCACCCAGGCACCCCTGCATTTTTTTTTTTTTGAGCAACCATATTATCACATGCGTAAACACTTCCTTAAATGCCAAGTAATGTTAGACCAATTACCACATTTAAAAAAAAAATACTTGCTTTTTAGAGTAGTTTTAGATTAACAGAAAAACTGCCCAGAAAATACAAAGTTCCCATATATCTCATCTTCCTCCCACCATCCATACATTGTTTCTCCTACTGTTAATGTGTTGAATCAATGTGGTATGTTTGTGACCATTGGTGAACCAACATTGACACATTATTATTAACATTATTAACCGATGTCTATATTTCACATTAGGGATCATTCTTAGTGTCATACAGTTCTGTGGGGTTGACAAAGGTATCATGTCATGTATCCACCATCACAGCATCACATATTGTACTTTCACTGCCCTAAAAATCTACCATACTCCACCTATTTAATCCCTTCCTTCGGGGATCCCTGGGTGGCTCAGCGGTTTAGTGCCTGCATTTGGCCCAGGGCCTGATCCTGGAGTCCCAGGATCGAGTCCCAGGATCGAGTCCCAGGATCAAGTCCCACGTCAGGCTTCCTGCATGGAGCCTGCTTCTACCTCTGCCTGTGTCTCTGTCTCTCTCTCTCTCTCTCTATCATGAATAAATAAATAAATAAATCTTTAAAAAAATAATAATAATCCCTTCCTTCCCTCAAAATTCTGGCAACCACTGATCTTTTTACTCTCTCCATAATTTTGCTTTTTCCAGAATATCATTTAGTTGAAATCATACATTATATACTCTTTTTAGACTGGGTTCTTTGATGTAGCAAAATGCAATTAAGGTTCTTCTATGTAATTTTGTGACTGGAGAGTTCATTTATTTTATTTCTGAAGAATACTCCATTGCATAGATGTACCACAATTTGTTTATCCATTCACCTATTTGAAGACAATTTGGTTGTTTCCAATTTTTGTATGTTGCAATCTTCTTTATTAATTCCAGGTTTTTGTTGAGTCTTTGGAATTTTCTACGTAGACAGTCATATCTACAAAGATAGTTTCATTCCTTCTTTCCCAATATGTACACACTTTATTTCCTTTTTTGTGTGTGTGGCTCATCGCATTAGCTAAGACTTGCAGTCCAATGTTGAATAGGAGTAAAGAGGGAACATCCTTGTCTCATTGCCAGGGTTAGAGAGAAAGCATATAGTTTTTCACCATGAAGTATTATATTGGCTATAGGTTTTTTTTGTATACATTCTTTATTACACTGAAAAGTTCCTTTATCTTTCTGTTTGGCTATGGGTTTTTATCATGAACGAGTGCTGGAGTTTGTTAAATGCTTTTCCTGCATCTATTGACATAAATCATATGATTTTTTGTCTTTAGCTTTTTGATATGATGGATTATATTAACTGATTTTTGAATGTTGACACAGTCTTGCATACCTGGATTACCTCTCACCTTGTCAGAGTGTATAATTTTTAATACGTTGTTGCTAATATTTTGTTGAGGATTTTTGCATCTATGTTCATGATAGATACTGGTCTGTAATATTCCTTCCTTGTAATATTTTTTTTGATTTTCATATTTATGTAATGCTGACCTCTTAGAATGAGTTGGAAAGTATTTCCTCTGCTTCTATTTTCTGGGAGATTGGAGACACTTGGTATAATCTCTTCCTTAAATGTTTGGTGGAATTTATCAATTAATTCATCTTTGCCTGGTGATTTCTGTTTTGAAAGATTAATTGTTGATTCAATTTCTTTAATAGATAAATGCCTGTGCAAATTATCTATTTCTCCTTATGTGAGTTTTAGTAAATTTTATCTTTCAGTCTATTTCATTTAAGTTATAAAGTTTGTTTGACCAGAATTCTTCATAATATTCCTTTATTATTTTTTCATGTCCGTGGGATCAGTATGATTGCCTCTTTTTATTATTTCTATTCTTCTGTTCACCTTGGCTTAATTTGGTTTTCTGTTCTAGTTCTTAAGGTTGAAGCTTAAATTGTTGATTTTAGATTTTTCTTCTTTTCCAATGAATGCATTTAATGCTATAAATTTCCCTGTATTGTTTTTGCTTTATCATATAAATTTTAATAAGTTGTATTTTCATTTAGTTCAAAATATTTTTAAAAATTTAAATTTAATTTCTCTTGAGTATTCTTTGTTAGTTAAATGTTCTTAATCTCCAAATATTTTAGGATTTTCTAGCCACCTTATTGTGATTTTGAATTTAATTCAGTTACGTTCTAAGAACACACTTTGTACCAGTTCTGTTCTTTTAAATTTGCAAGGATATACACCATGTCTTCTTAGAGTTCTCAGAACTTCCGTTTATTTTCTAATTTTGCTGGTTGGGAATCAAATGTGCTCCACAAAATCATGTCACTAAATATTTTGAAATTTCATAAGATTTTTGCTCAAATGAGGAGGGTACTAGTGAAATGAGGAGGTATGTTAGAGAAAAGCCCCTAGTACTCTTAATCCAGCTATCTGACCATTTATTAAGTCATTGAAGCAGCCAAAAAAAAAAAAATGATTGTATGCTTCTTTAGGTTAGAGATGACTGCCTAAATATCTGAAATCATCCAGAAGGAATAAAAATATAAGCACAGAGCAAAAAAAATGGAGGGCCTTTTGATTTGGCAAAAGGGGATATATGTTGAACATTGTGTGTGAATATAAGAAAACATTAATCGTCACACATTGGTATTATCAAAAAACATTGAAATAATATTAGATGTGCTAGAAAAGTTTAAATGTCCTCCTTCTCTCATTTTCATACCTTATCTCTTTCCTGCAGGAAAGCTTTGAATGACCCTACATTGTGTAATGACTTTGCTCTTTTATGCTTTTTTACCCCCCTAAAGATTTTCTTTAGAACATTCTCCTTCAAGGTTGGAAACAACTTAGCTGGGACCTGCAATAAGGTCTGTAAACAGAAGTACATATTGAAAAAAGGCGAGGGTTATTATACCACCTGTCTGATGTGTATAGGATATATTTTAGAACTTGGAATATATGACATAGGGACACTGAGTTTCTTATCATGGCCTATCAAAGGGAAGAAGATTCCTCGAAAAAGATAGTGTAAGGAATGTCCCTTCCTGCCATGTCTTATTATATGAATTGTCATGAATATGGAAGGTGAACTTGGCTGTTATTATATTTGGGACTTTTAAGTCTCAGTGAGAGCTTCTACATCTGCAGCAGAAGAACTGTGACATTATCTGAGTCTCAAGGCAAGGAGTTTATCATTAAATCTCCAGAGATGGTTCCTGCCCAGATAAATTTTTAATCCTCCAGTTGTTTGGTTTTCTTTATTTTTAAATTATCCAGATCCCCATGATAGCAGTAATAATGCAGATGCTATTTGTCATTTTTTCTTAAAAAATTAACTGGTGATTTTACTTAAGCTAAATTTAGTTTAAGAGGTTAAATGGCTTTTATTTACCTAAGGGCATTTCTAGAAAGAATTGTATGTTAAATTATAGTGAATCCTTATAAGCCATTGTGATAAAAATCATATCCTTTCTATAATTGGCTCTTTTGGTTTGATTCAGGAAATGTTAGGAGGAACTAACTTTCCCATGCTGACTTATTAAGGACTTTCACTTCTTCCTGCTTCCTACATTTTGGACATTTCACTGCTCATTAGACTCTCCACCAAAAATAATGAAGGAGATAGAAATAAGAAGAATCCGGCTGCTGAAAGGGATTGTCACAATGATTGATACAGTGGCTAACAAAAGCTTGCCAAGTATATAGGAATTTTCTTATTATAATGTTTCCTCATGACTCATAGTTAGCTAAGATCTAGTTATGCATACAAGCACTTATTTTACATGTCAGAAATCATTATTATAATTCACAAGTGGTTTTCTTTGTATAAGATGTCTTATATTATTTACTTTACTGTGAAGACTTTTATTTCATATGCATGATGATTTTCAGTTTCTGTGGATCTTCAATATTCACTGATGCTTGTTATTAGTTTCTGTCCTCTTCCATGCTAAAAATAAGTTTGGTACACTTGAACAAAGATTCACTGTATCCTAAAATTCTGAGTCTTCCCACTTAGGTAAGCCTGAAAAATAAAAACCTAATCAGCAATAATCTGCTCTTTAGAGACAAATCTACTTTAAAGTTAATCCTTTTAGAAATGTTATAGTATATTCTTCACTTGTATCTAGAACTTAAGCCAGAAAAAAAAAAAAAAAAGATTCTCAAGGTAGAAGTCAGATAACCAATCATTAAGTAACTTATATTTTTCTTTAATTTTTTATGATGTCACACATAAAATGGAGTGAAAAACCCTACAGGAATATCAGTTAAGATATATATAAGTCCTATACGGAGGTGGAAAAAAGATAAGAAAAATGAGATGCAAATGAAGAATCATGAGATGAATCTATTAAAACCTAAAGGTTGTATAATTCATGATGTGGGATATCTTTTAATCACTAAAGGCACAAGAATGATTTACAAATGAGGCAAGTCCTCACCTTTGCCCATCCGACTAAAAGCAAACTGGTTTGAATAGTCTAAATTTTAAGAAAGAGCATGTTTACATGGTTGCATTTTCTGCAAGGGGTCTCAAGAGCCTGCTCTTCTCACCACAGTAGGAGAATGACCCCATGTGTGAGGTAGTCAGGGATGTGAGTCTTTGTACAATAACATAACATCATCCTTTCATCAAGTAGGACAAGTTCGGGCAGAAACTAAGATGAGAAAGAGGACGTACCAGCTGTTTGTTCTACATTTGATGGAAGGAGTAATCAAGGCTTAATAAATGACAGAAGCCTGGTTAAAAAGACAAGCTCCCATTCCTAGCCAAAAGGCTACCACAAATAGGCACACATGGCATGGACCTGCAAAGAGAAGCGTATGTGTAGGCTGGGGTATAAGAGGATGTTCAGTCCTACAGCCAAAGCCCACTTTTCCTCCCTACCTTTTTCCTTCTGTTTGTAGCTTCTTCCAAACTCATCTCCAGCCTCTTATTTGGGAACTTTCTGAGGTCTAAACGCAGCAGAAAAATGGTTGGTCTCCCATATGAGACCCAGTTCTGGGATTCCCTTATTGGTTTTAACAAAACATCGCATTTACACCTACTTTGGTTATAAGAATAATCGCTGAATGTGCCATCTTAAGCACTAGTATCAAATTAATCACAAATTCTTATCAATAATACTTTCTGAATATCCCTTAAATCTCCATGAATTTTTCCATTCCCTTTACCTCCACAATGGTGCAGGCCACCATCGTCTTTCACTTGGATTTCAGTACTATCCTGCTAACTAATTTTTCTTCCTCTTTTTATTTTTTTTTATTTTTTTTATTTATTTATGATAGTCACAGAGAGAGAGAAAAAGAGAGAGAGGCAGAGACATAGGCAGATGGAGAAGCAGGCCCCATGCACCAGGAGCCTGACGTGGGATTCGATCCTGGGTCTCCAGGATCGCGCCCTGGGCCAAAGGCAGGCGCCAAACCGCTGCGCCACCCAGGGATCCCCTTCTTCCTCTTTTTAAAACGCCAAAAGTATTTTATTGACATATCATTTACCTGCAGTGAAATATACAAATATTGAGTGGATTTCTCCAGGCATTTTCCCAGTGATCCAGCAGCACCTAGAACCTTTTCATATGCTCTGTGGATATTCTTATTTAAAATTTGGTGAAATATCTGTTCACCTCTTTTTTCCATGTTTTAATTGTATTATTTTTCCTGTCATTCTTAAGTTGTAGGCATTCTTCATATAATCTTAATACTAGTCCTCTGTCAGATATATATTTTGAGAATATTTTCTCCTACTCTGTGGCTTGATTCCTACATTCTTAATACGTTTTTCAATAAGCAAACATTTTCAATTTTAATTAAATCCAATTGACCATATTTTCTTTTATATTTAGTGCTTCTTGAGTCCAAGAAATCTTCACCCAATCCTACATTTGTAAAAATAATGTCTTGTATTTTCTTCTAAGTATATAAATTAAAATTTTATATTTTAGTCAGTGAGCCAACTCTAATTACTATTTATGTGTATGAGGAAAAGATCAATGTTTATTTTTTCATATGATTATCTATTTGTTCCAGCACTGAAATGAATTTCCTTTCTCAGATTGAATTTGACTCCATTGACAAAAACCAATTGATTGCATGTTTGTAAACCTAGACTTAGAATGCCTATTTTGTGCCATATATATATTTTAATCCTAATTCCAATGCGATCATGTCTTAATTATTCGAGTTTCACAATATGTATTGAAACCCAGTAGGAAAATCCTCCAACTATGCATTTCTTCTTCAAGATTGTTTTGGCTAGTCAAGGTGTACATAATATGGATTTCATTTCCACATAAACTTTAGATTCTATGTATCAATTTCCATAGAAAATTTTGCTAAATTCTTATTGGAACTGCATTGAAAGTTTGGATTAATTTAGGAGAATAGGGCAGCCTGGGTGGCTGAGCGGTTTGGCACCTGCCTTCCGCCCAGGGTGCGATCCTGGAGTCCCGGGATGGAGTCCCGCGTCCCGCTCCCTGTATGGGGCCTGCTTCTCCCTCTGCCTGTGTCTCTGCCTCTCTCTCTGTGTCTCTCATGAATAAATAAAGACATGAAGAGAAATCTCACAGAGGAAGACATGGACATGGCCAACATGCACATGAGAAAATGCTCTGCATCACTTGCCATCAGGGAAATACAAATCAAAACCACAATGAGATACCACCTCACACCAGTGAGAATGGGGAAAATTAACAAGGCAGGAAACAACAAATGTTGGAGAGGATGCGGAGAAAAGGGAACCCTCTTGCACTGTTGGTGGGAATGTGAACTGGTGCAGCCACTCTGGAAAACTGTGTGGAGGTTCCTCAAAGAGTTAAAAATAGACCTGCCCTACGACCCAGCAATTGCACTGTTGGGGATTTACCCCAAAGATTCAGATGCAATGAAACGTCGGGACACCTGCACCCCGATGTTTCTAGCAGCAATGGCCACAATAGCCAAACTGTGGAAGGAGCCTCGGTGTCCATCGAAAGATGAATGGATAAAGAAGATGTGGTCTCTGGATACAACGGAATATTGCTCAGCCATTAGGAACGATGAATACCCACCATTTGCTTCAACGTGGATGGAACTGGAGGGTATTATGCTGAGTGAAGTAAGTCAATCGGAGAAGGACAAACAGTGTATGTTCTCATTCATTTGGGGAATATAAATAATAGTGAAAGGGAATATAAGGGAAGGGAGAAGAAATGTTGGGAAATATCAGGAAGGGAGACAGAACATAAAGACTCCTAACTCGGGGAAACGAACTAGGAGTGGTGGAAGGGGAGGAGGGTGGGGGGGGGGGGGGAATGGGTGACGGGCACTGAGGTGGACACTTGAGGGGATGAGCACTGGGTGTTTTTCTGTATGTTGGTAAATGAACACCAATAAAAATTAATTTAAAAAAAATATAAATAAATAAATAAAATCTTTTTAAAAATTTAATTTAGGAGAATAATTTCTTAAAAATTAAAATCTCCAACCTATTTGTTAGTATATTTTTTAAGCTATTTTGAACTTCAACTTTTGTTAGCAATATTATGTAGTTTCCAATGTGCACTTTTTATATGTGTGTTAAATTTATTCCTACGTTTCTGATTTTAGAAACTATCATAAATAATTTTAAAGTTTCATTCTCCAGGGGTTTTTTTTGTATTTTAATATATTATAGAAATTCCATTCATGTTTGTATATTGAACTTTTAATCCAACAATCTCATTAAATTAATTTGCTATTTCTAGTAATTTTTTTAAAGATTTTATTTATTTATTTGAGAGAAAGAGAGCATGAGCAGGGGGGTGGGCAGAGGGAGAAGGAAAAGGACAAGCAGACTTCCTACTGAGTGGGAAACCCCAAAATGGGGCTCAATTGTACGACCCTGAGATCATGACCTGAGCAGAAGTCAAATGCTTAACTGACTGAGCTACCCAGGCATCCCTCTAGCAATTTCTTTATAGATGTATTTGCTTTGCATTTTCAAAGATTTTTTTTTTTTAATTCATAGAGACACACAGAAAGAGAGAGAGAGAGAGAGGCAGAGACACAGGCAGAGGAAGAAGCAGGCCCCACGCAGGGAGCCCGACGTGGGACTCGATCCCAGGTCTCCAGGATCACACCCCGGGCTGCAGGCGGCGCTAAACCGCTGAGCCACCAGGGCTGCCCTACCGGGGCTGCCCTGCTTTGCATTTTTGATACAATTATGCCATTTTAAAAATAAATATTGTTTTATTATTAAGCTTTTATTTATATATTTCTTTTCTTTCTCTCTCTCTTTCCTTTCTCTCCTTTTCTTTTCCCCCAGCTGTACTAGCTAGGACCTATAGGACAATGTGGTATTGAAAGTGTAGTCTTCCTCTCTTCAACATATTAGAAGGAATGAGATTTTATCAAAAAAGGAATTAAAGGTTATAGCAAAATAATCGTCAGTATCCACACCTTCTAAGCACTCTCTAGCTTTTACCCTTATCTGTAAACAAATGAGTAAGGATTACTTCAGTGCTTAGAATTCTCAAAGCAGCAGCAGCCAGTAGCTCATTATTTTAACGTTACCCTTTAAGCTGCTGGGTGAGAACTGTGACCTCTGGTTGCAACTTAACCTTCTGATGTTTGACCTTTGCTTTTCTAGGCTAAAACTCTAGGGTAAATATTAGTTTGCTAATATTTATTAAGGATTTTTGGAGTGAAGGATATTGGTTTATAATTTTTGTTTCTTGGTCTTTGTCAAAGTTAAAATAAATTTGGATATGTTTTTTTCTTCCTCTACTTTCTGAAATATATTGTATAAGACTGTCATTGTCTTTCTTAAATATTTGGAGAAATTTATTTTTCAAAGTAATTTTCTCTTTCTGATGAAGTACCTTCTGCTAATTGTTTAGCTGTTCATCTCTAAATTCCTTATTTGTAATAGGTTTTTTTTTAATATCATTGTCTAAATTCCAACATGTGGTTTATCTGTGGGTCTGCTTCTATAAGTTTTTATCTTTCAGAAATTTTAATGGTGTTGCTGTCCTATTTTTCTTTTTTGTCTATTTGACTTTCTATCATTATGATGGACACTGTAGATGGTATGTTGTGAAGACTATGAATTACGCTATTATCTTGCTTTTGGGGCAATTAAATTATAAGTGGACCATTTTCTCCTGTTTCAAACTTGGGATATGGGGGGGGGGGGCATGGCTTTTTGTGTTTCTTTGTTTTGCTTTTTAAGGGTGCATTTATTTCAATCTTGCCCTTAGTTCTAAGGCAAAGAAGTTATTAAAGTAAGTATATAGTCCTAGAGTGTGATCTTTACTTTTAAATAGTGTGAGCTTTATCATCTGAGGGTCTCAACTGGATGCCTGGATTATCACAGTAACTAGACTCTAGTTGGGTCATAACTCCAACATCTTCCCAGCATACCATGTCTTTGCATGATCAGAAATTTCTACTGAGATGTCAGTGCCTCATCGGCAGTTCCATAGTATTACCATGTCCTGGGAAATTTCACCTCGCATCTCAAGAATCAGAAAAGAATCCCTCTGCAGGTCTCTAGGGCTCTTTAACAATGTCTACCTCCACCTTGTCAACCTGCCCCACAAATTCCAATCACATTAGCAGTCCCCAGACACCAAAGTCTGTTTTATTCTACCCAGTGAGAATTCCCCTTTCTGCTTTCATGCATTCAATATTGGTTTGGGCAGAAAGCCAGGGAGAATAAAAAGCTATTTTTATGTGCTTTTTTTTTTTTAACCTCAAGGATCTCAACCTTACACTGACTGATGTCAAATGCCTAAATATATTTGCTTCACAAAATTGTTCTAGTTTATAGTTGTTTTTATGAAAAATCAAATGCCAGCTTCTCTGACAAGACTAGAAGTCCTGCCTCCAGTATTTTGTTTACTTTCAATCTGCTTTTCATATTCAGCCAAAATAATATGTCTTAAGTCTAACTCTAATTATGTCATTACCAACCTAAAAATTATTAAATGGCACCCTATTATCTTTGTAATAAAATTTATATCCCTAATATGCCTTTAAAGTCCCTGATAATATGATCTCTGCCTAACTGCCTACTCTCCATCTCTAACCACTCTCCATCTCAAGCATGTCTTTGTTCTACCTGCACTAAAACTTATTCCTCTCTCATTTCTGGGTGTTTACGCATGCTAGTCTCTCCTCTTGGAAAACACGTTTCCCTTCTTCTTCTAGAAAGCTCCTATTCATCAATCAAGTAGCAGCTTTATCTGAGACTCCTTTCCCCACCTCCATAATAGGACTGAACCACTTGCTATAATGCCATCTAAACTCTTTGCAATTCTGCTACTACTAGCATTTATCCCATATTTTGTATTTGCTAATTATCTGCCTTTGCCACTCTATTGTAACCCTGTGGATACATTGTCACATCCCTCTAACTTATACCTACACTCCTAAAGCTTATTATAATTTTTGACAAGTGGTTTGGCCAAGCAACAAGTACAATTTAACTAAGTGATTTACCAATTTGTTTGTATCTATGTGACTTTCAGAGTAGATGTCTCTGCTCTTTATCTTGGGTGAAAATAAATAAAGAGTAGACTTAAAATATTCATAAATATTTACTATGTCCTAAGTGTGCTATAGATGATATGAAAGTTTTCAAAAAGTATAGATGAGGGTTTCTTATTTCCCATAAATAATTTCTAAAGGGCTGGTCAATTTACAAAGCATTTTGAAAGAAATATAAATATATGCCAGAGAGTTGTTATAATGTTATACTTTGTCAGTGTTCACAGTTCTAATATTAGTTTTTGCATAATTAATTTTCATAGTTTGAAAATTCTCTGACATTTTCTTTAGTTCCTCTTGCAAGATTTTCTTTCAGGGTTGTGACAGTCACACAAAATAGCTATTTTTAGGAACAAGAAGTTCAGAAGCACTAGGTTTCTTCATTCCTCTCCAACCACAGGTATGGAATTCACAAACCAGCTTATTAGCTCAGTAGCTAACATGACTATTTCCTTCTCCCTTCCTCTAAATCCCTTTAAGATGGTCTAAAAAGTATTTTCCAGGCTTAATGCCCAATAAAAGATAGCACCCAAGGTAAAAATCCTAGGAGATCTCACTAACTATAATCTCTGAAACGAGGCTCTGTTTTGAAGAGTATAGGAATTCAAAGTCTCTGATCATATGAGAAGATACCAGGCAGTAACTCTGAAAGTAAAGATTTTATGTAAGAATGTAGTTTTGATTTCCTGAAACAAAATTGACACCGGGCTAAAGCATGTCACCCATGGCAAACTGCAGTCCACGTCCCACAGTTCCACAAAGTCAGCCAGTGTGAAGCTTCTGAAGGGTAGTGGGACATTTACATTCTTTTACTTGGACAACTGGGGAGTGTGCAAGAGGAATTTTCTTGTTCCAAGTGAGAAGAGACAAGGCCCTTCTCTTCTACACGAGTGACTATTTCCTCCCCCCAAAACACAGATGCACAGAGTAGTGATAAAAACACAAACATACATGCTGCCTCCTTTTGAAGCTTATAAAGATCCAGAAGAGGAAAACTATGAGGAGGTTATATTATTACAGAGAGGATCTGTAATATATATGCATATATATGCTAATATATGCAATACATACGTGTGTGTGTGTGTGTGTGTGTGTATACACACACACTACAGATCCTCTCAGTTCCAGGCAATATATGATGCTGGGGTAGGGTTGGAGGGTAAGCACATGTTCTCAGAAATCTGGGTCCTTTGTAGTCTGGCCAGAAAAGGAATAGCAGTTCTGTCAGAGGATGCAGCGACTGCAAGAAGAGTAGCAAAGACTGGATGCATATTCTGGTATTTCAAGACTTTTTGAGGCAGGGCCAGCTTGTAACAGAAATGACTCAGTAGAAGAGAGTCCAGATTCCCAACTGTGTTGAGTCTGGGGGTTACCCAACACTCAACTGCATCACAGGTCGTCAGACACTCAGGTGCGGGGCTCATTGGGTGAAATTACTCACAGCTGCCTTTAGCAAAGGTGGTATATTGGACACACACGTTTACCTCTCCATCCTGCCTAAATTCCACGAAACCACCAAAAAGTAGTGTGAAATCAATCCCAAATACAAAAAGAAATGAAGAGGTGGTGAAAGCTACCCAGTTTTGGAACTGGAAAACAAAGGACAAGTGGCTCCTTACTGAACAAACCAAACAGAAGATAAAAACTGAGTATGCAAAGACTTAACCAAGCAGCAAGCCAATGCACAATACAGAACACTGAAGTTCAGAATTTGGAGACATAAGTGGGTTCTGGAAGTTCAGGTTTGGTTGGAAGTCAGTGCCACACACCGGGGCAGGGAATTTTGCTTGCCTCACAGACACATATTTCTGTACTACATAAAACAGTGTTTGGAATATAGAGCTGTTTAGTAAATATTTATTGAAGAAATAGATTAATGAATTCCAAGTCTGCAGAAAGAGCAACTAGGCCCGTATCACATGGTGGGACAGTAAGTTTTATTTCTGAGGAGTAGAAAAGAGAAAGTCTGGGTTTAGAGACACCAGATACAGTAGAGGGTGGAGGCAGAGATAAGAGTCTGAGTACTGAATTTTGAATAACGGGATCCCCGGTCTCCTTCTGCTTGGCCCCAGAACTCTAAAGCAGCTTACATTCATTAGGAAGAATAATAGACTATTTTTCTCTGGGAAAACAATCCTAATAGGAGAGACCTACACATACTGACAGGAGTTCCTAAATAGATCTGTGTGTGTGTGTGTGCGTGTGTCTCTGTCTCTCTCTCTCTTCTCTCTCTCTCTCCCTCCCTCTCCCTAACCCTCTCCCTCCTCCCCATGTGTGCTATTAAATAGAGTCATGGATCATCAGACCTTCGAGGAAAGTCCTTAAGATAACAGATAAAGATCAAAATCAACAAATAGGAGGAAAAAAAAAAGATTTGGAAAATAGCAATAGTGTAGAAGGCTGAATAGAATTAGGGGAGAGGGGGAAGCTCTTTTAGGCTCCAAGAAATACGTGAAGTTACTGTCTCTGTGAAAAAACTGACAGTTACCAAAAAAGTAGAGAATTTAGAGGATAAGAGTACTCTAGAAAAAAAATGACAAAGGAAAGGAAAAATTCAGAGATTTTGGAAAACAAAGTCAAGCAAATCTGTAGAGACTCAAAATACTGAGAAATAGAAACTTCAAGAGAAGAGAATTCCAAAGTTGTTCCAGAAAGTCTGATTTTCTAATAAAATAAGTTCTACAAAGGGGAGGGGGGGACACAAAAAAACAGGACAAAATTTAGAAAATACAACTGTTGAAGAAATAATTTTAAAAAAAGATCTACTATATTCTTTGCAAAATGAATGAAGAATGAACTACATCAAAACATAATTACAACACTTCAGAACCCCGGGTACAGAGATGATCCCAAGCACTTCTAGAGAAATACGTTGGGTATATATAAACTATCAGGAGTTAGAATTTTGTTACGATTTCTCCAAACGAAACAGAAGCAAAGAAACAAAAATAAACATTTACATTGGAAACTAGGAAGCAAGAAAATAATAAAGTTTTGAGGAAAAACTATTTTCAACCTAGAAGTTCTTTTTCAGTCAGGTTATCATACCCCAAACAAACAAAAACACTCAAGCACATTTTCTTTGGAAGGTACTAAGCCATTTATTCCCCCAAATGAGCACGTTTGTATCCTGGGGCTACCATACAGAAAAGGGTAGAAAATGTCCAGGATGACAGTGGAACAGCAGGCCCAGAGGGCTCCCTCCGGCCACCCCCCACCCACCTCCACAAATCTGAGTGGGAGAACAGGGATTGCTTAAAAAGAAAAGGAAATGAAACAGACAGAAAATCTCCTGTGTTTGAATATACTGAGAGGGACTTTTCAGATGGCTGAGACTTTAGAAATGATTTACTAATAGGTACATAGAAATCTAAGCAGAGTTTAAAAGAAGACATTTATTAAGTCCAGGAAAAGCAAATATATTTTTAAATGCAACATACAAACTTTATTTAGCAAAAGTAACAGACAAAGTCAAACAGGCACTTAAGAGAAAAACCGACTGGAAGAAATTGATCTTGAACATCTTCTAGTAACCTACTTGCAGTTGCATTTAACTGAGCTCTGTTGCTGTGAAGAATACAGCCCCTGCACAAGCATGGGTGAACAATTTGTACATTTTTAAGTAGTCACCGAATACCACCTTATATACACATATGCATTAAATTTGAAAAAGATTTAATTGACGATCCCCCGAAAGACTTCATTTTTGTTGCTCTTTTGGAAGAGGTCGTCTAAAGAGAAGAATATGTGGTTCTGGCTCATGAATCATGTAATGAACCCAGCATAGACTCTGTTGGACACCAAGTCTCCTCCACTCCTCTTCAGACATCAGATGGGTTTCGGTACTTGTCTGGTACATGTACAAGAAATAAAATCGTATAACATCCAGGTACTCCTGAACCATAAATATACCTCATCTGCAAATAATATTTCCACAATCATAATGGTGGACACACTGAGTATCCAGCAAGCCAAATGTGAAATAACTGTCCTGGCTGGGTAGGAGAGACTATATGTACCTGTGTATTTGGGCGGGGGGGGGGGGGGGGTAAGAGTGTAAAGAAGCTATGTTGCACAGTAGAAAAGAAATAGGTGTTATACATAGTTAACTAAATAAGAAATTTGCCCATAAGTATACTTTGGGCAAGTACACTATAAGGCAACGAATTTAGGAAGATTTTAACAAGGAAAAAGTGGTTTCTTCTGAGGAATGGGAATTTGTTTAAGGTGCAAAGTACAATAAAAAGGACTGTTACCCCATGCAAGTACATCTTTGAGAAAAATAAAATTGGGTTTAAGAAATTTACCAATCGCCTTTTCCTGTAGGAGCCGCCGGGTTGAGAGGAGCATGGCCTTCTCCTCCCCCCATGATGGTGTGTGCCCGTCCGTTGACATCTGTGTACTCCGAAAAGGGGGAATCATCTGGCAAAAATGTTACCTTGCCTGCTGTGTTTAAGGCTCCCATTCGCCCCGATATCATGAACTTTGTTCACACCAACTTGCGCAAAAACAACAGACAGCCATATGCTGTCAGTGAATCAGCAGGTCATCAAACCAGTGCTGAGTCTGGGGGTACTGGCAGAGCCCTGGCTCGAACTCCCAGAGTTCGGGGCGGTGGGCCTCACCGTCCTGGCCAGGGTGCATTTGGAAATACGTGTCGTGGAGGCCGCATGTTTGCACCAACCAAAACCTGGAGCCGTTGGCACCGCAGAGTGAACACAACACAAAAGCGATGCACCATCTGCTCAGCCCTGGCTGCCTCAGCCTCACCAGCACTGGTCATGTCTAAAGGTCATCGTATTGAGGAAGTTCCTGAACTTCCTTTGGTGGTTGAAGATAAAGTTGAAGGCTACAAGAAGACCAAGGAGGCGGTTTTGCTTCTTAAGAAACTTAAAGCCTGGAATGATATCAAAAAGGTCTATGCCTCTCAGGGAATGAGAGCTGGCAAGGGCAAAATGAGAAACCGTCGTCGTATCCAGCGCAGGGGCCCCTGCATCATCTACAATGAAGACAACGGTATCATCAAGGCCTTCAGAAACATCCCTGGAATTACTTTACTTAACGTAAGCGAGCTGAACATTCTGAAACTTGCTCCTGGTGGGCATGTGGGCCCTTTCTGCATTTGGACTGAAAGTGCTTTCTGCAAGTTAGACGATCTGTATGGCACTTGGCGTAAGGCTGCCTCCCTCAAGAGTAACTACCACCTTCCCATGGATAAGATGCTTAATACAGACCTCAGCAGAATCTTGAAAAGCCCAGAGATCCAAAGAGCCCTCCGAGCACCACGCAAGAAGATTCATCGTAGAGTCCTGAAGAAGAATCCACTGAAGAACCTAAGAATCATGTTGAAGCTAAACCCGTATGCAAAGACCATGCCCCGGAACACCATTCTTCGCCAGGCCAAGAATCACAAGCTCCGGATGGATAAGGCGGCAGCAGCCTTAGAAGCCAAATCGGAGGAGAAGGGGGTTCCAGGCAAGAAGCCCACGGTAGGGAAGAAAGGAAAGAAAACTATTGGTGTGAAAAAGCCGAAGAAACCTGTGGTGGGAAAAAAGGCTGCAGCTACCAAGAAACCAGCAGCTGACAAGAAACCTGCAGAAAAGAAACCTACCACAGAAGAGAAGAAGCCTGCTGCCTAAAAACTTATATTTGTTTATTCCATAAAACTCCAATCATTTTGGACAGCTAATTTTAAATAAAGACCTGATCAAAGACAGTGAGAAACATTAAAAAAAAAAAAGAAAGAAATTTACCAATCCTTTTGACATGAATCCTGTAAAGCTACAAACATATAAACGTAGCTCTACTGTCTAAATTCTATTTATTGTCATCAGTTGCACCAGCCAATATTTTAACAAAGGCTGAAATGATTTGATAGCATTAGGGGATGTCCCAGAGGCTCCTGACCAGGACCTGATGCATGTGTATACACACACACACACACACACACACACACACACAACTTGTATATGCATAGAAAAATTTTAGAAAAATAAACAAGAACCCACAAACCTGATCAATTTCTTGGAGAAGGACTGATTCTGGGGTTCAGAGAGATTTACTTTTCATTATATACCTATTGCATGGTGTGGAGTTTTGGTTTACTATGTGCATATATCAGCCCTTTAATTTAAACAAGGATTTAACTTTTTAAAATAAAACTATAGAGAGTGTAAGAGAGAAAAGAGTAATGCACCCAAAAATACATGACCATTTTCATTTCTTTTTCCCTTCAATAATTATTTAGTACATATTTGGGTACAGCTGCAAATCTGTTACAGATTACTTTCGAAGGATATGTTTGTGGCCAATGCACAAAACAAACTTGAAAGAAAAAAATTTTAATTCATCAAATCAAGTGCATTTACTCTTTCCCTCACTTCTAAATCCCTTGAAAATACATTTATGTATCTGTTTAGAATACTGTAATCTAATTTTGACTCACTATTCCAAAATCCATATTTCTGCATATGCCCCCTATTATATCAGGTCTATGCAGTGTCCTATTATGTGGATGTATGGTGTCTCCATTCACCATTTCCTTATGACAAATTGACTTTTTACAACCAATTTGCCCAGTTTGGGCTGTGTATAGTTTGAGTTCTACTTTCTGTTGGTTTACCAGTAGGTGGTGCTGGATAGTAGCTGTAAATAATCTGGTTTTACAACATTGCTGGGGAATCTGTGCTCCAGTGACATATTCTGTGTAGAGCAATGGCACTGAGCCAAGTCAGAGAAGTAGTTTGAACTGCTTTCCCAGTAGCAAAGTGGGTTTGCCACTATCCTATCCATATTTTCTTGTACTCTTCCTCACGTGGGCAACTCCAAATATATTTTTCAACATGACTGCCTAGAAGTAGGGGAATTATTTGTGGCCCGGAGGGGAAGATACAGAGCTCCAGCAGAGGCCCCACTTCTTTATTTATTTATTTTTCTGTAGGCCCAACGTGCTTTCCCTCCTCCGTTTTGACCCCGCTCTCCTGAGGGTCAGTTCCTTCATCCTACCTTCCATTTGCCTATGGACCTCATTTGGATAAGCTATCTAGGTGTTTCCTCAAATGGATCTGCATTTTGAAAATGTATCTATTTTCCTCCTTCAAAATTGCTTTGTTGTGTGTCCCACTCTCTCTTGGGGTCGCATGTCTTGGTAAAGCACCTGCCTCAAGTTTCACCATAGTCCTCTACTGCACTCCACTGCTCCAACCTTTCCACCACCAATTCCTGAGACCCACTTTGTGACAAGCCCTATTCTGAGTCTTTGCTGTGGATTATCCCCAAATATTTCTCATAACAACCATATGAGATCAGTGTTACTGTCCACCTCTGTAGGTGAGGAAATTGAGGGGTGAGGGGTTAATTCATTCATTCAACTTTGTACAACAGATATGCTGCAAAAAAAAAAAAAAAATGTCCAGCATCTGTAGCCCAGGAGACATGGGTTTGAATTCTGACTGCTTCATTGACTAATTAAACTGTTCATCTCCATCAAGGGACTTAATGTGACAAAACATTTGTTTACTGATCTGTGAAATGGGAATGAAAATGTGTATCTCACAAAGTTAACTTGATATTAAATAAGAAAATGTATGTTTGGTTCCTAACACACTTTCAGGGTCAGTAATAAGTACATTCCAAACACAAAGCAAAACCAAACCAAACAAAAACAAAAAAACCCAAAACCAATGGTTATTCTTCTCCATTCTTGACTCAAATGCCTTCCAGACACTCATGCCTTTCCCCTCCCTTTTCACTTAAAATCCAGAGTTCTTGTCCATATACCACCCTTAAAATTTCTATTTCTTTAATCTGAAGAATATCATGACCCTTCTCACTCTGGATTAATTGTCACTTTCCAGGGGAAAAAGAGGTGGTCATTTCTTTTTTCTTTTTTTTTTTTTCTTTTTTTTGAGGTGGTCATTTCAATCACAGGTTGCTGCTGCTTGACAGTTGTTCCATATTCTCTGGGGATGAGAGGGTGTATCTTAATGCGTAGCCCTGTCTTTTAAATCCAGGCTGGTATTCTGTTTACTGGCTGTTTTCACAGTAAATAGTATAGTCACTTTTGTGTGTGTGTGTGTGGGGAGAGGAAACCCTTTCAGCTATTTCTTCTCAAAAAAGTTTTTCTTATGTGATTTTATTGGTATCTTCCCTTGACTTAACACCTCCCTGTTAGCACAGACTTATCTTTCAGATAATAAGAGAAGGATCATTTACATCATTTATCATATCTGTTATCTTATCATTGAAGCATACAATGCATTATTAGTTAATCTTTTCAAATTATTTAACCTGGATATGTGACCATTAGCTCTATCAACTTATCCATTTTCTAGAATTCACTTTTGGAAAAAACCGGTATAGAATGGTCTATGTGTAGTTTTCAAATACACAATTCATTGGCAAATAAATAAATTGGCAAAATCACAGTAAGATGTATCACACCTGGGATCCCTGGGTGGCGCAGCGGTTTGGCGCCTGCCTTTGGCCCAGGGCGCAATCCTGGAGACCCGGGATCGATTTCCACATCGGGCTCCCGGTGCATGGAGCCTGCTTCTCCCTCTGCCTGTGTCTCTGCATCTCTCTCTCTCTGTGTGTGACTATCATAAATAAATAAAAATTAAAAAAAAAAGATGTATCGCACCTATATTCTAAAAAACAAAGAAGTATTTCATTTTTCACTTTCTTCTCTAAGTCCCCATAGACCATGCCCTGGCTATTGCCTTGAGTATGATTTTCATGTTCTCTAAGAAGACCTATCTGTTTTAAAATTTTTAATAGATCAAATTTGAACATCTTGGGCTGGCTATTGGTACTTTGTTTTATTTATTTATGAATATCGGTTGCTAAGACCTGTCATCAAACAGTTGGATATAAGAAATATTAGTGCCTTATGAAAATGGCCAATATTTTTACAAAATTAATCTTTTTTCTATAATTGGACCAACCTGGTGTTATTTCTCATGCACCACCTATACTTTCCTATGGTCCTTACCAAGCACCTAGAAACAGATTACACTTTACTTGTTTTGCTTAATTCCAGCATATAAAATTCCTCTCAAAAAGTTAATCTACAAAAAGTATAAATTTTATGTAAAAAGAAGACCTAAAAGTCTATCTTATCTAGATGACAATTGTATGTATAATAAAACTAAACTATAGAAAAACTTATAAATAATAAATGCATCTACCAAAGCCATTGAACAATTTATTTCTATTTGTTGGCTACAAGTAGCAAATACAATTTTAAACAAAATAATTTACAATAGCATGATTACATCAACCCCTACGTATAAATTTTCTGAAAAACAGGTAAACCTATAAAACACATTATTGATAAAATTAAAGAAGATCCAAGTTGGGGTGCCCATGTGGCTCAGTCAGTTGCCTGCCTTTAGCTCAGGTCATGATCCTAGGTTCTGGGATGGAGCTCCACACTGGGCTCCCTGCTCAGGAGTCTCCTTCTCCCTCTCCCCCTGCTCCTCTCCCTACTCATGCTCTCTCTTTCTCTCTCTCTCTCTCACAGGCGTGCATGTGTTCTCTCCCCCTCTCAAATAAATTTTAAAAGCTCTTTAAAAAAATCTAAGTGAAAGTGTTTATATACCACACTCATGGATTAGAAGACACACTACTGTCAAGATGTCAGTTCTCTCTACATTGGTGTACAGGAATCAGACTGCAATAAAAGCCTGCCAAGCAGTTGTTTCCTGTCTTCTGCTACTTCAGTATATTTGATTTTTCCAGCCTTCAGCTGAGTTCTTCCACCATTATCCTGATACCAACATATAGCAAGGCTTCATTAGATGTCCCTCCATCTTCCCAGCAAAGGACCAGAGCACTTTACTTAACTGAACAAGTCTCTTTTTACACTCCCAATGACCTGTGACAGAACTAATCCATGCCAGTTCAAAGGATTGCTAACTTTCTATTGATTCCCAATCTTATAAGACTTAAATTTTTACAGAGCTGAACCACCGATCTGTGAATAGCCCTGTCCATATCAAAGAGGATAATAAATGGAATCAGAAGTGCAATCGCTTCTGAACTTTTTTTTAAAGATTTTATATATTTATTTATGAGAGACACAGAGAGAGAGGCAGAGACACAGGCAGAGGGAGAAGCAGGCTCCATGCAGGGAGCCCTTTGCAGGACTCGATCCCAGGGCTCCAGGATCATGCCCTGAGCCAAAGGCAGATGCTTAACCACTGAGCCACCCAGGCATCCCCACTTCTGAATTTACGAGAATCTTAGGCCATCTGAAAAAGAGTGTAAGAATATTCATCTTTAAACCACCTCCAGCCAGTCCTTAAAAGCAAGCAACAAACACAGCTCCTCTTGGCTTCAGTACATCCCTTGTGATTAATTTTTTCTGTTACATTTCATTTGATCTAATCTCTCTGGTTGCTGGCTTCACAATGCTTTTTAGCCCATTGATTGTACACCACCAGATAACTTCTTGGTTTTTTCTTCTCACAGGTTCCTCATGGCGTTGGCATTTCTCAAGATTTTGGGTGAGAAAATTCTCTCTATGGTCTCTAACAAAATGTACCTGACTCATCCAGTTCCCCTAATCATAGTATCTTGATAGATAGAAAATGGGATATAACCTAAAACAAATACAGAAAATATTGAGGAAAAAAATACACAGAAATTATTTTGGAAAGTTAAACTCTATATAGGAGAAAGCTTAAAAAAACCAACAATAACCACAGGGTGTCTATATTCAAAGCAAAAAAAGCAGGAATAGAAAATCTTGCTGCTAGGAAGCAGGGTTAAGGAGGAAAACAAAAGTATTCCATCCTTTTCTTCAAGGAGAATAATCTCCAAACTGCAAAAGAGAACCAAAGTGTTTTAGAGGGAATTGAAAACTCAAGCGAAGTAAGGAAGTAGCAAGAGCACCCCCAGAGACCTTACATGAATTTTTGTCTCTCTCTAGACCAAAATGAACTGAATCCTAAGCATCAGACACAACTTGCCAGTGATGTTTAAAAATCATGCAAAATGGCAGGAGTACCACAAGATTGAATATGAAGTACTTTCTGAAAAGAAATTAAGATATTGGTTCTACAAACTGCAGATAAGAGAACTAGATGCCATATCATGTTGGAGTCCTGTAACTAGAGTAGTTAAAAGGGGATGGGATGAAAAGATAGTACTTGAATTGTGCCTTACATAGTAAACAATTCCTAGCATATACATTACCCCATCATCACAACATCCCTCTATACAAGACAAACATTTTTATTCTCAGTACTTTTCTTTTTTCTTTTTCTTTCCTTTTTCTTTCTTTCTTTCTTTTTAATACAGAAATCGAGGTTTGGGAGAGATTGTCTTTGCTTGATGTTATATGAAACTATCTGCCAGGATTGTTTTATAACTCTTCAGCCCTCTCCAAGTTCCAGTTTGATATTAGAATGCTGTTTTAATCATCTGTTGTTCATTTGGATCTAAAGGTATCTGATTAAAGAAGAAATCAACGGTAGAAAAAGTTTTTTACATACGACAGCACACATTTTATATACACTGTATGCAAATGATAGATATTAAAAGATAAATTTGTGCAATACGATCAAAAAGCTTAGTTATATTCTTGTAAATCAAGAGAAAGATTAAATCTCCCAAATAGAAACCGGGACAAGTAACAAGTTAATACATTAAAAAATTATTACTAAACATGTAAATGAAAATTAAAATAGAAATATCAAGGACAGTGATTAAAAAGATTCTTCAATTCATCTTGTTAGCAAAGATATAAAGAAATGAGAACTCTAATATACTGGAGGTGGCTGTGTAAATTTTTCATGCTTTCTAAAGGGCAATCTAGTAAGGCATTATAAAATTTAATCTGTACATAATTTAACTCACTTCTGGAAGTTTACCTTAAGGTAAGTCTAGTATAAGTACACGAAGGTATATAGCCCATTAGGCATGTGCCATGTTGTTAATAATGGAAAAAGTTTGGAAATAGCTTATGTGTCAATGAACAATGAATAAATTAAACAAATCGCAGTATACCTATACAGTAGAATAACATGCATACATTAAAAAGGACATAAATATTACATTTTAAAATAGAAATACATGTATGATATGTAAGTTAGAAAGCAGAAGTATATAGTATGATACCAATTATATAAAATACGTGCAGTATAATTGTTAACCATAATTATCCATGGGAGTAGAATTTCTGGGAAATTTGGTATCATTGAACAGTATTTTTTTTAAAGCATGATATTTGATGGAATGGAATAGAGAACCCAGAAATAAACCCACAATTATAGGGTCAATTAATCTTCAACAAAGGAGGCAAGAATATGCAGTGGAAAAAAAGACAGTCTCTTCAACAAATGGTGTTGATAAAACTGGACAGTTAAATGCAGAAGAATGAAATTGGACCACTTTCTTACACCTTACACAAAAATAAAAACTCAAAATGGATTAAAAGTCTAAATGTTAGATCTGAAACCACAAAAATTCTAGAAGAGAGAGCACAAGTAGTAATTTCTCTGACATTAGCCATAGCAACATTCTTCTGGATATGTCTCCTCAGGCAAGGGAAACAAAAGCAAAAATAAACTATTGAAACTGCACCAAATAAAAGGCTTCTGCACAGCAAAGCAAACAATAAAAAAGACAACCTATTGAATGGGAGAAGACATTTGCAAATGACATATCTGATAAAGGGTTACTATCCAAATATATAAAGAACTTATACAACTCAACACTAAAGCCCCCAAATAATCCAATTAAAAAATGGGCAGAAGACATGAACAGACATTTTTCCAAAGAAGCCATACAGATAGCCAATAGTTACATGAAAAGATTCTCAGGAACATTAATCATGAAGGAAATGCAAATCAAAACCACAATGAGATATGACCTTATACCTGTCAGCATGGCTAGTGTCAAAAACACAAGAAACAAGTGTTGGTGAGGATATGGAGAAAAATAACACTGTGCACTGTCAATGGGAATGCAGCCACTGTGGAAAACAGCATGAAGATTCTCAAAAAAATACAAATAGAATTACTGTATGATCCAGTAATTCTGCTACTGGGTATTTACTCAAAGAATACAAAAACACTAATTCAAAAGGATATATATACCCCAATACTTATTGCAGCATTATTTACAATAGCCAAATTAGTGGAAGCAACCCATGTATCCATCATCAATAGATGAATAGATAAAGAAGTGGTAAATACACACACACACACAGAGGAATATTAATCATAAAAAAGAATGAAATCTTGCCATTTGCAACAATATGAATGGAGCTAGAGAGTAAAATGCTAAGTGAAATAAGTCAGTACAGAAAGACAAATACCATATGACTTCACTCATATTAGGATTTAAAATCCAAACCAAAAAACAGACTTTTAACTATAGAGAACAAATTGATGGTTATCAGAGGAGAGGTGGGTAGAGGGATTGATGGAATAGATGAAGGAGATTAAGAGTACACTTACCATGATGAACAATGAATAATATATAAAAGTGTTGAATCACTATATTGTACATCTCAAACTAAGATAACACTATAAACCATACTGGAATTAATATTAAAAACTTGATAAAATTTTTAAAAACATGACATTTGTTTTAAGTGACACTACCATCTTGAAACCAAGAGTAATATAAGTGTACTATGAGATCATGAGATCTCGTACTTGACTTTTTTCCTAAAAAATATTTTTTTACTACAGCTTAACAAATTCACAAAAAAACCTCTATCCATTCTTTTACACAAAATCAGAAGGGCCAATTCAGAGGTAAGATTAAATTATAAAGACTTTCATATTGGATGATGAGATTAAATCTAAAAAATGTATTCGTTTTAAAAATGATTAAACATAGAAGTTAGAATGGGAGATTGAGCCAGTCATGTGGAAAACTCTGAATATTTTAATTAATGACTAAATATGAAGAAATACTATGATTTACTTGCTAATTTAAAATTTCTAAAAAATTTTTAGACTATGTAAAAAGAAGAGTATTTGGATCTAGGGAGGTAGATCACATTTTAAAATGTGTACTTTTGGCATACACAGAAACACCATGATGACACCTTTCATTCCTCAATCAGTATCTAGAATAATTCCTGATACAAAATAGACACTAAATATTTGTTGAATGAACAAATTAGGAGCAGCAAAGGTACTGTTTTCTCAATTGGATACCACATTTGAAGAGAGAATTTCACCAATTAACCCACCGCAGAATTATGAAAAATACAGAAACCATGTAGCATGAGAAATGCTTAAAACATTGCAAAGTCCTCAATTTCCATATAGAAAGGCAAAGAGGGATGGACACACAGCAGCTGTCTGTCTTCAAAGATCAGAAAAATTGTCCCATGCAAGAAAGACCACACAATTCTATATATCACTACAGGCCAGAATTCTGACAAGGGTTTTGGATTTGTAAGGACATATACTTCATCTGAATATAAATTAAATTTTTCAAAGACTTACAGTTGTGTAAAACTGTAAGGATTAAACTTTTTTAAAATAATTTTCATACGCCCCTATTGTTTCTTTTTTTTTTTTAAGATTTCATTTATTTATTCAGAGACACACAGAGAGAGAGAGAGAGAGAGAGAGACACAGACGCAGGCAGAGGGAGAAGCAGGCTCCATGCAGGGAGCCCGATGTGGGACTCGATTCTGGGTCTCCAGGATCACGCTCTGGGCCGAAGGCGGTGCTAAACCACTCGGGCTGCCCAAGGATTAAACTTTTTGTCTCTGGCAGTACTCAAACATCACTTCTAAATATCAAGAAATGATATTTAGGGCATCCCTGCATGGTGTGGAAGTTTGAGTGATAATTAAATCCCTTCTCACTCTACCTATTGAAAAACATTACACTCTTGTGTTTTTATTTCAGTTGAAATAATGCTAAGCTATCAGAAATGGGCTTCAAGGCAATATATTTACATTTCCAATCCTGCCCCTCCCAGCACAACCATCATAATAGTTCTCTAACCCTTTGGTAATAATGAAATTGATGTCATGAGAAGAGACCTCTCCATCTCCCATAAAATTTCACGCGCCTATGACTGTATGCATTAGCACACACACACACACACACACACACACACACACACACACACACACCAATACATACCATAGAGCACTAGGTGTTTTTTATTAAGTAGTATTTACAACTTGGCTTAAATTAGTTTTAGAGACCAATTCATGATGATGTGCTAGCTCTGATATTAGAACCTTTTCATTAATCAGAGAATTTGGAGTTATATGTTAGCTTCATCATCTGAAGAAAAGAATTCTAATAAATCAATTCCACTCTAGGTTGAGTCCATCATTTTGAGTAAGAGCGTCTACAGAAAATTATGGGTTTATGTCTTGTCTGGGAACCTCATAAGTCACAAGTACAATACACTTAAGGCACTTTGAGGCCTCTCAAGTAAGACATATGAAGCTATTATTCATCACAATATATAAAGCAGCTATACAATGGCTTTTAATGGTAATTTTGTAAATATTTCAAATTTTTACTTTTAAGAGGATTCCTTTAATTCAATGTTATGTGATACATAGATATGTAGACACACACATGCAATACACATATCTTCCAGCTACATACTTACTTGAATTTATTCTGAAGGAGACATTAGAGGAAATGACATTTATATAAAACTGCAGAATAAAATGTAGTAAAGGACACTAAGTTGTCATCTGTTCACTTTTTCCTTAGGTTATATTTCAGTGGTCTTTAATATCCCTGTGAATTATTTTTATCTGCAGGCCAATTTGTTTTACCTTAATAGTGTTTGATTTCTTTTCATCCTTTTTAAATCACCCAATTTAAATTTATGAAAATTTCTTGATGTAAAGCATGAGTCTGGGTGTCAAGAACATCAGGATTCTAGTCCTGGTTGCCACCCCGCAGCTCATGAAGGCTGTGACCTTGTGCAGAGCACACACCCCTCTACTGCTCAGTCCCTCATCAATAAAACAAGGCCATTGGATGGGTGGATCACTAAGGCCTTTCCAGCACATTCTCCATCTGTGTCTGTTTAAACAAGAAATAATAGGATTTGACTGACAACCTAGGTCAATATTATGTAGTAAGGACATGAGAAACATTTAAAAGCCTCTCCTCTGAAGTTGATATCTCAAATAGAGTTCCCCAGACAGATTCTGAGTCAAAGATTTGTGCAAAAGTCATATGTTAGAAACCTCAGTTAGATCAGTGAGGAAGTGAGGTAATGAAGAGGTGAATGGAAGTCAAGTTAGTGTAAGACTAAGCAAAGTCCCACAGTATACAGTAACCATGGCTCAGTGAAGACAAAGGAGATTGTAGTCTTTAACAGACACAAGAGAGATGAGTACTGATACTTCCTCCCTCAAAACTCATCAGACCTTGGTTAAGGGCTTGGACCCCTGAGGGCTATAAATCCCCACATTCAGGTCCTGGAGATTGTTACTGGACTGAAAGCAACCCTGCCAAACAGATGCAGAAGCTAGCTGCTGGGAATGAAGACACCCAAGGAACTAAAATGCACCAAAACAACAAAGGGATCCTAAAGGACATGAGTGGAATATGCAAAGGTCAGCAATGTCAGCCTCCACCACCACCCTTTCCAAAAGTCAAGCAATGAAAGCATGCTAGGATCTTTTCTCCCAAAGCATCACATTCTCACAGATTCAGTAAGGGTACCTGAGCACATGTAGATGTCATACAGGGTGAACAAAACAGATATGATCTGTTCCATGATCAGACTCATGGATTTTATAGTAAAATGGAGGAGACAGATTATGATTATAAATTATGATAATTCTACAAGACACCATAATAGCTCCAGTGTGAGGATGACAGAGGGGTTTTCTATAAAATAAGAAATCAAGGAAGGCTTGTATAAGACTGACGTTTAACCTGACACCTAACAGACGGGCACATAGAACCAGATAAAGAAAAGGGGTTTGGAAGGAGAATTTTCAGACAGAAGAGACCATGTGCAAAGACTGATGCCAGAAGGATCTTGACAGAGTCAAAGACCAAAATAAGTCCAGGGCAACTGAAGAGTTGTGAGCAAGGTGAAGAAGAATGAGTTTCAGGAGGCAGATGGAATTAAAGCATCTTACGCCATCTGACAGGATTTACATTTTGTTCTCAGTGTAATGGGAAGCCATTTTAAGTAGGAGATAGATGTGATTAAATGAGAAAACATTTTAATCAGGAGACAGACATTTTAAAAGTAACACTCTGAGTGCTGGGTAGGGAATGGATTGGGAAAGGAGGAAGAACAGGAGGATGTTAAGGTATTCTCATGAGAGATGATAGGTTGAACCCAAACATTAGTAAGTATGGAAAGGATTCTTCTTCTTGTGAACCCAAATCTATATCTCAAGATCTCCTTTTCAAGCAAAACAAATGAATAAAAAGCCAAATTGGTAAGAATACTTATGATTAATATAAGAAGACAGAGATGAATAATTTCTTTTAATATTCGAGACATGATTTTAGAATTTTCACAGCTACAGCCACAAGAAAGAAGAAGCAGATGTAAGAGTTGGCCACGGCTATCCAAGGAGAAAAGCCTTAGGCCAATGCACACTTAATCCTATAGAGAAAAGAAGACAAGAGAAAAGTACCTAAAAGGAAAGAAAATTTCCCCAGGCAGAAAAAAAAAAAAAAAGCAATGGACTATTTTATTAATATAATTAAAATAAATTAAAAAGGTAGAGAAGATAGAAGGAAGAGCCGCCTTCATGGTACGGCCTTTTAACATGAATTCCTAGTAGGAAATCAAATCAGATTATCTACTCCCCTCTCTCTTATAGCGTATCTATATGTGTGTGTGTGTTGCGGGGGGCGGGGGGTGTATGAAAGGTGATGGCTGAAAAAAGGACACCTGGAGTAAAAGAATTTTGAGTGAATTTTATTCTCTAGATTAGACAAATATATAATAAAGACAATCATGGAGTTTTATCATCGCAGGAAAAAGAATGAGCCCCTTAATTATACTGAAAATCAAAGAAGACTAGTAGAAGTAAGAGAATCATGTACTAAACCCTGGAAGTGGGAAATAACATGGCTCCTTCCAGGAAATTGAAATACAATAATAAGACTGAAATATGAGATTTGAAAGACGCATGCACAGAGGACGGGAACTATGAAAACTTGAGGCACACAAAGCTTTACATGACATACTGAAAAGGCTGACATTGACCTAGCAGTTTGGTGATCCACTGAAGAATGTTAAGCATTAGAATAAAATGACATCTTAGAGAAATGCTGGCCAGAATGTTGAAACCAGATATATACAGGGAACTACTTATACTTAGAACATTATCATAGTAGTTTGGATAAGAGAAGACAGAGGCCTAAAAAATAACAATCATAGCAGTGAACATGGAAGAAAGAAGATTGGAGTTAAAGAATTTCAAGCAAGTGAAATTGCTATTATTTAATGATTTACTATCACATCATAAGTGATGGGAGGAAGTGGACAGAAATCGAGATGAAAACTAAGACTGATTCAGACAAATAAGAAAAGGGAGGCATTTCTGAGAGAGAAAGAAAAAGAAAGAATAAGAATAATAAATAAACTAAAATTTGGGGACGCCTGGGTGGCTCATTGGTTTAGCGCCTGCCTTTGGCCCAGGGCATGATCCTGGAGTCCCAGGATCGAGTCCTTCATTGGGCTTCCTGCATGGAGCCTGCTTCTTATTTCTGCCTGTGTCTTTGCCTTTCTCTCTGTGTCTCTCATGAATAAATAAATAAAATCTTTTTAAAAAATAGAAAATAAACTAAAATTTGATAATAGGAAGATCTGTGAAGCATATGATAATGAATTTGTTTTATAAATGAGTTGTGGGATATCTGGAAGAAGAAAACTGCCAATTTTTAAACATGTAGGTTTGAAAATCAACACAGAGATTGAAGCCAGCATCCAGGCATCCCTCTTGTCACTTCAGAACGTAAGAGTTCACATTGTCCCCAGACATGGATGGACCAACTAAGGAATATATAGGACTAGACTCAAGGGATAGGAATGCTTGTTTATCATTCAAAGGAAGCTATAGGACAAGTAGCTAACCAGCACTACCCTAGATATTTAATCCCCAATTGTACTTAATGAAATCTCTAACATGAAGAATAAGGATGTATTTTAGACTCCAAGTCTTTTGAAATGGAAAAGACCAGAGAAAGCAGAACCATAACACTTGCTACCATGACCTCATGGGTTTCCAATCAATGACATCTATCTTCTCAAGAGACCTCTGTGCCTGGTAGCTCGATGCAGTGGAGAGTTACTTAGATCAGAGGGCCGAAAGCTATTAGTAGAAGAGAGGAGGGGCAGGGACAAAAGCAGGGAAAGAATGTGTTTTGTTTTGTAGAATCAGAAGTTCCCACCAAGGAGACATCAGGCTGGCCAGGTGTTTCATCTCATAGCCTCTTGCTAGGTATTTGCCTGATAGCCTCTTACATGAGCCAGTTTGAGTGAGAATGGAGCTGAGCACCTATGCAGAAGCCCCCCTAAGTTATCTTGAAGCTACCTTTAGCTCATTAAAATACTAAGATCTCATCTTATGGGCAGGGTTTTCCACTGTTTTTTGAACATAAGATGTATGCACCTCGTTGACATACTAGGTCTGTAAAATTGAACCAATATGCCTAAGCAATAGAATATATACAAGTTCCTTAATGTATATTCAAGCTCCCTGGCCCTACCCCCTAATATACTGAATAAAAGCTTCCTGTTATAACACTACAGGAAGGTAGTGTTTTGAGAGCTCTCTCCCTGTCTCCTTACTTTAACAAGTAATGAAAAGTCCTTTCCTTTCAACATAGGTTATGTTCAATTTAATGTACCCCCAGTGGCAAGCTTGTTGAGTTTGGTTACAAGATCTCTGCAAGATATATTAAGACTTGCATATAATAGTTTAAGCCACTAGATTAAATTAGATCACTCAGGAAATGCCTGGGAAAAGAATTACTAAAAACTAACCACAAGGAACACCAAAATGAAACATAAATAGGAAAAGAATAGGCCATTTACAAAAAGAAAAATCTTTCATGAAGTAAGAGAACCAGGAAAGACAAGTGTTAGGCAATCAATGGAAGAAAGAGAATCGAGAGGGAGTTTGGTCAGTGAGTCTAAATGTTACAATGATGTTAAATCGATAAGGATGGAGAACTAACTATTTACTGGTTAATAGTTAGAAAGAGAGCAGTATGAAAAGAACCCAGACTTCAGGAGGAGGCAGGGTGAATAGGAAGTGCAGAAGTAGAAAACACAAGGGATAATAACATCTTAAACTAGAAACTGGTCTCTGAAATAAAGGAGAGAGACAGGATGGTAGCTAGACTCTCACTTTTTTGAGCATAGGTTTTACGTCCATGTTGCTCACCTATGCAGCCTAAATATGGGTAAATGACTGACAAAGACTGCAGGTGTTCTGTAATATGTATCCAATAAATGAAATAATTAAATGGTTGTTTGGAAGGATTTGATTTTTCTTTTTGACTTTGGTTTTTATTTGTTTGCTAAAGTGGAAGAAACCTGAGCATATGTTCATTCTAAAGGAAAAGAGGGACAGGTTGAAGGTACAAGAAAAATCAGGGATTGTTGAATGAAGTGCTAAAGCCGTCTGAAGGGGAGGTATTCCAAAGCACAGGGAAAGGGTTTGCCTTGACAAGAGGAGGAAACTTTCTTCTTCTTTTTTTTTTTAAGACAGAAAGAGGGGGTGGGCAGAGGGAGAGGAAGAGAGAAGAGAGAATCCTAAGCAGGTTCCATGCACAGTGTGGGGCTTGATGCAGGGGCTCAATCTTATGACCCTTGAGATCATGACCTGAGCTGAAATCATCAGTTGGACACTTAACTGAATGAGCCGCCGAGGCATCCCTTTTTTTTTCCCGTTTCCATAACAGGGAGGCAGGAAAATGGTATAGGTTTGTGAGAAGTCATCTTTTGAAAGAGTGTAAATGTATTACCCATTTGACCAACATTTATCCAGTGCCTACTGACTGCTGTCCACTGTGAAAGATGCTTGGAATACAATGGTGAGTAAAAATAGATAAGGCTCCTGCTCTCAAGTTGCTTAGGATTTGCAAGAGGTGAGATGATTATTAATTAAATAACCACGTATACATTATTGCACAATAGTAACAAGAAGAAAAGCACATTCTTTGTGCTGAAAGAGTACATAAAATACTTATGTACTGATCTCAAGGAAGACCTCCCAGAGAAAGATATGACTGAGCTAATAATTGAAGAGTAAATAGAATTAACTAAGTCTATAATGGGAAGGATATTCCAGACAGGGCATGGTCTTTGTAACGGTATGGTGCTTTAAAACCGTTGAGTTTCTGAACTTTGAATTCTGTGCACTTTGCAAATAAATAGACACTAGCAAGTGAGTGGGTGGGATATTTAGGTTGCCCAGGTTATGTCAGCAGGAGTGGTCATCCAGAAATTCTGTCTTTACCTCTGCACCTCTATCGGCCACATTGCTCAAGGGGATGTAGACAGGAGTAGGGAATGGGGCAAGTTTTAATGGAAATTAACTAGAGAGCTCCCAAGGATTAACTTCCAATGTCACAATCTTCCATAAGTATGAACTACTAATGTACATATTAGTCATGCAAGTTTTATACATATTAATATTGAGGGCTGTCTTCAGTTATAGCCACCAAGTCATAGACTACCCAAGTTATATTTACAAGAGAGTATAAAATAAATAAGTTACAAATCCACATACTAATGCAAATTAAAGTATTATTTCACAACAAATTCTAGTTCCCTGGATTTCCCCGTTGATTAAAACAGACACACTGAACATAAAGTGGTAAAACCACTAGAGATTTGAAGGATTGGTTTAATTAGGTGTCCCTGTTAAGCAAATATTTTCATGGGTCTCCACTCCTGATATAAGTTCTGAAATATACATAAACAAGTGTGTCTTTATCCTTAACCTATGTGATTTTGATCAATGAAGATACATTTTCCGCAGCAGATTTTCAAATCCTGGATCTGGCCCATGAAATAGCTTATCAGGGGAATTCAATAGTTGATTTATTGTAGCCGCTGCAAAAGAGGAAAGTGTATTGCTAATAAACAGCAATTAGCCACATGTTTTGGGCCAAATGGAGACTATTACTCACTCTAAGAGTTTTTGAACTTTGAATTATCTGCATCTTATTCACTCACTTTGGCAGATTATTATTTTCAAAAATTTGTCATAATGTTCATATACATGAACACTTTTCCTCTTCCTTGTCATATGAAGTTGAGCCAATCAAATGTTTATATTGATCTAAACATTTTTTCCACTTATTTCTGAGCCCAAATGTGACTCTAAATCAGGCAGTTTGGAGAGGACAATGAGATTCTATAGGCATTTTCCAATGGGGATGAGTTAACAAGACTCACACTTGTATTGAATTCAGAGAGCCATGCCTAAATCTGAGCTAGAAATATGAGTCTAGAGCAATGAACTTTAACAAAGAGAGTTCTTTAGAGCCTATGTTTGTGCCATATTCATTTTTTCCAAGGTATTTTTAATTTTATAAACTTCAATAAAACTAAATCTATATTCAAAACAGAGATTACATATTTTATAATCTCAGGATGTGGTAACACTTAGATAAGGCTGCCGTATAAATCATCACAGTTTTACAGTTAAAGAAAGCTAGTTAAAAGACAACAAGGAAAAATTAGAGTTGTCTTGAAGTGCAATAATCAGCCTTGAGAGGTTGTGAGTTTTCTATCAGTGAGAACATTCAAATGAAGGCCAGATATCCACTAATCAGAAATGTTGTGGAGTATCATAAACTGTTTAAAGTATGCTCTCAAGGGTTTTTTTCAATATTCACCAGTTATTATAATTCTAGAAAAGTGATGGATGAAAAATATTATCTAATGGAGTTACCTAAAACCATTTCTATTTTTAAATAGGACGGCACATCACTTGGTGTTCTTATCTACAAGTACCAGCTAAACTTCTAGCTAACATAAAAGAAATGAGTTATTTGGTAGCTCATAGATTGGAATGTGGAGAAATAAGCTTGAGAAAGTGGGTATACTTTCTTATACCAAGGAAGTATAAGAAATGACAACCACCGCCAAGTTCACCCAAAGGTCTAGTCTGGTGAGAATGCCGTGTTTGGTACCACGGCCATCTATCCTGCTGAACCCAGTTGTTATGAATACTCAATACCAAGGCCATATGCTAACCTTGTTGCTGATGCATATCTTACAGAATTCTTGCAAATAAGTTCTGTCCCTTCCTCTTTGCATCATTCTTTCCAGAGGTTAAGCTCTGGTTGAAGCATCAGTCTGACAAGGCCAGAATCAGGTACTTACATCCTACTTACTAAGGGGTAGAGAGAAAACAATTCATACCCCCTCAACAAAATAATGAGGATACACAGTCTACAAAAATGGAAAGGGAGTTTGGATTCTGATCCACCAAAATAAAGGCAAATATTTACTCCAATGCTTTTATTGAATGATTTAATATTCAAGAATTTGTGTCTTTATAATGTTGGTGAGTCTTTGATCCATGGGGGTAAGAAAGGATTTTGTGACTTTTGTGCATTTTGCTTTATTCATAAACTTTTAAATTCCCATCTCCTGGAGGTATTTCCTAGAGCACTGCTCTAGTTTTTCAATACAGTGGGTAATTACCATTTATCATGTCCTATCCTATACCTTTATTTTCTCTGAATAGAACAAAGTAATCAATTTAAGGAAATAGCTGCCTCTCCCCAACTCATGGTCTCCAATTATAGGTTTCCTGGGAAATGCCAGGATTGCTTATGGCCCATTGTTAATGATCTGAGGCCGCCTATTCTGCTAAATGTTAACTGTGGTATGGAAATGTGATGGTGTCTGCATTAGAGTTCACTAATCAAAATAATTATACCCACTCTGCACATTTCACATGCCTTCACTTAAATAGGATCAAGTATCATTTAATATGAACCCTTTATATAAAGCAGCATTCTCAAGAGGCTCCCTCTCTTCAAACTGGATGAGCTCAGAGTCTGTTGCAGAAAGAACATGTATATAGATGTGAAGGCCCCTGTTCTTTAATGATGGTGTATATGTTACCACTACCAAATTCCTTCCAATTCTGTGATCCCAGGGTGACATAGAGACACCAGAGATCAGTATGCCTGCCTGATTTGGGGAGCCATATTGGGAAAAAACTAATAAAATTCAAGTCAAATTCAGTTAACTCATCACCATCCAGCAACACCCACATTTTTAATTTGATCACTAGTATAGCCTTTATTCCAAAAGAGGAGCAGGGCATTATGAGAGAATACTGGAGGAACAAGTTTTATACATAACTTAGAGGTATTTTTTCTTTAAGGCTTTCACTCAGTGATATTTTATTCTCCTTTGTTCTATATCTTGTGATGCAGACTACATGCTAATGAGCACTGGAAGCTTCCTTCACCCTAGTACTACATTATTACTTTGGTTTATATTGTGTCTTGCTCATGAACCAGTATCTATCATTCCACAAATTGGACAAATATCAAATAACATAAATACTACATAACAAATAAAAGAATAGTAAAGAATCTTTGCTCGTGCCTGCCAATTTCACCATGTTCACAAAAAGAGGCTATAAACATATATAAGAACAGAAAGAAAGGCCAGATATTACTGGATGGCACCATTCATGATTTTTCAAATGCAGGATATTCAAAATTTGGAAAATACTGTATAGGAGAAAATGAAAAGAAAATGGGGACAAAGATGGACTGTTTCCACTGTAAAGTTAGGAAGCCTAATTAGGGACGCCTGGGTGGCTCAGCAGTTGAGAGTCTGCCTTCAGCTCAGGCATGATCCTGGTCCAGGTGTCGAGTCCTGCATCTGTCTTTTGGTGAGGAGCCTGCTTCTCCCTCTGCCTATGTCTCTGTCTCTTTCTGTGTCTCTCATGAATAAATAAATAAAATCTTTAAAAAAAAGCCTAATTACTATCTGCTTTTTAAACATCAAGAGACACAACGTGATAAATGTAAGCTACTATCTCCAATAAATAGCATATGGCTTAAGCAGCTCGCAGCTTCAAACATCTGAGAATTCCTATTTTATATGTGTGTTAGTCCAGGCCCTCTGAGAAGCAGATACCAAGTTGGGGTTAAATGTTCAAGGATTTTATGGGGGGAAATGCCTATGTGAGGGAAAGTGGAACAGGAACAGGAAAGGCAGGGTGAGTCATCAGACCACTCACTGGGTTAATCTGATTCCAGCCAAGGAGAGAGGGTGGGATGGTTGGGTGGAAGCACGTTAGCAAGCTGTACAGTCTATGAAAGAGTCGGCAGGGCTCTTGGGGAGCCATGGAGCCAAAGCCATTGTGTCCAGGAACGTTCCTGCTTACTGTTTCCATCATGCTCAGTCATTGTGGAAGTAGCTGTCACAACAGTAAGGGATTTCAAAGCACAGGAGCTAAAATCCTCTTCCAAATATTCCTTCCAAAGTTTAGCCATAGAATAAGAATTTTCAGTGTCATTAAAATAGGTCAAAGGCAAAAAGCTTCCGAGAACTTCCCTTTCATAATATAGCCTTGGTGTAGCAGCTGACAAGAAATCTGGATAATTGCTAACAGTTTGACCAATCTCCTTCCACTGCTGTCTTGTGTCTGTAGCTGGATTCATCTCAAGACATTTGGAACATCACTTTATTTTAGTTTTTCCTTTCTTTTACTTACTTACTCCTCAACTATTTGCAATACTTTTCCTATTAAAATGTTCACTGAAAAGTTTTCATCAGCCATCTCATTACCAAATGTAATGCTTTATTTTGTTTTGTTTTAAATATGGATGCATTCCAGTGGACTTTTCCTTGAAGCATCTGAGTTTTACACATTCCCCTTGAAGTACTCCTCCCTTGCCTTCTGTGACTCAGTGTTGTCTTCATCCTCTAGGTCTCTAATTATGCCTTCTAGGCCTCTTTTATTAGGTCCTTTCACTTCTCCCAACGTTAAATTTGGACTTTCACCAAGTTGTTGTCCATAGACTGCTTATCTCTAAATACTAAGGGTGCTAATTATTTCCCACATTTCCACTTCCTGCATATACCTGTTTACATGTGAACTATTTTTGCGCCTGACTTATCTTTCCAAGTATTTTCTGGACATTCCCCATGGAGTCTTTCAAAGGTACCTGAAATGGAAAATGTCCCAAATTAAATAATTTCTGTTAGCTTTCTTATTTTTGGTAATGACACCACCCCTGAACCATGTTTTAACACATTTTTAGCAATGATAAGTTTTCTGCTCTTATATCCCTTCTGCATAGATATATCCTATTGGGTTCAAGTGTAGAAACAGGATTGATAGATCACATTGAATAAACAATTTTGCTAAAATGTTCTATTAAAAGGATATAACTAGTACCTTCCAGAAATAATGTATACAACTGTTCATTTATCAATATAATTGTGCAATAAATATCCTTTCATATAAATCTTTGTATACATTTATATATATTTACATTTTATAAGTTCCCATAACTGAATCAATAAACTGGGATTTTGTTTCCAATACATAGAAAACTCACATCATTAGGGAAATGCAAATCAAAACTATAATGGGGGCAGCCCAGATGGCTCAGCAGTTTAGCACTGCCCTTCAGCCCAGGGCATGATCCTGGAGACCCGGATCGAGTCCCACGTCAGGCTCCCTGCATGGAGCCTGCATCTCCCTCTGCCTGTGTCTCTGCCTCTCTTTCTCTCTATGTCCCTCATGAATAAATAAATAAAATCCTTTAAAAAAAAACTATAATGAAATATGATCTCACACCTGTTAGAATGGCTATGTATCAAAATATGTATGAAATAACAAGTGTTGGTGACAATGTGGAGAAAAGGGAACCCTAGTGTACTACTAGTAGACGTGTAAATTGGTGTAGCCATTATGGAAAACACTATGGATTTTTCTAAAAAATGTAAAAATAGGAATACCGTATGATCCAGCAATTCTACCTCTAAGTATTTATTTGAAGAAAATGAAATCACTAACTTGAAGAGATATCTGCATGCCAATGTTCATTACAGCATTTATAAGAGTAATACATGGAAACAATCTAAGTGAATATCAAAGGATAATGGATTAAAATGTGATAATATCTATATCTATCTCATATATATATCATACACATGTAAATATACACACAATGGAATATTATTTAGCCATAAAAAGGAAATCCTGCTATTTGTGACAACATGATGATCCCTGAGGACATTATACTAAATGAAATGAGTCAGACTGAGAAAGCTAAATACTATATGATCTCATAACATATGGAATCTTTAAAAAATGAACTCATATATAGAGAACAGACTAGTCCTTGCCAGAAGTAGGGTGGGGGGATGCGAAGAATAAGTGAAGGTGGTTAAAAGGTACAAACTTCCGGTTATAACTAAGTCCTGGGAATGTAATGACAGCATGGTGACTATACTTGACAAGACTGTATTGTATCCTTGAAAGTTGCTAAGAAAGTGTATCTTAGAAGTTTTCACCAGAAGTTTAAAAAGGTGTAACTGTATATGGTGATGGATGCTAACTAAACTTATTGTGGTAATCATTTTGCAACATATACATATATCAAATCATTATGTTTTATTCCTAAAACTAATACAATATGATATGTCAATTTAATGTAAATTTTTAAAAAAGGAAAATTCACAAGGTTTTAAAAGAGCTACGTTGGCAAAAGCACTGCCAGTTTGCACTAAAAGAGTACATGACTGAGAAAGAAAAAGACTCTGGCCCTCCAACTTTCTGTAGACTGAGAAGGTTACTCAGCTAATGGGACCATTTCTTCAAAAATGGCCAGAATGGATAGAAAAGAAAGGACATTTAAGAGAGAAAAGCCAAAAGTCATAGAGAACAACTGACAGAGTATCCATTTCTAGAGAGCAGAACTAGGCTCAAATGAAGGAACACTCCAATATCAAATGGGAACCTGAAACATCTGCTCAAGGAAATTTCAGAATTTCTATGAACCAGGGACTACTGTGAGTTTCTCATTCTTTTCCTTTTCATAACTAAAAATTTACTGTTTTTTCATTGTATATTGGGTTTTGGGGGGCATAAAATTTGTCTTTTGGGTTATAGATCTCTGAACTAAGAGGGGCCACATCCAGACCAATATAGGTCACAAAATCATAGACTCTGAATTTCATGCTGTGATTCGATCTCCCTTTTGATAGTCAAGGGAAGGGGAGAGCATATTTTATACTTGGGAGAGATATGAATAATTATGTCCTTCATAAGGTAGAGCATGATAAATTGATTATATTAATACCTCAACTTCTTTTCTCCTCTCTATATGTATACATTTGCCAAATAATTTTGTGGTTCCTCTAACCAAAGACACAGAGTCAATTTCCCCATCTTTTAAATGCGGATTGGCTTTATGACTTGTTTTGACTACTGGAATGTGGTAGAGACTACCATGTGACTGACCAAAAGAACTTCCTAGCCTAAATCACTGATTCACAGACATAGTAGCTAAGATTGTTTATTGTATGGCACTGAGGTTTTGTGATTATTACATAGCATTATTGTGTCAGCATATGCCCTCTTCTGCTTTTTCTTCCTCTGAGTACTTATGACCTTGTAACCCACGTAATCGGTTATCATTGTATCTCATGTACCTAGTCTGGGCAAGGCATCTAATAAAAACTATATTTTTGATTAATTTAAATTCATTTAATTAACTGGATTAAAATAGAATGGTTTGAGATAGATAGCTCTATTTTAGAAACTCATACAAGTACTGAGTAGTGGGTTTATTGCTCATCCCAATTTTCACATTAATCAGAGAACTCTGTAGAAGAAGTATAGGAACAAACTGGCATTAGGCATTACATCATCAGGATCTAATTCATGAGGATCATCTCATGCAGTGATTATCTCCTTGGCATTGAACTGGTCTTTTTATTTATAATGGGTGTTGTTTCAAATGCCTTGTTTCAAATGGAGATCTCCCCTAGATGGTTCAGCTTGATGGTATTTAGCAAATCTGTCAGTGTCCATAATAATAACCTCCAGCTCACAGTGCCAGACTAACTCTCAGTTCTTTCCTCCTAAGATCTGTCCAATTTGCAACATATAATTACCATAATTATTTAATGAATGAGACATTTTTATATTGATTGACTCTCAAATAATCATTAATTAATTAAATTTGATGCCAATTTACATCTGTTTGTATTGTAAACTTTCATCACCATTGCCTGTGTTTGTTTTGTTTTCAAGAATCTAGGAGATACTGTATATAACATAAAATAGCCAAAAAATAAACTAGATAAGAGCAACAGCATCTATTTTTCACACTCCATTAATATCCTAGTCATAATTCACACATGTTATTAGAATTTGAACCCAAGTTAATTAACAAAAATACTCCTAAGTTATACTGCTGTCTGTTGCATCTGCAATTGATTGTTATCTACAAATAAACACACACAAACCAAGGACAAATCACAATAAATTTAAGTAGACAGGTACAAGCAAATTGGACTATGAAAGTAGCATGTCTCTTTGCTTAAGTGTCTTCCACAAATCCCAGAGAGATGTGCTTGGATTTAATATAATTGGATTTGCTGTTTCCTTGCAGTTTAATGCGTGAATAACTGCAATTACATATGACTCTACTATACCAGCTAAACAAATTTATTTATTAAACTATTAAATAGGATCTATAGATCATAGGAATTGGAAATAATCTGGCAATGTTAGTTTTATAGTTGACTAAGTAATTTTTTTTAAGGAATTATATTTGATTACCATTTTCAAATGGTACTTACTGGTGGTGAGATTGGAAATGTTGACATAATTTAAACTTTGAAATGGATGACCCTGAAATGTTCTCTTGTCAGCTCTTTTGTTTTTGTTGTTTTATTACAGTTTCATCTATGCTTCAGCAGTATTATGGTCTATGTCCCTTCAAAAATTCATATGTTGAAGTCTTAATCCCTGGTACCACAGAATGTGACTGTATTTAGAAACAGGTTTTCTAAAGAGGTAATTGAGTTAAAATTAAAATTAAGTTATATGGAGGGCCCTAAACAAATATTACTAGTGTCCTTCTAAGGACATAGAAGCACAAAAGAAAGACCATGTGGACACCCAGTGAGAAGATGGCCATATAGAAGCCCAGAGAGAGGCCTCAGAAGAAACCAACCCTGCTGACGCTTTCATCGCAGATTTCTAACTTTCAGAACTGTGAGAAAGTAAATGTCTGTTGTTTAAGCCATCTAGTCCATGGTACTTTGTAATGGCAGCTCTAGAAAACCAACAAGTAACTTTAAAATACTTTTCTATGGTAGTCTGAATTTTAAATCTTAAACTTCTGATGTTTAAGGAAGTAAATTTGGTTCATATTTAGACATCTGGGTAGCACAAAGCATATGATCCTTTTGTTTTGAGAAAAATTACCTTAAAACATATCTCTGATAAGGTCAAAGAATAAGGCAGAAATTCTTGGTTCCCTATCTGTAATTATCCATTCTTACCTATTTACTTATGGAATTTCAATTGTTTTTAGAGCAGTAGTGTGACTCTTTTGTAACTAGGGACTGGATGTGATCTAGTTCTGCCAAATAAGATCAAAGGTAAATCAACTAGGTGGACTTTACAGGAGGTCTGTTTTTTTCCTAGTATAAAGAGAATAGGCTCAGCTGACAGACATATTTTGCTCTTTTACTCTTCTGTCTTTCATGTTGCCTGGAATATGAACACAATACATGGAGGCAGAGAAACCGTTTTGAAACCATCAAAAAATAAATACCAGATGAAAAAGATAATGGGGTAGGAATTTAAAAGGTCTTGGACATTCCCTGAGTAGCTGTACAAATCTTGAATTAATTGTCTCCAGATTTCTCATAATGTGAGAAAAATGAACGCCTATTTGGTTGTACTATTGTTGTTAGGTTTCTGTCACATGTAGGCAAACATAATTTAAACGAAAATAAAGGGTTTGGCTAGATAAGACCAGTATAATGGATCTTAAAGCACAAATTCTGACTAGAACTATGTTGGTTAAAGCATTAACCTACTGGTATTATTATAAAGGATCAATTTCTATTTATTTATTATAAAGGATCAATTCAGTACACATTATGGTGTCAATGCCATTTTATTCAAAATTATAAGACAATGAAATTTAGAAAATATAGGTTAATGCAACACAATCCAGTTGAGATATAATATTTTATGTTTTCAAATAACTTATATTTGTTAACGTAAAAATTTAATACTCCAAAATCTGCAGTAAGTTTCCATTCAGTTCTCATTTAGTATTGTTGAATATTGAATGTGTGTGTATGTTTTATTTAAGAAGATAAACCATATGTGGTTCAGTGTATGCAAAATATCCTTATACTTAAGGAAATGAATTGGAAGGAGAGGAACAGAAATATATACTTCTTTGGATATAACATATTTGATATAGGGACACTTGGGTGGCTCAGTGGTTTAAGCATCTGCCTTTGGCTCAGGGCGTGATCCCAGAGTCCTGAGAGAGTCCCACATCGGGTTCCCTGCAGGGAGCCTGCTTCTCCGTCTGCCTTTCTCTCTGTGTCTCGCATGAGTAAATAAAGTCTTTAAAAATATTTGATAGATTTTACTTTAATCTATTTAAATATTTTAATGATATATAAAATTTAAATTCAAAGACACAATTGCTAAATATGAAGCAAAATAAGTTATATACACCAAACTTGTACTAACTTGATAGTATAATCACACAGAGAGGAAAATTTCAGGCTATGAAACAGAGTAGCTTAACTGAATACTCCTACAATGATATTTCTGAAGGATGAAAATAAAGGAAACTTAAAATCGGAAATTGTTTTCAGTAATTACAATGTTGGTGATAATGCTGATGTTACACTGAATCTGTTCTAACTATATTGTGGAATAAGGCAAATGGATAATTACTTCAGCAATTTTGAAATAAAATGAGAAAAAGATAAGCTCAAAAAGGTTAAATAAAAGCCATATAGTCTTGAATTTGATTAATTACATGAATTATTTGAATAATTATTAATATATCAAATAATTTTGAGCATACACTTATATTTTATATTTTTAAATAAATATTTCTTAGCTCTGAAAACCAAAAAATATCTAGAAAGCTAACCCAAGGCAAACAAAAAATCCTGATATTCAAATTATATTTCTAAATACTATACCCCAAAACAGGACACAAGGGCTTTCTGTTCAATTAGACCTGGCAGGCACCAGAAATTTTTAAGATGAACCCGTAGAATTTTGTCATAGGCAGTAGGAAAGCCAACAAGGATTATTAGTGTCATATCAAAAGGACACAGGAGACAACGTCAAGAGGTTTCTACTAGACAAAGACAAAATAATTTAAGTATGAATAAAAACAATAGCTGCAATATTTTGAAATACATCAAATATGTTTAAATACTATTGATTCATTTAAAATAAAGTAGATTTGAAGGAAACAAATTATTTTTTAGATTGGTAAATAAAGGGAATATATCAACCACATAGTCTATCTTTCCTATGTAACCTGTACTTTTAAATATCCAAATAATTTCGAAGGGATGGATTCACTCTAAAAAAATTATCTAGTAAGTGAAGGAAAAATTTAAAAGAAAGTCACCATTTTGTAGTTGCTAATGAAATATTGGATCTAGGGACGCCTGGGTGGTTCAGCGGTTGAGCATCTGCCTTCAGGACATGATCCTGTTGTCCTAGGATCGAGTCCCACATCAGGCACCCTGCATGGAGCCTGCTTCTCCCTCTGTCTCTGCCTCTCTCTCTGTGTCTCTCATGAATAAATAAATAAATAATTTTTTAAAAGAAATATTGGATCTAGGCAATAAAAATTAAAGAAAAACTATTAACATCAAGTGGCAGCCATGAGGTATACAGTAGCCACTCTTTACCCACGGAGGATATGTTCCAAGACTGTCAATGGATGCCTGAAACTGCAAGTAGTACCAAAACCTATATATGTTTTTTACTATATATACCTACCAACGAAAGAGTTTAATTTGTAAACTAAGCACACTAAGAAGTTAACAAGAGTAACCAATAATAGAACATGAATAACAATATACTGCAAAAAAATTAAAAAATAAAAAACAAAACAAACGAAAAATCCCAATATACTGCAAAGTTATGTGAATGTGTTATCTCTCCAAAATATATCACTGTAACATACTCACCCTTCTTCTGGTAATGAGATGATAAAAAGCTCAAGTGGTAGGATGAAATGAGTTGAAGAACATAGGCATCGTTATGTAGTATTTGGGCTTCTAGTGGCCCACTGTTGATATGGCGGAAGGAGAATCCTCCAGATAGTGGCTGACCTCAGGTAAGTGAAACAAAACCACGTTAAGGCGGGGGAGGGGGGGCAAGGAGGGAGGCTACTCTAGAGCTCAGATCTGTCATCAGAAATGTACTTGCCTTTCAGCTGCAGGGAAGAATTGCTTGGAAGGGAGGAAATGGGGAGAGAATGAATTTGTAGGTTAAATGTGATATGTGGGTTTTATTTGGACTTGACTCAAACAAAACTTATTAGACAATCAAGGAAAAATATCACACTAGTTAGAAACTTGATGCTATCAAGGAACAGCTGTTAAATGTTTGTTGTGGAATGGTTTGGTGGTCGTGCTTTGAAAAAAGACTCCTTGTTTTATAAGAAATACACATAGAGGGATCCCTGGGTGGCTCAGCCTTTAAATGCCTGCCTTCAGCCCAGGGCATGATCCTGGAGACCTGGGATCGAGTCCAATGTCAGGCTCCCTGCGTGGAGCCTGCTTCTCCCTCTGCCTGTGTCTCTGCCTCTCTCTCTCTCTCTCTCTCTCTCTCATGAATAAAGAAATCTTTTTAAAAAAAGAAATACACATAGAAGTGTTTACAGGGAAAATTATATTTCTTCAAGATAATTTGAGGTTAAGATTAGGCATGGTAGCGATGAATCAAGACTGGCCATGGATTTTTAGTTGTTGAATCTGCTTGATCAGATAATTCTCCCTACTGGTTACAAGACACAGGTGCATTAGATTTATACCTTCTTTAGACCATGGAGTTGATATAAAATAGATTATGAATTGGTAGAGAATAAATTATGCCACAATCCTCTATTATCTGAGATAGATTATTTTTAAATGTTACAGCAAAAAGCTAAGTGAGCATGGAGGAGAAAATAATTAATTCTTTTTAGAAGTCAGACCCGGTAATAACAAGGTGACATTTAAGCTGACCCAGGAAGAATTACAGCATGAGTGAAGAAAGAACACAAGACATTCTGGGAATGGAGATGAGTTCTGTGACTGGACAATATAACACATTGAGCTAGTTCTGAGTGAGCAGTGGTGGGAGATAACTCTAAATAGATTTGTAGAATCCCATTATATAAAGGGTCGAATGCCACATTAGGTCACTTTTACTTTGCTATTATCTTGTTATTTCACATAGTTATGAAGACATCTTTGTCAGTGAAGGAAGATGAAATATATTTAATTTGATTTATAATTCTCCAATATTTAGCTATACAATATTGGACCTCCAGGTACCCTGTTCCAGCCCTGTGAATACTAAGAGACTCAGCTGCGCAATGGGTTTAACTAGTTGTGGCCTTCTACTAAAAAAATAATTTTATGCTCTCTAAAATTGATGGTGTAATGATCATTATTCATACATCTTTTAATACAGTGTGTATATTTCATTTTGGATAAACTTCTAAAAATTGGTAGGCTATTAAATTTGATAGATATCGTAAATTTGGTAGTTACCACAGAATTGCCTTGCAAAAAAAAAAAAAAGTGTACCATTGTCTTCCCAAACCAACATGTATGAGATTGCCCATTTTTTTTCACACCATCACCAATGCTGTGTCCTTCTAGTTCAATTTTTCCAGTCTTATACATGAGAAACACTATTTTGCTGTTTTAATAGTGTCTCTCTTAATAGTGTCTTTTAAATTATAAGTGATACTATATATATTCTCAAGTTTATAATTGATTTCTATTTCTTTTTTTGTGTTGGACGCCTCTTTAATGCATTTGTCCTTCCCTTGATTTTGGATTGTTGGGTTTTTTATTGTTCATTTGTCTGAGCTCTCTATATGTACATTAAGAAAATTAACGCTTTTCCGTCATATCTTTTGCAATAATCTTTCCAAGTATGTTATTTTTTCATTTTCTATTACTTTTTATCCCACAAAAAAGTTCAAAAATTTTATAGTCATAATTATCAGTTTTTTTATAAATCCCATTTTTTTGTTATTTAAATCATGTTAAGAGTATTATTAGTGATAGGATCTGCTAAAGTAAAGACAGAATTTATAAAATTCTGTCATAAGGAAATGCATACACACATTCATACTGGATTTCTGAAATATAATTATGTTTGGAAAAAAATGATTTTCAGAGAAAGGAAGTGATCATGTAGACACAACTGTTAGGATAACTGTTAAATTGAGTGCTAATAATGTACTAATAAGCAAGAAATGGAGAAAAGTTTTACATGGTTGGTTAATAGGTATGAGATAAAGAAGGAAAAATTAAGTCTTTAAAGAAGCCAAGTTTAATCTAGAATTTGACCAACTGGGATAAATTTTCCATAATGATTAAAATGTTCACACATTGTGCAGGGCAAACTGATACTGTAGTGAAAAAAATTACAGTGAAATTAATAGTGAACAGAAACAGCACAGATCAGATAGCTAAACACTGAAGACAGGGTAGAGGTGAAGTTTTGAGGAATTTGAGAGTACAGGCAAGAGGAATGAGATTGTGGTCTTGGATTTAAAGTAAGAAACAGTACACAGAGTGTGCATGCTGGGGCACTTCTCAGGGGGCACAAAACTTCTGCATTGATGTGTCTCAAGATTCTCTATCAGTATATTATTTTGAATTTTCCATGCATTTATTCACCAGAACTATGTAGAATTCCTAGTATTAGGAAATACTAAACTGTTGATGTTTGCTTTCACAGAATTTACATTCTAATTGGATAAGACAGAAAACTACAATCGAATAAGTGAACAAGCCAAGTTCTCATTGTAATCACAGTGATGAAGATTGTAAATGGGATAACATGAGGGAGTGTTCCTGATGGCAGGAGCTCCTCTCAGAAGTGACATTTGGATTGAAAAATGGAATGTATCATGGACTGAATGTTTTGTGTACGCCTGCCCCAAATTCATAAAAATCCTACCCCTCTATGTGATGGTGTCAGGAAGGGAGGCCTTTGGGAGTTCAACAGGATTAAATTAAATCATAAGGTGGAGCTGTCATGAATGGGATTAGTGCAGTGTAAGAATCAAGAGAGAGCTTGCTTCCTCTCTGCTCTTCACCTTATGAGGACGCAAGACGTCGGCTGTCTGGAACTCAGAAGATGGCCCTGATCAGAACCCCACCATGCTGGTACTCTGATCTCAGACACCCAGCTTCCTGCACTCAGAGAAATAATGTGTTATTGTTTATAAATTTATGATAGTTTGTTGTAGCAGTCCGAACAGACTAAGGCAGTATGAGATATAGATAGATGATAGATAGATGATAGATAGATAGGATTGGCATGGTGTCCAGGAGAAGAGGGCATCAAGTGAAAAGACCCTGAGGCAGTAAAAAGGTAGGGATATTCAAGGAAGAGATGGAAGATCATGTGGCTGGAGCAGAATAGTTAATTCCGAGATGTGGAACAGTTTTTTTGTTTTTTTTGGTTTTTTTTTAAGTAGGGGAAGACTCTGGTCTTATTTTTGTTTTTAGAAAATCATTGAACTTAATAATATCACAAATCACTTATTTCCCCCAACTAACCATTGCAGAACCTAGCATTGGCTGCCCCAGCACCAGGCCTACTCCCATGGCTGTAGATGAATCCCAGATGGCTCCTGTGTCTCCGGGAGATTCCATGCCACCAGGCACCTGGGGGCTCCCACAAACTCAGTCCACTGCTATTTAACACATTTTCTACTAATGAATAAATGACTTAAAATTGTTTTCTATTATAGATAACATCACAGTTGATATGTATGAACATATACCTTTCGCTGCCTGTCAGATTCTCACTCTAGGAAAAACTTCCTTAATGGATGTGCCAAGTTATCAGAGAACTGGCTTATGTCCCCAGGGATATATAGGCAAAATATATATAGGATATATCCTATATCCTATATATAGGATATATAGGATGTCTGATTTATATGTGGCCACAACCTAAACCCAGCTAGATAATTCTTATTCTATACCTTCTGTAAGCAAAGAGTACAGTCATCATCCCCTAATATATCTCTCCCATCTATCCAACTTACCACAAAGTCTCCTGATTTAATTAGAATGACACGTGGCTATAAGTGGCAGGGGAGAAAAAGCAGTGATTTAAACAACAAAGTTTGTTCTCATTTTCTCACATAAAAACTTTTCCAGGACTCCTGGGTGGCTCAGTGGTTAAGCATCTGCCCTCAGCCCACGGCATGACCCTGGAGACCTGGGATTGAGTCCCGCATCAGGCTCTCTGCATGGATCCTGCTTCTCCCTCTGCCTCTGCCTCTGCCTGTCCCTCTCCCTCTGCCTGTCTCTTCTAGTATCTCTCTCTCTATGACTCTCATGAATAAATAAACACAATCTTAAAAAAGAAAAAAAAAAAAACCTTTCCATGCCTGGTCTTATATTTCTATTCCATGAAGCTTCCAGACTCAGGCTTTTTCCAACTCATTATTTCACGAGCCCTAGGACATGGCCCTTGACTTCACAATCCTATACAATTGTTAGAGATGCAGCCCTTGCCTCATGATCCAGGAAACAGGGGAGAGAATAGAATGAAGAAGTATCAATAAGCAATCACCAACTCTTAGGTGATCTCTTAGAAGCCCACACAAAATATGTGTACCTACATATAATTTGGTAGAAGGAGCACCTAACTAATTTTATAGGGCACTGAGAAATGTAGTCTTTATTCAGCTTGACATATATGACTAGCTAAAAACTGGATGTTGAATTCCTAAGGAAAAAAGAAAATGGAAGAAGCAAATATTAGTCTAGATAGGTAGTGGTCTCTTCCCTATGCCCAAATCAAAATCCTGAGCACATAAACTTTCATCAGCATGAAAAGGTCTCAGTCTAGGGCTTTTTTTTTTTTTTATTAAATTGGGACTACTCTAAGGGGTTACATGTCAAAAAGGAGGAGCCACTAATACATAGGTGTCCAAAATTACTTTTCTAGAATATCTTTCTTAGTTCATCATCAAATCCTCAGATAGAATTCCTTACCCTCCAATTTAGGGGATACTGACTTATTTGTGTAATGTCTTTGAATTACCTCTACCTAGAAGTAGAAAGGTACAAAAATGATTATAAATTCCTTGCTTCTTTCATCAGTGTAACTAACACTTCGATCCATCAGAGCCAATAGATGTCACTGTTTTTGGTTAACACAGACACACACAATATAAATTCTTTGAACAAAAAGGAAGTATAATACACATGGAGGTCTCAGAAGTGACAAAAGAAAGGGAGAGTGAAATCTGCTGGGTCATTTTCATGTCTCAAGGATCCTCCTCCTTTAATGCCTCAGCAGTAAATCTGTGGTAAGGGAGTCCAGTGACAGGAAAGCAAGAAATGAGAAACAGAAGTTGGGCCCTAATGAGCAGTTCATGAGAAAGAGATGTAACGGGAGCACAGAGGGAGAAAAGGCATTCAGCATAGTCAAGATGAAGATGGAACAAGTGCGGAATTGAGAGGAATAAACGAAACAAGTAGGGAGTCAAGGAAATCTAAAATGAAAAGTGAGTCTTGACCAAGATTTCCAGAGGGACAGGGAGAGGGCAATGAGGGGCACTGGAGGTCAGTCTGCACATATTTAGTCAGTTATAATAAGGGAAAATTGCTTCCTCGTTACAAGGCTGGGAATGATGTTGATCATTTCTTCTTACTCTTAGAGAACTGCATGGAAGTTATAATTGGTCTGAGGAAGCATGGGGTGCCTAGTTCAGACCCTTGCTCAATAGCAAAGCTCTAGAGGCATGTGCCAAGCTAGATGATAATGACAGCTGTGACCATCAAATCTCTCAGCCTGACTTTCAGAAGAGACAAGGTTGACCCCAGAGACTGGACGGGTTATGTGTAGGTCTCTAAAGAGAAGAGTGAGGAACTCTTTTCCTGAATTGGCTGTAAAAATGACAAGCTTATTTAACAGGTATGGAGAAGGTGAAAAGAGACATGTGTATGTATATAGATCGATCTATCTATCTATCCATCCATCCATATATAGAGATAGAAAGAGAAATAGATTGGGAGAGGGAGAGATATTTTTTAAATAAAATTATTCTTTCAAAGAAGATTAGGAAAATGATTCCTGGGGATTTGACACTGTATTTAATAAAAATTTATTATTTAACAGAAATTTAACGAAAACAAGAAACTCCCTACTTGTTTTGTTTATTCCTCTCAATTCCTCTCAATTCATTAGTTTGATATAGACATCTCATTTTCTGGTCTATTTTTGTATGAATCAAAATGGGGCATCCTTTGTTTCCGCAAATGTCCAAAAATTTTAGTAACAAACATAGATGAGTGAAGGTGTTAAGCATAAAACCTTTGGTATTTGTGAGCTATCTGCTATTAAGAGTTTACCAATGGGCTAATAATAGAAATATCTTTGCATCATAAAGAAATGACTTCATGATGAGAGAAATGTCCTTTCTGGCTTTATGATAATTTATCTAGATTGTTTAAGTCACAAATTAGTTAGTAGGAAGTAAGTAAATGTCAGACACACATGTCTATGAGATTCTGATGGAAACCACCCTGGTTTGTTGCTGCACTCAGAGACCTGAACCTAGATTAGCAATCTTAAGGAAGCTGGCTTGATACCGATGGGTTGTCCTGCCAGATCATGCTAATAGCAAAACATCTGGAAAAGGGTCACAAAGAAAATATTTCACCTTTGAAAGGTGATAATATAATCCATATGTCTTTTAGTTATGGAATACTTTTGCTCTAAAGATGAAACTCAGCACTGAATCCCTGGGACTAAGTGTGCATGGCTACGGTGTACATTGCTATATATCACTTTTCCTTTTAAGAGCATGGGACTTGCCATTGCAGGCTCCAAATGTTTAACACTAACATTGTTGGACTTGGTAAATATCCACTGAACTCAGCAAAGTATTTCATATGTAGAAATCTGTTAGGGTCTCTGAAAATGTGGGAAATAACAGAACTTCAGTTTATGTGGCTTTCTACTGAACTTCAAATTACAGATGTCTGACCTCTCTCTCAATTAATGTTCACTCCCTCAGCAATCATCCTAGACTGAGGTGAGAATGTCTCCTTAACTTTCCTTTCTACATTATAGAATATTTTATTGAAAGCATAGGAAAAGAAAAAAGAAAGAAAGAAGAAAGAAAGAAAGAAAGAAAGAAAGAAAGAAAGAAAGAAAGAAAGAAGAGAGAGAGGGGGGAGAGAAGGGAGGAAGAAAAAGAAAAAATGGAGTACTGATTTGTTACAATCTAACTTGTTTGTTTATAATCCTCACATGAATACCTGAAGAGCTCTGAAGTTACTTGGTTTTCAACAAACTTGACTCTTTAGGAATACTAAACTTATTTCAGATAATTTGATGGAGTACAGAAGTTTCTTTAACACCCTTCCTGGATGAAGATAAGGGCTTAATGAATGCCACTGTACCTTCTCACAAACATATACTGAAGGTCTACTTTGGACGGACACACTGTTATGCTATGCATACTGTGTGGGGAGGCACAGGACATGTTTCCGTTCTGGGTGGGGCTTGCAATGTGCTGGGGGAGATGGGAATGGGCAGAAAGGGAGACAATGGTGACACCAGCATTTGGGAGGGATCTATTAAGATATACAGGAATTCACAGGAAATAGAAGACATCGAGGGCCTATGGTGGAGCTGGGATCCACAAAGATCTCAGAGAGAATGTGGCACTCAGCCTGAGTCTCAGAGCAAGATAGGACTTTCAGAGTTGATAAAAATAAAGGTCATTTCAAGAAGATTGGAGCCAAGCAAGAGAATGGAACGTACCTGCCATATTTGAGGAAGGATAGAGTCATTCTTGAGATAGTCCAGCGGGCAAGGTCCTTGGAATCTGAGAACATTTAAAATATAATATATATATATACACACACACACACACACAACACACACACCTTCTCTAGGATCTCCAAATAAAATAAAAAAATAAGAGATGTTGTCTGTTATTATGATTTGGGAAGACTAAGCTGCTTCCTGGAAGAGTTGCAGTGTGCAGTGCCCACCATCGATGTGAGGCAGTATATGTGTGTGTGTGTGTGTGTGTGTGTGTGTGTATTTGCAGTATATATTAAAACAGGCAACAAAGTTGGCTAAAAGGTGGCCAGACCTTAATGAAAAGAGCAGAAAGATTATCAGAATAAGGGAGAGGACACCAACCAGACCTTAAGAAGTTTAGATACGCAAGATAGATACTCAAGTGTCAGTAGGTTGCATATTGAGATTAGCTTTCTTCAAAATGTGGCAGTTCATGTGGAAAATACTAGGTTTACACCCACTAAACTCCATGAGAAAGGCTTGGCTTGGTTTTGGCATGTCTGATTATGACACTATAGTACATTATTTTCTATCAAAGCAATGTTAATTGTCAGAAATATTGGATTCAAATATCTATTTAATTCACTAATTATCAGCTTTTTTACGAGAAGCTAAAGATATAGCTAAATTTATTTTTAGTCATTTTTTAAAATTAATCTTCTTTGCAGCACAATTAATGATGGATTTAGTGGCCTCTAAATGAGAACATTTGCAGCCATCAGATAAGAACAATCTGCACTATACTTTCCATGAAGAGTTTGATTTTACCTCATGATTCAGATTTCATTAACAATCATTAATGACAAATTAATTCTTAAGAAAAAAGAGCTGAAGAACCTGAGATATTCCCAAATAAACTCTTTGACACTTCTTTTGTCCATTTGAGCCATTGTCTTACTCAGGAGCCAGCACAGAAACTACTAGGGTCGGGATCCCTGGGTGGCACAGCGGTTTGGCGCCTGCCTTTGGCCCAGGGCGCGATCCTGGAGACCCGGGATCGAATCCCACGTCAGGCTCCCGGTGCATGGAGCCTGCTTCTCCCTCTGCCTGTATCTCTGCCTCTCTCTCTCTCTGTGACTATCATAAATAAAAAATAAAAAATAAAATAAAAAAAAAATTAGAATAAGGAAGTGAACAAAGTTCTCTAAAAAAAAAAAAAAAGAAAGAAACTACTAGGGTCAAAGGCAAAAAATGCCTATATATGGGATTAGGGTTGTGTTCAAATGAGGAAGAAGATACTTGACTCCACATGAAAGTGGAATTAGATTCAGACTTTTAAGAATCAGTTTTTTGGCTCATTGTGCACTCACTTGAGAGCCAAAAGTCTGTCATAGAAACTGAATACAAATATAGATATTCTTGTGTCTTATAAGAGTGTCTTCTTGGCAATATCTGCTTATTACAAAATTAAGCTGAAAGGCTTGCAAATAAAAAATATTAATATATTAACATAAAATATTAGTAATATTTAAAAAATTCTCACTCATTTAAAGATTTTTTATAAGGAATTTTATTTATTTATTCATGAGAGACACAGAGGGAGAGAGGCGGAGACATAGGCAGAGGGAAACAGGCTCCATGCAGGGAGCCCGATGGGGGCCTCAATCTGAGAACTCTGGGATCACAACCTGAGCCAGAGGCAGATGCTCAAAGGTGTCCCTTAAAGACCTTTTAAACATTTGACAGGACCATTTAACATGCTTTTATTAAGACTTGAATGGAGGTACCTGGGTGGCTCAGTCAGTTAAGTGGCTGCCTTTGGCTCAGGTCATGATCCTGGGGTCCTAGGACAGAGCCCCATATAGGGCTCTCTGCTTAGCTCCCTGCTTCTCTCTCTACTTGTGCTCTCTTTCTCTCTCTCTCTCAAATAAGTAAAATATTTTTTAAAATAAGACTTGAATGTAAGACCTGACACCATAAAATCCCCAGAAGAAAACATAAAGGATAAGCTTCTAGACATCACTCTTGGCAATAACTTTTTAAATCTGACTCCAAAAGCAAAGGCCACAAAAGCAAAAATAAACAAATGGGACTACATAAAACTAAAAAGCTTCACAGCAAAGGAGGTTATTAATAAAATAAAAAGATATCCTACTGAATGGGAGAAAATATTTGCGAATCCTATATCTGATAAGGTGTTAATATACAAAATATATAAAGAATTCATACAGGGGCACCTGAGTGGTTCAGTTGGTTAAGTGTCTGACTCTTAATCTCAGCTCAGGTCTTGATTTCAGGGTCATGAGTTTAAGCCTCATATTGTGCTCCACGCTGGCATAGAACCTACTTAATTAAAAAAGTCATACAATTCAATAGCAAAAAAAAATTAATTACAAAATGGGCAGAGGATTTGAATAGATTTTTTTCAAAGACATACACTTGGTCAACAGATATATGAAAAGATGTTCAATATCACTAATCATCAGGAGTTGCAAATCAAATCATAATGAGGTCTATCGCCTCACACATGTTAAAGCAACTACTATCAAAAAGACAGAAACAAGTGTTCATGAGAATGTCGAGAAAAGGGAACACTAGTGCACTATTGCTGATAATGTAAATTGATTCACAGTCACTACAAAAATAATATGGAGGTTACTCAAAAAATCAAAAAATAGAACTATCATATGATCCACTAATTACATTTCTGGGTATTTATCTGAAAAAAAAGACCATTAATTTGAAAAGATATATGCAGCCCCATATTTATTGCAGCATTATTTATGATAGCCAAGATATGGAAAATATCTAAGTGTCCATCCGTGGGATAACTGGCTAAAGAACATGTGGTATATAAACACAATGGAATATTATTCAGCCATCAGAAGAATGAAATCTTGCCATTGCAAAAATATGGATGCACCTTGAAGGCATTATGCCAATTGAAGGAAGTCAGCCAAAGAAAGACAAATACCATATAATCTCATTTATACATGGAATTTAAAACAAACATGGGGTGCCTGGATGGCTCAGTCAATTAAATGTCTGCCTTCGTCTCAGGTCATGATCCCAAGGTCCTGGAATGGAGCTTTACATCTGGCTCTCTGCTCAGCAGGGAGTCTGCTTGTCCCTCTTTCTTTGCCCCTCCCCTCTGCTCATGCACACTCTCTCTCTCTCAAATAAATAAAATCTTTGAAAACAAAAACAAAACAAAGAAACAGAAAACTAAAGTCATAGATAAAGAGAATAGAAAAGTGGTTGTCAGAGGTGGGGCTGGGAATTTGGGGTGGACAAAATGGGTGAAAGGGGTCAAAAAGTAAAAACTTCCAGTTATAAAATAAATAAGTGGGTATGTAATGTACAGCATGATGACTATAGTTAATAACACCATATTGCATCTATGCAGGTTGTTAAGAAAGTAGATCTTAAAAGTCTTCATTATAAGAATTTTTTTATAACTATGTATGGTGATGGATGTTAACTAGACTTATTGTGATGGTTATTTTGTAGTATACACAAGTATTAAATCATTAAGCCACACACCTGAAACTAATATAATGTTTCATATAAAAATATCATAAAAATGGGTATCTAAATACCCATTTAAAAATCTTTTAAAAATTCTGTGGGACATTTAAACATAAAAGTTTAGTTACAATTGATTTCAATAATGCAATATGATTTGAAAGATGGCCACATGCATTCAGCTCTGTGAATAACAGAGATGCTCGTAGACTTAGGTTTGGCTCCTTTGGCCCTTTACAAATTGCTATGACTATTCTTTGCTATACATTATCCCTGCAAACTCTCAGCCGGTTTCTCTCTCATTTTCTTGTTCTAATTATCTCTGAATTATCAACTTTAACTCTCCTTTTGTAAGCTATTCAAGTCCTGTCCATTCTTTGATCTCAGTCTCAATCCTCTTCTCTTCCCTGAAACTTCCCAGAATGCTCTACCCTGCAAATCGCTGCAACAGAGACTATAAGGCCTGCAAAGCCTAGTTGTGATCTGTTAACTCTTTTCCTAGAGCAAGGTAGGAATCAATCTTTCCTGCTCCTTCTGTACCATTAATTTTGTACTTAGTTATGCTTTATATTCTATGTGTTGAATTTTTATTAATTGATTCATCTGAAAATAAATAAATGCTGCACCATCCACAGGTCCAACTACTGCAAACTGATGGAAAATAGTAATTATCATTTTTTTCCTATTTTGAGTACAATAATATAAATCTCAAAATTCTTAAAAATAAAAATACTCAAACTAATACCATTTACATCAGTATACTCCAGTACCTTTCTCACAAGAGAAAATGAAAACATACTAGGTGTTGGCATTGTTCTTACATGTGAAAATCAGTATATGGTTAGTCATTCTAGAGCAGGGGTTGGCTAACTATAAGCCCTGTGACCCAAATCCAGCCTACTACCTATTTTTTTTAAATAATGTTATATCGGCACCTAGCCACACCTATTTGTTTACCTCTTATCTATGGCTGGTGTTGTACTATGACAGTGGAGTAGCATAGCTGTAACCAAGACTGCATGGCCTGCAAAACCTATTTGCAATCTCACCATTTATAAAACATAATGGCCCCTTTTCTAGAGCAAGCTAGGAACCACCATATATATATTTAATATCTAAAAGCCTAGCTTTTGATATCTAAATTGCAGTCACCAATATAGACAGTGATCCTTGGAGAAATGGTTGATTCAAGAAAAGTAGCAAGGAAAATACAGATGAGCCTGGAGCATCTAATGGCAACAGAAGCTGAGGGAGTGCTCCAAAAAGGATGAGGCCAAGTCCAAGGGGACAGGAGCCAACATGAAAGAGCTCTCAGTGGCCAAAGCTGTAACAATTTGAGGCATGAAATCAGTAATAATAATATTGGATTATAACCCATAGAGGTAGAAAATCATCATTAAAATACCACAATAAAATTGTTGCAGAAAAAAAATCTACTAATGGCTGCTGAAGTTAGTGAGTAAGAATCTGAGGAGAAACAGCATATTGACAGTCTCAAAGAGTCTCCCCTAAGATATTTATTAATTTCAAATTAAAAAAACAGTAACAGTGGAGAAACACAGCAGATACCACCTTAACCAAGTGTTCAAGGTTAACATCCCCAGTAAAAAGACATACGAACATCATTTACCCCTTTGTTAAAATGCACTGAGAAGGTCATGCCATCTCTGTGGTATTCTTGCTAAAAAGGCAACCTCAATCTAATTGTGAGAAAATATCAGACCAACCCAACATGAGTTATATTCTACAAAATAAGTAGCAAGTACTCTTCAAAATGCCAAGGTCATGAAAGACAAAGAAATACAGATGAACTGTAACAGATTGTTGGATACTAAGGAGATGCAACAAATAAATGCAATGTGAGATTCTGTATCACATCCTGAAAACAGAAAGAAGAAATAGTGGTGAAATATGAAGAGTCTTTTGTACATTAATGGTGTCACTACAATGACAGTTTTCTAGCTTTGATCATTGTGTTATAGTTAAAAAAATATTAACATTAATAGAAAATGGGTAAAGGTTATGCAGGAACTATTATACTATTTTTGCAACTTTTCTATGAACCTAACATTATTTTAAAATAAAAAGTGAAAACAACATGCTCAAGAGAAGAAAAATCATAGTTTTCTGGCAAAGCAAAATAGCAACCCAATGTGGTTTTTTTGTTTTCCTTTTTTTTTTTTTTTTTTCTTTAATGGCCACATTCTCAGGTTAGTAGCCTAGAATTTCCAGAAACTGAAAAGGAGAAAAACTGCTGTCTCTTGTATTGTGTCTAGGTAGAAGTAGTTCCTTTGACTTTCACATATTCACAGAGTTTTAGCCTAAGAAAGAAGAAATTGTAACTGAGTCAAAGAAGAGGAAGGCATGATAGGATCATGCCAGATGGATGTCTCTTGTCCCCTAGGGTCTTCACAGCCAGATACTCTCTGTGCCTGTTCTGACTGCATGAAGATCAACCAGAGATGGAGCAGCAGGAAGCAAGCTGGACTTTGGAGGCCACAGGGCTCTGCCCTCTCCTCTTTCTCTGTAAAAGAGAAATTGTATTTTTCTTGTGCCCAGAGAAGGACCTAATGTCTGGGTGTGGCTTGCAGAAATCACCGTCATTATTTTAGAGGATATTTTAATGTTGAAATAAAAAACACAGAAAGTGAGAATATGTCATATGTTAAAAAACTAACTAGAAAAGGGGAAATCCGGGGGGTGCCTCGGTGGGTCAGTTAGTTAAGCATCTGCCTTTGGCTCAGGTCATGATCCCAAGATCCTGGATGGAGCCCTAGGTAAGGGTTCCCACTCAGCAGAAAGTCTGCTTCTCCCTCTCCCTCTGCCCCTCCCTACTCCTATGAGTGCTCTCTCTCAAATAAATAAATGAAAAGCTTTTAAAAAAAAAAAGGAAAGAAAATGAGAAACTCTTCCTATATTTCGAAGGATAGATTCTTCTATGAACTACGTAATTAAATTTTTCTAAATCTCCATTAAAACTGGAAAGAGTTTTGAAACAAGACACATTATATAATGCATTGATTTCAATAATTTGGCCCACCACTCTGCTAGTCACTTTTGGAAATTAAGAAACAAACAAAAAGTACATTTATCTCAGTCCTCGAAATGCTTGCAATCTTTGCAAGCAGCAAATGAACTCACAGAAATAAGAAAAATGAAACCATATATAAAATAACAATAAATGCAAATGGAAGAGATACTCAGAAAAATAAGATACCTGCTGGAGGGAGCATTGTTCAGCACTGATGTCTTTGGAAAGATTAATCTGCTCCTTGAAAGAGGATAATACTACTACCAAAATGTTAGCTTTACTTAAGCATTAAATAAGACACTGCAGAAAAGAAAATTAAGTCCCTTCCTTACAAGATACATTTTTAAATTTTTTTTTTTTAATTTTTATTTATTTATGATAGTCACAGAGAGAGAGAGAGAGATGCAGAGACATAGACAGAGGGAGAAGCAGGCTCCATGCACCGGGAGCCCGACGTGGGATTCGATCCCGGGTCTCCAGGATCGCGCCCTGGGCCAAAGGCAGGCGCCAAACTGCTGCGCCACCCAGGGATCCCCAAGATACATTTTTAAAATTTCCAGCATATAAGGAGCCTAAAGGCAAAAATACCATCTTAAATTATTAAAATAAAATATAAGAAAATATCCTTTAAACAATACACAAAAGGCAAAGTCCTCAAGGTAAAGAAAAATATTTTATTGAATCAAAAATTTTAACTTCCTGATTATAAGACTTCATAAACTGTTTTTAAAAATCAAACAGATTGGCCAATTAATAAAAGTGAAAAAAATTAAAATGAAAATATATAAATAATTCTGGAGGCCTAAACGGCTAGAATGGAAATAAAATTACATTTTTATTACTAGGCTCTAACTGAAAGTTTAGCGTTTTCTTCTACAATAAATGCAGGCTACAAACCAGAGTGGCATGAGTTATACTTGAGACTACTGAGCTTGGAGTTTATGAATTTTTTTATGTAACATTATAGTTGTTGAAGCCATCTAGAAATAGTTTATACTCATCACTTCCTCCAACTTAGAGTAGTATAGAGTATCCACTAGATCCTGTTATTTAGTGCATTAATAAAGACAGACATGTGTTACTTATTACAATTTTAAAAAATATTTTGGTAGCTATGCTTTAATATAACTGAAGTTCCCTTTAATCGTATGTATTTTATTAAGGAAATTTAAAAACTGTATCCCAAAAAAGAGTCTGTTAACCTCAACTGGCTACCAAAAGGGCCTATAGTACAACAGGGGTTAAGAACCACCGAATTATGTTGATATGAATAGGAGGTTATAAACAACAGTGAGAGAAAACAGCTACTGTCAAAATGATGTATGTACAATATGGTATGATTTGTATGGGTTTTTATGAAAATCACGTGAAATAAAGCCATATATTTTTTCTGAAATCATATTCATGCATAAGAATCTATAAATATAAATGTAAGAAGATACTATAAATTCATGATAGTTTTGCCTCTAGGAACGGGGGAGGTGAATAAGATGAGAGAAGGTGGATAAAAAAAAGACTTCATATTTAGCTAGAGTATTTTATTTCTTTTATTTAGAAAATGAAAGAAAACTGATGTCATTTTTAACATCTATAAATCCAGGATAATGTGCCTTGAAATTTTTTTTAAACATCTCAGAATAAAGTTTTAGTATACTTTTAGAAATTAATTTTTTAAAAAAGATACTTCCTTAAAGTGTTTTGCACAATTTTTAATATATAATAAGCATCTTATATCTTTCAGGCATGTCTATTATTGCTATTAAAAATAAAAAAGATGTTTGGAAAACAAATGAGGAAAGGATTGGCCTTCCAGGTGGGGAAATCTACATGGGTAAAGAATCACTAAAAACAAGCATGTCAAGAGTTAATGAGATGTTGTCGACAGTCTTTTATAGTAATCCTTCATGTTAGAAGTATTTCTGTGAACTATTTACCTTTCCAGTTCATGCCTCAGAACGTAAGGCTCTGAATTTCCAGTTATTGGTTAGGTGGGCAAAGCCAGCCCCGGGAGACCTGGAAGTCCAGAGTAGACCCTGGTGGTCCGATGTTTACTGGGTCACTGAGCCTAGTGAGATCTTCAGGGTGAGGCGGTTCTGGTATCAACTGACTCAATGGGGAAGAAGCTTACCAAGCAGGTTACCCTGTAGGAACAGGAGTCCTCATCCTTGAAAGGACTCTGGCCAAGGATGGAGTACCCTCCTTCTTGCTAAACAAAATGAAATAAATTAAAGAAGGCCTTTGTATGAAATGCGCTGGTTTGATGCAGACGATAGACACATTGCAGTGCATATTAGTGAAGTTCTGAGCATTGTCATGCCAGTTTTCTTTCTCTCTTTTCTTTTCAGGTTGTTTCTCAAAAAGGCATGCCAAAGAAGACAGTTTTGTAATTCAATAATTAAATGAGATATTCTAAATACTGTATAATTCATCCTCTTCTTGGAGAGTCATAATATATATTAGAATAGTAAAGACTCCGAGGAATCCTATTTCCTTTTTCAAACTAGCACCTCCCAAACCAATTATTAACATCTCATAGAACCTATTTCCTAAGATCATTTTGGAAACACTTTTCTAGTGTTTCAAAAAAATCAAGACAACTTTATTTTTTTGTAGGGGAGGGAAATTTCCTAAACATCAATTTTACACTTGAAGTATGACACTAAAAGATGATTACAAATATATTAGAATGCATAAAGCTGGATGAATTTCCAAGGCAGCAGCTTATCTCAGAGGTCTGATCACTGTCAAAGTCTCTTTATGGTTTATGGTCCTGTCAAAACCTCTCAGTTTTCCCATATGTACATATATGGTACTCTTTCCTTCCCAGTTAATTGTGCCATAAATAATTTCTTCTTATCTGCATATCGATTACAAGGTAATGAATGCCACTTCATATTATGTGAAATACAAATCAAGCCCTAGACCCCATGAGATAATTTTCTTGGCCAAACTCCCAGGCCCTGTACTTGGGATGAACTTCAATTGTGTCTCTAGGGTTAGTGAGTGTTATGTTTCTAAGTGATGATCTGTTTATTTCATGCCACATTTGCAAGCTGTCTTTTCCTCGAATGTACCATTAAGCATTACGTTGGGATCTTTTAAGGTGTTCAATTCACTTTATTTTTGTAAATGTTCTTTATTCAAATTTATCTCAATGTACAATTTGTTCATACCTCATCTCTCCAGAGAGCTTTGAGGTTACTCTTGCCCTATAGGGGGCTTGCAGGGGAAAAACTAGCAGCTAAAATTCATAGGTGACAAAGGCATATTTTCTTCTTCCCAATCCTTAACATGCTTCCTCCAATGAAAATAATGCCTTGCTTGCAAATGAACCAAAGGAGACTTCTCATTCATTGACTTTCCTCTTTTTATAAAGTCACATACCTGTGCCAATTCTTTTTGGATATGCTAGTGCAGTTTCCTCCTCCTTTAAATAAAACTTGGGGTGTCAATTTCACATTGGGAATTTATTTGATATCAGTGAGAGAAATATTTCCATCTGAAAGATATTATCTTTGAGATTGAGTCAGGTTCCATGCTGAGAAAAGGATCAAGGAGCTATAACAACTGTTGAAGAAGTGAAACTCGATGTGTAAAATATTTTCAAATGTAGAAACAGCATACAGTGAAGGTGAAAGATTGAAAAAAGCATTTTCCTCTGATGGTTTTGAATAGCTGTATCTTTATTTCAGGGCTGAAATGCTCTTGTGCATTTGCTTAAAATCTTTTCTCCCAATATCAGTGCTGAAGTATTTTCTCCTGAATGATAAGACATAAGCAACTAAAAATTATTTTTAATATTATTTTTAATATTAAACTAGACTACTTTATCTTAAAATTTAAGTCCCATGTGACACAAGGGATTTAAATCATTTTCTGAGAGATTTTGGGGGTTTCCTTTTGGTTACCAAACTCTTTGACCTTTTCTACCCTTAAATGTAAAATTGTGAATTTGATAAAAATTCACATCCCAAATCCATCAAGGTGTATGTAAAAGGTAAACTTTGACAATGGGCACAGAACATGTTTCCAAGCATTATATAAATCATATCACTTTGCTGTTCAGAAGATTGGTATCAGCAATGTTTTTAAATGAGAAGACAGCCTTAATTGCAGGATCACTCTGCAAGACCATATTTCATACCCACCTCTTGAGACAGCACTTGGCTTCTGACATGGGACCCAATACACCTGAGCTATGAATGATTACCTTCTGAAATAAGCCAAAGAAAGTTGAAATATTGCAAAAAAAAGCTAACCCAAAGGATATTCAAGACACATAATCACTGCAGGAAAAATACTTTTATGTTGTTTTGTTAAATTGAGGATCTATAAATGTGACAGAAACATTCCTATTTCCATGGTTGAGCTCAATTGCAATCTTGTGGTGTTTGGTGCTCTCATTAAAACACATCTTTGAAAACTTACAGCTGTACTCACCTTTTTTTATTCCATTTAACCACCCAGATTTCAGGCTCTAATTGTATTTTGCTCTCTTGAACTTGCCATGCAAATAGGGTTGGTATAGCTAGAAAATATACTTCTACGGGGAGCATAATACACTTTAAAGACTGTATTGGTATTATTTCTCTTGCTCAGTGTTGAAATGGATTTCTCAAAATGCTGCTGGATTAATGAGTTTTCCTTATATCTATTTTCTTTTTGTTGTGTGTCTTTCATGTTTTAATATCTTAATGTAGTTCACTCAATTACTCAGGGAATAATTGTCTAGGTTGTCCTTTTTATTCATGGCAAAATAATATTTTTGCATTTCAAATGTTATAGTTTTATTTTTATAAAAATCCACAGATTGCTGGCCAATCAGTATGTTCATATGCTAGGAAATATGTATATGTTTTAAAATATATATACATATATATTATATGTATTTAATACATATATGTGTTTGAATATATGTAATGAGCTTGAGGAGAAATCTGGTGATATTTCCAATTTATTTGATTTTTTTAAGATATTGAGGTGTAGAGGAAATCTGGATATATTTGTAATTTATAAATCACTAAAATTTCCAACAATAATTTAAAATTATAGGAAATTCAAAAAGTGTTTCTTTCAGCAACCCTTCTTCTACACTGTATTTTTTTATTTATGTAGTTATTTTTAAGATTTTATTTATTTATTCATGAAAGACACAGAGAGACAGAGACAGAGACATAGGCAGAGGGAGAAGCAGGATCCTTGGGTACCCCGATGCAGATTTCGATCCCAGAACTCTGGGATCATGCCCTGGGCCAAAGGCAGACACTCAACCACTGAGCCACCCAAGTGTCCTTACAATGTATTTTTTTAAATAGCACATTGCCTGATCTGAGTCTTTCACTCTCTCTGCTAACTCTTTACTTGGGGTGCTAAAAAAAAAAAAAGCAGTAGAGGAGCCTATGGATATTACTAAGACATACTACATCAGGCTGGGAAATTTCTTCCAGAATTTACCACGAGTCTTAGAGTGAACACAGAAGTAATTCATAAAGTGAAGTCATTTCATGCCTGGTACGGCATCATGTGGAATCAAGTTGCTCAGTACTAACTGTGTCACTAGAAAGAGAAGGTGCCATGAGGGCCTCAGACAACTCCATTCTCTAGGAGTTGTGGTTCCACTTAGTAGCTACTCTTCCTTTTCCTATGCAAGGCCTACTATTTGTTTTGTTTTGTTTTCAGTAAAAGATATTATGGTTAAATTGACAAGATCAATCTCTACCATTTGACCTTGGGAAGATACTTAACTCTAAACTTTGGATTTTTCTTATCTGAAAACAGAGAAATTAATACTACTTCATTTTAAAAGTTGTGATAAAGAATAAATGAGTTAATCCCTATTAGCATGGTAGATGATACACAGTCAATGTTTATGAAGTCTTATCTGTTATTAATTTCCAAAAATAACATTAACCTCTCTAAGCCTCCTGGTCTCCTTTTATCAGTAAAGAGAGGATAATAATGTCAATTTCATGTATCTTTCTGTAGATTGAATGAATGAGCTAATACAAAGTTAAATACTTGGCATAGTGCCTGACATATAGTAAGCACTCAAGAAAGGTTACTTCCCTGCCTGCTTTCTGGAGCAATGGTGAACCTCAAGGTAGAAAGTGTGTAACATTTTGCTCCACATCTCAGCTACCTATTTTGAAAAATCAATCCTGTAGTCTAGCTTTCAGTTTTTAATAGCTCTGTCTTTAGAAGCATAGTACAACTAAAGAATTGACAGCCTTCTTTGTTTCTCATCTGGCTTTGGGTGCTTCTGTCCTCCTTGGGTCTGTCCCCAGTGTCAGCCACTGTCAACCCTAGGCACCAGGAATTTCCTGATTTAGAAGGCACATGTCCTTAAAATATGAGGAAAAGAACAGAAGATGCAAAAGGTGGCTAAATAAAAGGTCAAAATCATGTGTAAACTAGTTGTCCATACAATTTAAGCACAGTATTGATGAACAAGAGGTTATCATGGAAGAACAAGCATAAGGCCAAATGGATCGTATGCTGGAAGGGGGGATCTGGAAGGGGGGATCTGCAGTGTGGAAACCCAGTTGTGGCTTCACCATCATCTGCCCTGACTTGGGCAACTTGCTTCAGCTTCTTAGAAGTGCTTTCCTAGACCCTAAAATGGGTCCTTAAAAAGTGCCTTGAGGCGTTGTTCTGAAGATCAAATGTGAATGAGGTAGTAATTTAAGTAGAATGAAGTGGTATACTGTTACTAGAAATTTGCTGAAGAGAAGAGTATACAGGAAGGCGTGTTGGAAAGCAATAAGGTCTGATAGGCACAGAAAGCAAATGCTGAAGAAAATTAAAATACCCCAACATATTAATCAGGTATTGTGTTCTAGAATACACTTCTGGCTTGATACTTTCCTCTCTTTATTTTAAGCAAAGGCATAGCCACACCCCCTCTGCCCCTGCAGATTTTATATTGCAATCCCATCTGGAATGTTTTCAGATTATCCCTAAACATTTAAATGTGAAAAATGAAGCAGACCTAATTTGAGAAAAGATGAAGTAAAAGGGGCTGTTCTTTTTCTAACTTGAGAATTTTCAAAATGCAAACTGGATTGATGGTAGGATATTTCTAATAAGCTCTAATTATAAATACACACGTGTGGCACAATTTAATTTATTCGGAAACTAATTTTATTCGATCTTTCTTTCTTTTTAATGTGAAAGCAAAACCTCCACAATGTTGCCATAATACCATAAATATAATTTTCCAAACTGGAAACCATGGCAACTGTTTTTAATAATAGAATATGATTGGCTGCATATGAAAAAATAAAACCACATTCTAAATAATTAAATTGTTTCTCAATATAAAATAATAATATCTCAAACATTTTCATGTTTTTATGTGTACAATGTGATACACTGTCTCAGTCTGTAGGGAAGCCTATAATTACTAGACTATCTTTTCATATACTACAGTCTTTTTGTCACTAATCCATGAATTAAAATGATAATTCAAAGAAAATAACCTGTCTGGAAAAGAGAAACCTGAAAATTAAGTCCTGAGAATTAGGTCCTTTAGAATACATTCTTTTTATGTTGGCCCATCCAATTAAATACATTTTCTATGATTTGGGAGGAAGAGTTTTATCATTTTTAAAAGGGGTCAGGACAGGAACACTGATTTAAATCAGATGCCTGTCAATTTGGCCTCACATATCTGCATTCATATATTCCAGGAGATTAAACAAAAAAAAAAAGCCAAAGGCTTTTCATTGACACAATGTCATTCCAAACAACAAAAATCTGCTGAAAGAGAAAATTTTAATTCAAGCATCCAGCTGTTTTAGCTTCCTAGTGGGCATTTGGCATCACTGCAACAAAACATCTGCATGGCTAGAACAGCTCGCCTTTTCACCGCTTTGTCTGGCAGGACCTTTTAAAAGCAGGCCATGGTGGAATTGTTTTGCCAAGTTCCAAGACAGAATTCAAACCATATTGCCTATATGCTGTTCAAATGTCTTGTGGAATAAGGTTATGGGAAGACATAAATAGATAAATGACTGGATAACAATAAACGAATGAATAATTCATCCACATGAAAGGTTCAGGCAGCAATGTTCACACACATGGCCTTGCGAGGTGAAAAAGACATTCCTGTATCCAAATATAGTGTCAGCACCAGAACTAGTGAATAATATTTTATTTCTCCAAAGGTCAATATGATATTACTTAGTCTGCCAAATTCTAATAGCTATTGCCCAGTCATTAGTGGCAAAGTCAGAGATGGTAGTAATGATTTTGACCCGAGAAATTTCAATCCTGTTTTCAATGAGTTAATCAGAGGAAGGCATATACCTCTCCTCAATGTCTTGAATATGACATATAGGAGTTGCTGTTCAGAATATATTTCTCAAAATCATGTGTGCTGTTAATAAATATTTATGGAGAGTATAAGAGTATATTCACTTATTTCTCAACGTGTTGTGATCCATCTTGTAGTTTCAGCATAGATTCTATTGTATAACAGAACATTTAATTTTCATAAGGGTACTGACCTGACCAGTAAAACCAATCTTCTTGTCAAGATTACTAGAACCTTGTTTTTTTTTTAATAATAAATGTTTACTTTTTAAAGGATTTCTCTTTGAGAATCCCAACTGTCACAGAGCTCTCTTCCATATTATTTATTTATACTAGAACCAGTCATGTAAGACCTATTCCCAAGTAACTGTATACTGTACTTCTTTTATATGGCTTATTTAGCATCTATTACCAACTCAACTTGGCCACATCGAAAGTAGGAAATTGTACAGTATAAAAATAGAGAAGCAGTGTGAATATTACCATAAGCTGTTCACAAAAGGAAAAGGAATGTTATCAGATCTGTATTTTGCTGACCAGTACCTGATTTGTGTGTGCATTTCTGGTAAGAGGAGATAAATGAAGGAATACTGATTTAACATTTCAACTGCTCTATTCATTCTGGCTTTGATTATAAAAATATAGCAAAGAACACAGCTAATCCATCCCTTCTGTCACATACCCACTTTGAGCTTAGCCCAGGAAATCCCAAAATTCATCTTGTGAAACTCAAAGACTTTAAAGATTTCAATCCTACAGGGTAAGCATTCATTCAGAATGAATTTCAACTCATACCTTTCAAAATTATTTTATTGAAATGTTACATTTATAGTACCCTTGATAATTTCAATTTTTTTTAACCAGTCCCTTAAGTTTCTTTAAAAGGTGATTATAGTCCTATTTTTTCAGAGGTCATTCTATATACAGCTGCAGAGCTGGAAAAAATCCTTTCAGATACATCTAAAGCAATATCTTCAATTCATTTTAATATATGGATGAATGACAGTTATCATGGACAAATGATAAGTATTTCAAACATGCTGATATTTGAATAAAAATATTTGACATTTTTATTCTCACAAAGAGAATGAGAATATCAAATGAAAGTATATTACCCCATTTTTAAAGAACAAAACAAAAATATTTTGTAATAATCTAAGTAAATTAAAAATCTTTAATTGTATATTTAGAGAACATTTCAAAAGCATATGTTTATCATTCATTAGAAAAGTACCTTTCTGTTGTAAAATGTGTATTTTTTTGTGAAAATGAGATAGAAATAGTAATTTCCTTTTTTCCAAATGCTTAGATTTCAAGTAACCAATATTTATACTAATGTGCATATTTAAAATAACTTGAATATGACTTGGGTATTGTCTCCTTTCAAAAGCAAGTACTAACTTGGAAAGACTTCTAATTTGTTTTTTTTTTCTTTTCTATCTACAATCAGTTTTCAGTGAGAAATCGTTCCTAGAATTCATACTTTAAAGTAGCAAAAAATGGGAAAAGTTATAAAATACATTGGGGGTTAAAATCTGTATCCTGATCAGTAAATTTTATGACCCAAAGTGAGTCCCTGTGGTATCATTTATTATAGCTAAAATGATTGCAACTGGGGGCCCATGACACTATTACCTGTTTCTGTAGATTTATTGAAAATTAGCAATTCCATTTATATCTATGAGATTTCAGGGATTACACTGTTATAGACTAGAAAATTGATAGATTTACGAGTCCAGTGAATCTAGTTGTACCAACTAATACAGCAACAGAGAAAATTTAGAGGTTTGTACTCCTAAAGGAGTTAACCTTTGGATAAAGAAACATTTCTCAAGTAGAATGTGAGAAATTATTGAATCCATAAATTGTCTCTGCTGCAAAGTTAGAGAGAGAGAGAGAGAACCAACCACACAAGTTTAACTTTTGTACTTTTGTGTGAAAAAGAATGAGGAAGCCGAAAGTTACCAAAACAATTTGTACCATGACTTGGTTTACTAATTGCTCCTGACGTATTTATTGCTGAAATATAGGATCCCGCTGCTCAAGGTTTTCTTTTGGGTTGCCTTGCATCAAACCGTATCATCACTTGTGGGAACCTCCACAGCATCTTGAATCACAGATTACACATCACATATCTCTCCTAATCTTTAGCGCTGTCCCAAGCAGAAAGTAGACATACAATAAATATGTACCATTTGTTGTTATTGTTGATAATTCAAATATAATTGACTGCCTGTGATTTATGCCAGAGATGCCAGTTTGGCTTTCAAACAATTGTATGGCAATGGTTTGCCTCCCGTGGAATCTGATCATGCCGTCTATGTTAGAAAGTGTCCACATGGTCTATGTCCTGGAAACTTTATTAGGCATAAAAGCCTATTAAATTATAGTCTAACGGCACATATTCATGAAATGTACTTTTATCTTGTTCCTTGTTGTATTTTTTTAAACCAAACAATACACACATATAAGTACCTTATAGCAAAGACAATATTTAATGGGTGCTGGGTATTGGTGGCCAGAATCTGTCCTGACAGGTCCAGGTCCATGCTGAATCAGTGGTTAGGTATTTTGAATACCCTTCCCAGTTTTATTGTTATTTTTTTTAAGATTTTATTTATTTATTCATGAGAGACACAGAGAGAGAGAGTGAGGCAGACAACAGGCAGAGGGAGAAGCAGGCTCTATGCAAGGAGCCTGATGTGGGACTCCATCCCAGGTCTCCAGGATCAGGCCTTGGGCTGAAGGTGGCGCTAAACCGCTGAGCCACCTGGGCTGCCCCACCCCCCGCCCCCCCTTTCCAGTTTTGAAGTATTGCAGAAATACCAAAAACATAGTCTAATCCCTACCATCAAAAACACTAAAAATGTTTTCTTTGGTAAGATGTTATTTATTCATTTATGAGAGACAGAGAGAAAGGCAGAAGACACAGGCAGAGGGAGAAGCAGGCTCCAGGTAGGGAGCCCAATGCAGGACTTGATCCCCAGACTCTGATCACACCCTGCGCTAAAGGCAGGCACTCAACCGCTGAGCCATCCAGACATCCCCTAAAAATGTTTTTAAGTCAAGAAACATTTATACACACGTAGTCTGTGTTTATGTAAATGTACACGTAAATATATACATATATGTACACATACATGTTTGTATGTTGACATGTATAAGAATAGGTTTGGCAATAGAAGTTCAGAGCATCATTTGAGGATGGGGAAGATATGCTATAAATAATGGGGCTTGATTTAGGTATTGAAATATAATGAGATTTTCTTAAATGAAATTGAGTGAGGGGAATATTTCAAGTAGTGCAAACTCCTAGCTTAATGCATAGATGTCGCAATGAAAAACTTTATTCTTTTGAATGTATGATTGAAGAAGAACTGGCAGATATTAGGGTGAGGATAACCAAAGAGAAAAAAAGATTAATTTAGTAATTACAATTCAGGTATTAACAATATTCCCCTAGTTATCAACCTGAAATACCTGCAGAAAAATTTACACAAACCTTTTTAACCATTTACGGCCATGTCACGGAACAAGGGCATGTAGAATTTAAACAAGATGGCATCTAATTCTACTCTTTTATCATGCAACCTCCTTACCTCCTGCAAGTATCCTGTGTAAAAAGTTATACTGGGGTATTCACACTTGGTGTATTTACCATTTATCTCCCTTGCAAAAGTCTTTTTAGATTGATACTGAGAGTTGACAAATGACAGCATGCAGGAAAAAAAGTAGGAATGAACTCCCTAGTTCCATAAATGCCTCTTCAAAACAAGGGCCACATAATTTCTTTTTCTTTGTTTCATTAAAATTCACAACATGAAAGCCAATTTTTGTTTTCTTAACAACAGATGAAAATTGTTTTTTAAGGTCTTTACATGCCAGCATATCGCCTTTTCCCTGGTCTAATACTAAGTGACAGCCCCATATTGAGCAATTTTAAACCAGGTCTTCGATTTACGGCAGACATGTCGAAATTTGTGATAAATGAAATAGATATTTAATGACACCTAATGTGTAGTGATACAGCATAATATAGGTGGTTTGGCTTAGAAAAGACTTGCAAACATTATGCCACCAGAGCAGAGCAGCTGAAAGCTTAGCATAATTCCATAAGATATTCAGCTACAGAAAGATTTCATAACAAAAAGATCAAGAAAATAATACATTTACTTGAGAATGTGAAAATTACCTTGGAACTTACTTTGATATTTGCATTCCATCTTGGAACATGCCAAGGTTTGGAGCTTAAGTTTTTTATTTTCTGCTTATTGGAAGTTCTTAGATTTCAAGAGAACAAATACTTATTTCTGAGTAAGCATACTTCTGAATTTAAAACTAAATACACAATTACTGTAAATAACCATCAGAATATTAATCTATCAATGGTCTAACACTATGTGTGTAATTCTATGATAAAATATCCTTCATTTTGTGTAGTTAATAGTTTTATTCTCTTTAATGGAAAGTGTATATATATATATATATTTACACACACATAGATATTTGAAAAATAGAAGAAATAAAACAAAAATCACTAATGATTGTATTATCAGTTATAGCCACTGTTACTATCTTGATGTGTTTTCTTACAGTCTTTAGTTTATGTATATATAATTTATTTTTTCCTTCAAATGGAATTTTTAAATATTTGGGAGATTCTAACATGGGGTTTCAGCAATCTCTATGTCCTTAATCAAAGAAGAGTCCTATTTTACATGGATATCATCCTTCTAGAGGGAGTGAATACAAATGAAACAGCAGGAAAGGCAAGGAGCATTTGCTCAGCAGCTTAGATCAACTATAAATGTGCTTACAAGTGAGAGCACGGGGGAGGGGGGTGTCTCAGAAAAGAGGAGTAGATAGCTAGAGAGTTAAATATCAATAAATATATCTATTGTTTAGAATTAATCAATCTGTTAGTAGTTATCTATTAGAGATCAATCTATTTGTAATTCAGTGAAGAAAAGTGTTTAGATCAGAAAGTAATGCAGGAACAGACTATTGAGAAGAAAGCCCTTCTCATTCCCCATTGGGGTAAAAGAGCTTGGGTATGACTGGCTTAACATCGCATGGGACTAAGGAAGGATTTTCTTTTCTTTTGCCTTTTTTTTTTTAAGGGATTGGGGGAGAAATGAAAGGAAGAAGGAAGAAAAGGTAAAAGTGGATCCAGGAGATGGCAAAACATCAAGTTATAATATGTAACCTCCCCTATAACTTCTCTCCAGCAATCCCTGCCCTTCTCAGTCTTCAACAGAGATTCAGAAAACACAAATACTTGCTGTGAATAAGTGTCTGGTGGAAACTAAAGAAGGCAACCATTCTAAGTCCAATTGGTTCAGGGCAAAAGGGGAATACAGTTGAAGACAACGTGATGAACGAAGGTGTAAAATCTCACAGAATGCAAGCAGAAGGCCTCTGGACACTCAGACTCACGGACACATGGCTTAAGTAAAGCTTAACTGGATCTTTGAGGGACACAGTGGCCTTAGCGAAATATAGGTCATCCACTTATATTGATTCACACTTATATTGCTTTTAAGACAACATTTTCGTAAACACATTTTTATTGGCTCTATATTATTATGATAAAGTATTCTAGCTTTTATATCCTACTCTCTTTGTTTCCAGCTTTTTGAAGTCTTAAACAAAACTGTCAATAGTATTTTCACATAAATTAGGCAAGCAAGCCTAATTATCTCATTAGGACAGGGGAATGCCTAATCTTACACTGAAAAATTAAATGTTTACAAGTTATGATATACACTACAAATCTCTTCGAAATAATTAATTTCCACTGTCACTAGCAGAGTATATATTTATCCATTTTATTGTAACATTACCAGCACTGTTATATTTTAACAGTATTTAATTCTTTTAACATTAAAAATGCTGTCTATTGGGATACATTAAAGTACTTTTGAACAGTTCCAGCCCTCCCTTTTAAAACTGGGAATTAGGAGTCATCAGAACAAATCTAGAAGTGGACAGAACTAATCATTTGAGCTAAGAAGCGGTCATTAATTAAGGTCAAGACATATCTATTACTTATGTTTTATATAAATGAGAGTTTGATGGCCTCCTGAGAGAAAACAGAGTCCAAAGAGGTCCCAAAGGAGATGAAGATGGGGAAAATATAGTTTACTAGTAAATGAGATACAGTATAGTATCATGGAAGCCATATGGCTACTACATGGACTAAGCTGAGAGGCTGGCTAACAAAAAACAGCTAAGAGGACTGTGGATTCTGACTCACATCAGATAGGCTAAAAAGGTAATTCATTCTTCAGGGTACCATTTGCTCTAGAAATCCACCAAAGGAATCAAAGAGGCAAAGGAAAGTAAGTAGTTCTGAAGTCACAATGGCTGGAAAAATAAACTTTGGGAAACAGGTAAAACATGTTTTCCCTTTCCCTGTTTCCCCTTTCTCTCTCTCTCTCTTTTTTAAAGATTTTGTTTATTTATTCATGAGAGACACAGAGAGAAGCAGAGACACAGGCAGAGGAAGAAGCAGGCTCCCTGTGGAGAGCCTGAACGGGGACTCGATCCGAGGACCCCGGGATCACAACCTGAGCCAAAGGCAGGCACTCATCTACTGAGCCATCCAGGTGCCCATGTTTTCCCTTTCTAGGGGGTGTGAGGGAGGACTGAGAACTGTCCCACAGAAGCTGCTGGAGGAGCCATAAAGCATTATTAATCAGTGTGCTCCTGGTGGTTCCAACCAGCTCAGTACTGGGACTTCTAGAAAATAGGCTTCTTGGGGAAGAAGAGAATGTGTGAGGCTTCAGAAAAATGATAGATGGGACTACTTCTGGTCCATAGGGCATCTTTCTATCAATGTACTCTCCTAAACTGCTTGTTCAATATGAGATGGAAATTAGTCAGGATACAGACCTCCTTCCAGGAATTAATCAGTTTGGATACAGTCAAGCCCACATAGTATTAAAATCCAGATGCCTGGGGGATCCCCGGGTGGCTCATCGGTTTAGCGCCTGCCTTTGGCCCAGGGCACGATCCTGGAGACCTGGGATGGAGTCCCGCGTCGGGCTCCCTGCATGGAGCCTGCTTCTCCCTCTGCCTGTGCCTCTGCCTCCCTCACTCTCTCTATGTCTATCATGAATAAATAAAATCTTAAAAAAAAAATCCAGATGTCTGCCTCAAGAAGCTACATATGAGATTGCAACATAGAAATTATAAAAATAAATACATTTCTGAGGGTGCAGAATCCTGTTTTCAAATTGTACACGACTTGGACGCTAACCCCTGACTCTCATGGTTGTCATTCACAGAACAAAGGGACAACAAAGAGAAACACATACATTGTGTAAACTATTTTCAGGACAGCAGTTGAGACTATAGGAAAATAGGGAATCAGAGCAGAAAAGGCAAGAAGGATGAAAGATATTAGTTTTCTATAGGCTGAGGACATAAAAGATATTATCCCCAACCCCCATTTTAGTGGTAGGATGCTGTAAATACCAGCAGTTTACCCATTTCTTATTTCCTTCCAGGGACCTCAAGAGAAGGCAGGAAAATTGAAAAGCTTAGAGCCCCTAAGAATGATAATATATTTGCTTAGTTAGATCAATTTCTCCATTTTAGCTTTTCATAAATGTTTGGGGATGAAGTAAGAACCTCCCGTTTTGCACATAAGCATACATTACTCATTTTCAAGGCTCAGCATTAGGGACCTGGTGAAGAAAAGATAAACTTTACATGTAGTCTGGAACTCTCATTGGGAGATGTATATGGAAGCACTACCGGATCACATATCCACCTACAGGTACAAAAAGAGGTGCTCTGAGAATATTGTTTTTCCTAATTCATATCTACTTTGCATCACCGTTGCCAGTTTCTGGAACTGATTTTTAATGGCTCTTATATGCTAAGAGGTGGAAGGAGATAGAGGATTTTTGTCCTAAGCTACTGAGCATTTCCCACATAGCTGAAGCTAAAGATGGGTAATATCTGTATCCCTTAAACAGATTACATTATTTCTGAAGGGTTAACTCCATATTCCATAAATAAGTTTACAAGTGTACAAATGCTTCTAATCATACCAGGATGGTATTTCTCTCTCTCTCTTTATTTCTTTAAATGCGTCCTCTGAGAGGAAACACGTGGACCTTACTCCCTGACTTGATCAAATACACTTTGATAATATTAGAACAAATACATCACTGAAGGACATTCTTCTGACCATAGATGAACACTCCTATGGGCAACTCATAGGTATATATATGGTCAGCCTTGTTTCCTTATCGATGTTTCAGCAATGCTGAAACAGCCAAACTAATGGCACGAAAACACAAATTTGCTGGGCAAGAAGATAACCTTCCTCAGGACAAAGTCAAAATATCTGCTTCTCCTTTATTTTGATTAACGACTGTCATCTCCTTCTTCTCCTCATTCATATATCTCTGATTAGCTTTTAACAAATTAGGTGCAGTTAGGAGTTGGAAACATTTCACATCTGTTCTTTCTTTAGGATTATAATGTGGGTGGTATGCTGCAAAAAATTGGGAAAAATTAATCTTCCCTATTCATTAATATTGTATTGGAATTTTCTCTCCCAGTGACATGTGACTGCAAAGAATGACACATGATACAGTGTCTTTTCCTTGCTGACCATATGTGAAAACACACTGTTGACCCACCACTCCAGATATTACTCCTTAAGTCTATTACTTTTTATAATTCTGTTTCTGAGAATCTTAATATGCTGGAAATGTTTGCCTCCAAAGATATCTTCCCTATACTAAATGGTGGTGATATCCTACTGGCTGGTCTGGCCGCACCAAATATTTCCAGTAAGACCATTTTCTGAGAGCCTATGGATGTACTGAACTTAATAACAAATATCTGCACCTAGTATCTGCCCAACTTCATAACCATGGCTATGCACTCCCACTTTATGGCTCTTCTAATTACTATAATTTACTTGCCTTTCAATATGATAATAAATACTTTTTTAAAATACTTTTCTAAACATGGATAAAGACATGCTAAGGAATATAACATTTATTCTCTTATTGATTAAGCATCTTTATTAGGAGTCTGGTGCTCTTTAGGTTTGGAGGATATAATCCCTGCTTCCACAAACCTGTCATTCTACATCATAGAGTGAAAAATTATAAGAAAAAATAGAGTAAGGACTAGAGAGTGATAGGAGAAAAGCAAGAAGCCTGGAGTGGGGTGAACAGGGGTGAAATGGAAGGAAAGCAAGTCAGAGAGATAGCCTAGATCTAGAAGTGTGCTGAAACAGCTCACACAGACTTACATGAGCTTTTATAAAAATTTCAGGAATTTTGTGAGCCTACTGTTGAGCGACTAGCACCTTAAAATCAGGCATGATGGGAGCATTTACATGGAAATCACTAAATGCTACACATCCAAGATTCCCCTCCTCCCAGAGATCTGCTTGTTAAATACTTGCCTATATACCACTGCCTAGAGCACTAGGGTTTTATAAGCATGGAATGTATTGAGATTTATAAATTAGATAGAAAATTATTGAAGAGTTGTGTGCATGCCAGTAAAAAAATCTCTGGTTACTGCATTAAGAGCAGACTATGGCAGAGAGTGGAAACAGACCCTTTGGAAAGGTTTTTTTGCAGTTGTTACTGGAAATTCTCCAGCTGAATGGATTCAGAATTTCTCAGTCTTCCAATTATTCACAAATGAGGCATCTCAAGTAGATTATATGACCTCGGGCAGAGCTGCCTGAAAACGGACCTTTCATAGCAATGGGACTACTCCAAGAAATCTTTGGCTAAGAATGGCTGAAAAATGCTCACACATCTCTTTTCAAAGTATTGATTGTTAGTGGGTATTAGTCAGGAGCTAAACTTTAGATCACAAAATAATTGTTTCAAGTGTAGATTTACTCCTGCTGAAATTTTAAGGTATGCCAATGCTACACTTTGTCCCGAAACTCCCAAGGGAAACACTCGAACTTAGGTAAGATGGAGATTTGAAGTAAAAGAAAAATGAGGGAGACCAGTTTCTGAAGTTACCTCCAAGATTCTCATGTTCTTCTGAATGGATCCTTTGGGTAAAGAGAAATGGAGAAAAGGTGGAAGAAACTGAAAAATAACTGTGTTCAGAAAAATTCCAAAGCACCTCTAGAGATTGGAAAAACCAATCCAAAGAACTAAAGAAACTCTTCCCCTTAACACTTGACACTATCTCAAGTATCGCTGGTGTTTGGCTAAAAGATTCTGTTTAGTGTAGTGGCATTTAAATTACTGGATGCTGTTGATTGCTCCCAAATATATCAAGCTTGCCTGTGATGATGGGTAACTCAGAATATATAGTGCACTATTTGTTTTGTTTTTGTTTTTCTATTAAACAGTCAGTCAGATGGCTGGCATTTTCCTGGAAAAGGATATCATCCTTTTTCTTTTTAGGTAAAGCTTTTGGCTAAAGTATATCACACATACAGCTCAATAACTATTCATCCATTGTAACCAACTTTAAATTGAAGAAAAAGAATACTACCAGTATCTGCTACTGTTATGCTCTCTCTGTCACCACTCCTGCAATCATTGTCCTAGCTGATAGCACTCAACACATGTTATTGTGTAGCAACATATCCTGCATTCTCATTGCTTTATAATAATCTACTGTAAGAATACACAAAATGTGTTTAATCCATTATACTGCTGATTGACATTTAGGTCATTTCCTATATTTGCCTATTGTGAATAACACTTCTGTGAATATTCTTTTAAATGTCTTATGATGAATGAATATACATATTTCCTTTGAGCATGTATGCAGCAGTGGAAATGATGTGTCAAAGCGTACACGTGATCAACTTTGGTATATACTGCCTAACGGATCTCAAGGGAATTTTTAATGTTTATACACCATGAGCAATGTAAGAAAATTTCAGTTGCTCTACATCTCAACCAGTAGATTAATGAGAATAAGCAACTGTTTCAAAGTTTATTGGTTACGTAGATATATTTCTTTGTAAAGTACCTGCTAAAGTCTTTTGAACATTTTTCTTGGGTGATTTTTTTAGCTGATTCATTCAAGTTTATTGAATGAATCCTATCTATATAACATATCCTTTATCCTATCTATATAACATATATTTTCACTATTTCAAGGATACTACTTAATAAACAGAAGGTCTTCATTTTTGATGTAGTACAATTAATATTTTCACAGCTAGTATTTCTGCATCCCATTTCACAAAGCCTTATATACCCTGAGGTCATGAAGATGCTCTACTAGGTTTTTCTTTTCCTTTTTTTTTTTTTTTTTCTACTAGGTTTTCTTATAGAAGGTTTATACATTCAGACTGGTGATCCAATTAGAATAAATACTTGCTTATGGTGTGAAGTACAGGTCAAGGTTAATTTTTTTCTTATATAACCTGGAACCATCTCTTGACAAGGTAGTTCTTTTCCCTACTTCTCACCCAAGGACTGTTACCATATTTCCTTTAGGGATCATAAATCAATTGGTAATTTGCATTGAGTATGTTTCTGGATGAAACACTGTACTAATTGTTTGTCTCCTGCGCTCCAATATTTCTCTCGGTGATTTCTCTTCTCCAGCATCTAAACCTAAACTGCTCCTTACCATTTCCAAGTAGACAGTTGCCATATTTCACCTAACTCCTCTAACTCTATTCAACAGAAGCATTGTCCACCTCAAGCATGAATGTGTCTGAAACAGAAGTCCCCAAAGTTATCATCATGCACTTATTTCAAAAACAGAGCCTTTCACATGTGATGACAAAGAGAGCATAAAGAATCACTAAATTCTACACCTGAAACCAAAATTCAATATATGTTAACTAACTGGAATTTTTTAAAAACTTGAAAACAAAACAACACAATACAGTCTGTGGAGAACTTACAATAATACTTGAATCAGCAGAAAATTCACATTATGACAACTTAGGATATAACTGGGGCTCTCATTTTACATCTAATTTCTTGTGTAATATCATAACTAAAGAATATTTGCAATTCATTAAAAATTAAGTAATGTTAGTTTAAAAAAAATAACTGAGTAAAACACCTTATTTTTTTTTGTTCAGGAAAGCCCAAAATAGAGACTAGTTTTAAAAGATATTGAATAAAATCAAGAGTTTTCAATGGACTTACTAAAGAGGTGTTATTTCTGAAATATATAAGTGTATTTCAGGAATAAAGCTGACTAGAAGCATCATGGTAACAAAAAGAATGTGAATTTGGAAGTACAGAATTGACCAAAGAAGTCTACTAACTACTCCATGTTATTAAATCTGGAACAAATTTAGTACTGTGCATAGTGACCAAATCAGGTTCCTGACTTCTGGAAGAGTACAATTATTTACAGCTAAAAAACATTCTATAGGTTTCAAAAGTATATGTAACAGTCAAGATCCCAAAAGGAAATAAATGGTGCACTTAAATTACAATAGACCAAAGATGGGTTATTTATAAAGACACTGCTTTTCGGCCCAGGCAAACTGGACAGGATAGTGTAGTGACCTGTAATTAGTAGCAGTAAAATGATTGTAACTCCTAGACATGAAGAAACAAAGAAATTACTAGAACCAGAAGAGAAGCATGTAAAGAAGACCACTTTGGAAGGAATAGTGATCTTAGCTTGAGGATCACAATCAACATAAGAACACTCTGTCAGAAGAGGATTTTCCCTGTAGAAAAATAAATACCCAGAATACCCTGACCTGATTCCCATTCTTTCTTTCCAGGCTCCTACTGACCAAACCCAACCAAAAGTCAGAGAGCATAGGAAGTCACTGTTTGGAGTCCATACAGATTGATCTCTCTCTCTAGACACAGAGCAAAGTAGGGCAGAGATATTGGAAAGTGGGAATTACTTAGAGCTAAAGGACTTTGAAAGTCTACCTTTGCTACCATATATATACTTTGTTGGCTCTTCTGCAGGTTTAATTATTAGGTACTAAAATATAATTTCAAATCAATTAGACTTTGGAAATTTAGGCAGGTTAGATTCAGATAGATGATGAGTATTTAACCTTACAGTAAGTATAAATGTATATTTTCGTGTGTTTAAGATATCAGGAATGAGTTTTAGGGTAGAGGCAAGGGATATAGATCCATCAGAAATATTCCTCAGAAGGTTCTACTACAATCGTTATGAAAAATAAAAAAAGCATAATTAGTTCACCTGGGAACATTTCTGAATCCTTTAAAAACCATTTGGCATTACTATTCCCTATAAGGAAACCTAGATTAAAGGAATCAGTAATTAAAATAGAGAGCTTCAGATGTACTTAATAGAGATATTCTTTACTGAAACACTAGGAATAATATTGGCTTGAAGTATTACGGTGATTTAAGAAATAAGAAGTAGGAGGCATGCAGCTGGCTAAGGTGGAGTATTTATAGACAGTTTGGGGATGTAAATCAAAACTCTACCAGGAAGGTTTAGAATAGAATGGATACTTTATTAGGTAAGGTTCAATCTACAACTGTGAGTCAATTGAAAGTTAATAGCAGCTTTGTTAAAGGTCATAGATAAATGGCTACTGTAGTTTTAATGAATATTTTATTCATGTCACCTTTAAATTAGTTAAATTTGGAAAGAATAATGATGTAATGCCAAAGGCTCCTTCCTGGAACATTAAAAGCAGAATTCAATTTTAAGGTTTTAGTACCAGTTTCAGCTCTCTGATACAAGATTTTAAGGTATTTGGAATCTTCTTTTTTTCCCTTTTTAACATTTATTGCACGTTAGAATTTGTTTCTTAAATATGTATGTTTTACAAAAACAATGTAGCAGAAAGAGCAAGGAATTTACAGTAATATAGAACTACGTTTGAATGCAAATTCCATCATTTATTACCATGTAAAAATGGGGAAAATCATTTAAGTCATTTCTTTGAGCCTCAGTTTTCTAAGAAATAAGAAACACTTAAATTTTTGAACATTAAGGTAAGCCTTTCAATTAACATCACTTACCCTCTTCAATTTTGTCTCTGTAAGAATAAAGCCCCTTTTGTATGATTCAATAAACAACAAATCCACTAAAATCAAAGAGAGACCCAGGGAATTTTTTCTTGTAAACAATTTACAAAACTGAAACTCATCAATAATGAAGGCCAGTTTGAGTGAAGAAGCTATGTGACAGTTGCACTCAGAGAGGGACTGCAGGTAGAATTTCTAGATGAGGTTCTCAGACAGGAAGGGGAAAGAGCCTAAGCAGAACAAGCTTGGACCTATGGTCATAAGCCCTGCCTCAGAGTCATGACGTGGAAACAGGTATCGGGAATGAAAACTATGAAGACAAGATAAGATAAGAGGAGCTAGATAAATGGAACAAGAAGATGTTGGGGAATCCAGTCTTTTCAAGTGTCCAGGGAACATGTGTCTTGGATCACTTTAAAGGACAGGTGAGCACTCACACTGTGCAGTGTCTGCTAGGTCTTGAGGGTCCCTGAAGACTTCTTCATGCTGAGACATGATGTCCTAAAGAGCCATGAAAAAGTGGAATAACATTTTGAATGCTGTCCTTAATAATCAGTTACTGAAGCTTTATTAGATACAGTTTTTAAGGCCTCCTGGAGTCACATAATTTTCTTGTCAGTTACCCATATATTGTAGACTGCACATCACTTAAATTGGTAAATTCCTTTTATTTTTTTTAAGATTTTATTTATTTATTCATGAGAGACAAAGAGAGAGGCAGAGACACAGGCAGAGGGAGAAGCAGGCTCCATGCAGGGAGCCTGATGTGGGACTCAATCCCGGGTCCCCAGGATCAAGCCCTTGGCTGAAAATGGCACTAAACCCCTGAGCCACCAGGGCTGCCTAGTAAATTCCTTTTAAAAATAACTTTCCAAAAAATAGGTGACCTACTGAATAACCACTTGACCACTTGGAAAACAATCCCATAGTTTGAAAGTCTACTAGAAGTTGACTTAGTCTAAACACCATAACTCCTTCTGTTCATTGGTCTAAAATGTTGGTAAAACATGATTCAAAATTACATTACACATAAAATGAAATTGTCTTCTATTTATTATTAATTGCCTTTGGAATTGCCAGACAAGTAGGTAACCAGTGATTTCCTAATGGACTCTATCAGAGACAATTTACTGTTGAATCTCAAAATCCTTTTACCAAAGAGTATAATGAATGCACAATTATTCAGAAATTCATTCATTTATTCAATGGGTATTTATTTAGCCTCTATTCCATGCCCTGTCTTGTTTTAGGAAGTGGGGATACAGTTGTAAATAAGACAAAGTGCCTGATCTTATTAAAGTGCTTATATCCCAGTGGAAGAAGACAGTTGACTAAAACAAACTAAATCTAAACAAAAAAGCCAAGTACAAATTAGTGGAAAAACTAAACCAAAGTGAAAAGAGAACAGAGATTTTAGATAATGTGGTCAGGGAAAACCTCTCTAAAGAAATGTTTTTTGAGCCATAATCTTGAATAAAAAGAAGCAGCAAGGGATCCCTGGGTGGCGCAGTGGTTTGGCGCCTGCCTTTGGCCCAGGGCGCCATCCTGGAGACTCGGGATCGAATCCCACGTCAGGCTCCCGGTGCATGGAGCCTGCTTCTCCCTCTGCCTATGTCTCTGCCTCTCTCTCTCTCTCTCACTGTGTGCCTATCATAAAATAAATAAAAAATAAAATTAAAAAAAAAAAAAAAAGAAGCAGCAAGCTTTATAGATCTCTGGAGGGGGGGGGCATTCAGAGCAGAAGGCACTGCAAGTGCAAAGGGACTGAGGTGAGAAGTAGTTTGATGTGTTCAATGAAGAGCAGAGACTTTTTTTAGCCAAAGTGAGAGAGGTAGTCAGAAGCCAAATGATAAGGGTTTTATAGGCCTTTTATGGGTTACTTTAGGGGCCTCATGAGATTTGTCTTTTTTTTAAGATTTTATTTATTTATTCATGAGAGACACAGAAAAAGAGAGGCAGAGACATAGGCAGAGGGAGAAGCAGGCTCCATGCAGAGCCCGCAAAGTGGGACTCCATCCCAGGACCCTGGGATCACCCCCTGAGTCAAAGGCAGACGTGCTTAACTGCTGAGCCACCCAGGCGTCCCTTGTCTTATGTTTTAAAAGAATTTTGTTTTTCTTGGAGAAAACACAGCAAGGTAACAGGGAGACCATTAGGAGTAAGGGATCCATTAACAAGCACCATAGCAGTCCAAGCAGAAAGTGATGCTACAACTTAGGAAGTAGCAGTAAAGGGAATGATGACCTTTGGACTTTGTACATATTTTAAGGAATAGGATTTATTGAGGATATGGTTGTGATATGGGATATAGTTGTAGAGAGAAAACTGAATTAGACATGACTCCTTTTTTTAATTTGCAGTTGAGTAAATTTATTTCATTTTATATATTTATTTATTTTTAAAGATTTTATTTATTTGTTCATGAAAGAGACAGAGGGAGAAGAAGGCTCCACGTGGGGAGCCTGATGCAGGACTCAATTTCAGGACCCCAGGATCATGACCTGAGCCAAAGGAAGATGCTCAAGCACTGAGCCACCCAGGTGCCCCAAGTATAATTTTTTTAGATGGGTGATACTGGGGGCAGATAAAATTTGGGAAGGAAAAATAAAGATTTTGTTTTAGGGGCTCAGTTGGTTAACTGTCTGCCTTCAGCTCTGGTCATGATCTCAGGGTCCTGGAATTAAGTCCCTCATCGGGCCTTCTGCTCAGTGAGGACCCTGTTTCTCCCTCTCCCTGCCACTCTGCCTAATTGTGTGCTCTCTCTCTCTCCATCAAATAAATAAATAAAATCTTAAAAAAAATAAATATTTTGGTTTTAGATATACTAAGATTCCCATTAGCCATCCAATACAAACATTTGAAGTGATGTTTATATATCCCTAACAGGAGTTTGGGAGAGATAGCAAAGCAAATGATCTCTAGTCCATAACTATGGTCTACCTTTTAATTTGACATTACAGAAAAAGTTCTGAGGAGACTCATATCCAGAAATCCATACAGCTCTTTTGGGCATGTTTCTCTAGAGTAAGGCATTATTGGCCATTGATCTAATGGAATCACCTCTGGGGCAGCGTGGGTGGCTCAGCAGTTTAGTGCTGCCTTCAGCCCAGAGCCTGATCCTGGAGACCCGGATCCCTGCATGGAGCCTGCTCCTCCCTCGGCCTGTGTCTCTGCCTCTCTCTCATTCTCTCTCTCTCTCTCTCTCTCTCTGTCTCTCATGAATTAATAAATATTTTTTTAAAAAAGTAATGGAATCACCTCAGTATATTTCTGATTGTTCTGAAGACAGTGGCAGACAGACTCAGAACTTTGAGAAATCTTGCATCCACAAAAAGGGAAAACCTAAAATGGGAAAACTCTAAGTTGCTTTTCTAAGACAAACAAGAACAGATGAAACTATTTTGTCCAAAGACATGGATTTGCTTCTAAATGTGAATCATCTAATAGTCACCTGTGGCTATTTAAATTTAAATTAATTTAAAATTTAAAAATGCAGAGGTCAGTTCCTCATTTGTGCTAGCCACATTTCAAGAGCTCAGCAGCTACGTGTGGTAATGGCTACCATACTGGACAGTGCAGAAATAGACGATTTCCATAGTCACAAAAATGTATTACAAACTAGTGGACTATCCTAGCTTTTGTCCTAAAATGCCAATTTATAAGTCATGGAATCATTCAAATTATAAATGTAATTTAATTTTCACTGGTCTCCTCAATCTCATTGTATTCTGTATCAGTCCCGTCAGTTCTGTGTGTCAATGTCTTTTCTGAGAGAATGTTCCAAAGCCAGACCTGAATTCTTTGCAACCAGAAGCTGATACACTCCATCAGTCCTGAAAGAGATTGTAAACTGTAGATTGTTTGTTTGCATAGTAATCAGCTTACTATTCACTTATTTTGCTGGTTCTCTTCCTTTCACCTCCTTGAATTAAGCTAAGCCATGTGACTTGCTTTAGCCATTGAAATGTGAACAAATTTGATGTAAGTCCCTTCCAAGAAGACTTCAACTGCCATATTATGATTTATCATGTTGCTTCCCTTCTGCCACATTAACTGGCAATGTTTCTGATGGTGAAATGTCTGTGAGATTGGGTCCCCGAGGAAGGACAATGAAAAACACCGCATAAAGCATGTAGAATGGATGTGTAGAATAAGTGAGAAATAACTCCTATTTGTACTAGCATTAGTCACCTTTCAGTAGACAAAGCTGTAGAAACAAGCAATTGCCAAATAATAGTGGTTTACAGTAACAAATGCTTATCTCTCTCTCATGTTACAGGATGGTCATGGGTCAGTCACAGCTCTGAGTTTCTATTCTACGTGTACTCCCCACCCCGATATGCAGACCTAAAAAGCACCCCTGTCTTGAACTAATGGAGAAAAGAACAAGAGTAGAAGTAGAATCTTACAATGGCTACTAAAGTGTCTGTTTGAATGTGGTATATATCATACTTATTCACACGTCATTCTCTAAAACAAGACAAATGGCCTAGTCTCATGTCAACAAAGGTAGGGGTGTGCATTATCCCACAAGGAGGCACTGCATGTCACGTGGGAACCAACAGGGCTGTATGATCTTGTGACAGGAAGGAAAGCAAATAATTGGAAACAATAAAATAATCTACCCCATTACTTTAAGCTACTGAGTTTGTTTCTTCAGCACAACATAGTTCATCCTTTCTAATGCAATTTATTAAATACCTCAAATAGAAGGTATCTGTGATCAATTAAAAGCTATTTTTCAATAACCAACTTATTGTCTAACAAGGATAGATGTTGAAAAATTCTGAAAGCTTTGCCCTAAACAGGTTAACAGCAAGCCTTATGTCAATCTGAATTCTACCTTATTTCCAATAGATCAAGAAATTATAATGTTTCAAAGGGTCACTGGAATACTTCAGTAAACACTATTTGAGCTATAATAAGGTTCCTGGAACTATGAATAATGTTTGTTAGATAAATTAATGTAAATGAAATTAGTAAGCCCTATAATACTCATCACTAATATATTAGATCCCAATTTGATTAGAAATACATCATCTCATTATTAAGAATGCTTAAAACGCATATATCTTCTTCTCTATCTAATGAAGACGTAGGTTAATTACCAGTCTGTCAAAAGATAATGTGATACTCTAGAAAGTATTATAGAAAAATGACGAGTACAGCTATGAACCATCCTGAGAAATCTTGTGACAGAAAGAAATTAACTCATGCCATTTGTACACTGTAGGCAGTAAGCAGAAGTTCAGAAATAATTACATGGCTAAAATCAAGTAAAATCTTCAGACTTGCCTAATTACATGGGATCAAGTAGAATTAATCAAAATGACTTCTTTAATGATTCACGTCCCCACCGTACTCAGTGTCCAATGCCCATTCTCAAATTTGGTCTGTGTAATATCAGAAAGAAGTTCGTTCACTCAAACATTTGTTCACTTAGCAAATAAGCACTGACTACCTCCTGTATGTCAGGCACTGAAAATAAATAACAGATTAAGATAACCACTGCCCTGCCCTCTTGGAGCATCCATTGAAGACACCCAGAATATTCCGTTTTGTTTCTATTTTTGAAGGCAACTTACTTCACATTCTTTCAGGAAGAAAGTACAGTTCTAATTAAACCACAAAAAAAATGGGCATAAGAATTATTTTCAAACAAACACAATCAGGTGAGCTCAGCTGTTCTTTCCTACATTTTGGATAGCATGGGGCTTGAGACAAAAGTGCGCACCTATTGGTTTTCTGTTTTTCAAGTTCAGGGTACCATTTCAACTACTAAGAATTGCATGAGCTTTTCTAAATCTCCACAACAAAAAATAGTAAAACTTTACCTTTAGCTCAAAAACATTAGGTAGTTGAACAAAAAGCACCAATCAAACATCAAAGAGGCAAATATATCAATAACATCAGCAAAGTGAAGGAGGGTGACTGTATTCCCTTAAATATGTTCAAAATATGAAGAGAATCAGGAACTTATTGAGGGTTTTAACTGGTTTTAAATATGAATTATTAAATATTAAGTAGCAACCCACAGAATAGTACCAAAGTTCAGCCTATTTGTGTTAACTTAATCACACATATTCTAACCACAGATACATATTTATAACCCCATTTATCTAGAGGTCCTTTACCTGGATTTATGCTTCATAGAAACCACTTGCTTTATAAGACTGTCTTGCCATCTCCACTACTACCTTTTTGTGTAAATGCAACATATATTAAAAGATAGTAAACATTTTAGTAAACATGGCTAAGAACTTTGGCTTACATGACTGGAGAATTGAGAGTTGGGTTAATTAGGGACGACACACTGTACCACGCTGTACCAAGACAGATATAGCGCTTCATTGAAAATAAATACCCAAACACCTGTTCCTGGGTTTTCAAAACCATCCCATTCAAGAGGTGGGAAAACCATATTGTATAACAGAAAAAGTATAGGAAAAAATCCACAAGACCAGGATTTCTCTACCAGCATAATTAGAAATACCTTCACTGAATCCCACTTTCCAAATTTCTAATATAGAGACAAATAAAGTAAAATGTGGATAATGAATCTTACCTTCATAATCACTGTGGAAAACATACAGGTAGAGATATAGAAAGAGACAAAAATCCAGAGAGAGACCCATGTAAATATAAGGTGGGATGCTCATTATCATAACAATGGACACATCTGGGTGCAAGGTTGTTAGGGATGGAATGTAACAAGCTTGGAAAGCATTAAGATGTGTATATAGAAATACTGTGTTTTAACATTAAGCAATTATCTACTTGGAGGGAAGATCACTTCTAAATGATATTTTCATTTAATAGGTCATGGATATTTAAAGTACGTAAAGAGCTCAGGCTGAAGAAAAAAGAACTTGGAGGAGTTTCATTCTCTCTGAATTAAGCTGAGTGAGACAGGATTCTGGGGATGAACCTCACCTCAAAGACAGCAAAACTTCTGTGAAATGCAGCATAATTTTAGCCCACTTATTTTACAGATTACAGATTTACAGATTATGGACATCTTCTTCCCAGAAATCCTTAAAATTGGGTCCTCATGAGAGTCTTTTGTGGGTGAGCAAATCAGAAGAATGAGGATGATGGGTGCCTTTAGTGATGGTTCTGCTTCCAGTCCCTGTCAATCCCACATGTTTTGACTGCTACGGAAACTTTCAGGTGCATTAAGGTCCAGATTGGGGATAGTGGTTTGCTGTATATTTAGTTACCAATCATTTAAAATATCAGATGAGCAAACTAATGTACTTCTGTAAATATTGAGGTGGTTAAGATTTAGCTTTCAGCAAGTACATATGCAGGCAGATAAAAAGGTATATGACATAAGCTTAGCTAAGTATTCAGTATGTATATGTGGATACTTAAGAAACAACACACAATATTTAAGAAGCATACATAGTAAAGCTTTAATAAAGAAAATCTGCAAGGCAGCCCCAGTGGCTCAGCGGTTTAGCGCCGCCTACAGCCCAGGGCCTGATCCTGGAGACCCCGGATCGAGTCCCACGTCAGGCTCCTTGCATGGAGCCTGCTTCTCCCTCTGCCTGTGTCTCTGCCTCTCTCTCTCCTCCCTGTGTATTCTCATGAATAAATAAATAAAATCTTAAAAAAAAAAAAAAGAAAACCTCAGAACTCAGTTAAATGAGTATCAGCTTAAATTCCGCTTTTATATTTCTCTTTAATTTTTTTAGTGTTAAAAATCACTGTTCGAATGTTTGAAGTTATTGTAATTCATTTTCTCAGATGTGAAAGTCATAAGAAATCTAAGTTACTAAAGATTAATTAGAAGGAAATTCATACATACTTAGTTTTTAATTTGCTATATCTTTACAACTACACCTCAACACTCTCTACCAACACACATATGAACACACACATGTTTTGGTCTAACTTCCTATGCTGCTTAAAAAATATAGATGTGGGGATCCCTGGGTGGCGCAGTGGTTTGGCGCCTGCCTTTGGCCCAGGGCGCGATCCTGGAGACCCGGGATCGAATCCCACATCGGGCTCCCGGTGCATGGAGCCTGCTTCTCCCTCTGCCTGTGTCTCTGCCTCTCTCTCTCTCTCTCTGTGATGACTATCATAAATAAAAAAAATAAAAATTAAAAAATATATATATAGATGTGTATCTCTGCAAGTTAAAAATAAATAGGTGAGATCGTGATGAAAAAAGCAGGACATTTACACCATCCCAAAGTATATCCCCAAAAGATATTTATTAAGTACAAAGGGAAAAATAGTAACCTTACAGTGGAGAAATGTGCCATTAAACGAGCAGTTAACATCACCAGTAGCCGGAGATTATATATACCATTTTGTATATTACATAAATATATATTTATCACCTTGAAGTGTACAACTAAGTGGCTTCTAGTATATTTCTGAAGTTGTACAATAATCAGGCTAATTTTAGAATATTTCCATTGCTTTATTAGCGGTCACTCCACAGTTTCTCCTAAACTCAGCCTCTAACAACCGCAAACCTACTTTCTGAATTTGTTTATTCTGGACATTTAATATAAGCAGAGTAATATGTGGGCATCTGGATGCCTCAGTCGATTAAGCATCTGACTCTTGATCTCAGCCCAGGTCTGGATCTCAGGGTTATGAGTTCAAGCCCACATTGAGCTTCACCATGGGCATGGAGCCTGCTTAAAAATAAACAAAAAATAAACAGAGTAACATGAATGTGGTCCTTAGAAACTACATGCCTTTTATTAGCATAATGTGCTCAAAGTTCATTGATATTATAACATGTATCTCTTATTCACTTACTTTGTTACAGAATAATATTCCATTGCATTGATAAGTCACATTTTGTTTATCCATTTTAGTTAACAGACATTTGCATTCATCTACTGAGGGGCAAAAAATGCTTTTTTTTTTTTTCAAAAAATGCTTTGAATATGTATGTAGAAGTTTTTGAGTCAATACATGTTTCGTTTCTCTTGGGTAAATACTACAAGTTGAATTGTTGGATTATATGGTAGTTCCATGTTTCATATTTTGAGAAACTTCCAAACTGTTTTCCCAAGAGGCAGCCTCATTTTATAATTCTACCAGCAATGTATGAGGGTTCCAATTTTTTCACAGGTTTGTCATCACTTGTTACTATCTGCCTTTTTTTCAAAACCATCCTAATGGATGTAAAGTGATATTTCATTGTGGTTTCCCTAATAATGATGTTGACATCTTTTCTTGGGCTCGTTGGCCATTTGTATATTCTCTTTGGAGAAACAAACTCCCTATCAAAATTCCAATGGCATTTTTTTCACATAAATAGGGAAAAAAAATTCTAAAATCTGCATGGAACCACAAAAGATCCAGAAAGCTAAAGCAATTCTGAGAAAGAAGGAGAAAGTTGAAGGCATCATATTTCCTTATTTCAAACTATACTGCAAAGCTATATCAATTAAAAGAGTATGCTACTGGAACAAAAACAGACATACAGACCAATAAAACAGAATCATGAGCCCCAAAATAAACCTCACCTATATGGTCAACTAATATATGACAAAGGAGCAAAGAATACCCAATGAGCAAATGATAATCTCTTCAACAAATGGTGCTGGGTTAACTAGATAATCGCATGTTGAAAAATGAAGTTGGATCCCTATCTTACACCACTCAAAAAATAAACAAAATGGATTAATGATTTAAAAATAAGATCTGAAACTGTAAAATTCCTAAAATTAAAAAAGACAGGAAAAGCTCCCTTGACATTGTTCTTAGCAATGACTTTTTTAATAAAATACAAGGGACAAAAGCAAAAATCACGAAGTGAGACTAGACCTAATTAAAAAGCTTCTGCAAAGCAAAAGGAACAATCAGCAAAATGAAAAAGGCAACCTATGGAATGAAAAGAAAATGTTTGCAAATCATATAAATGGTTGATATCCAAAACACATAAGGAACTCCTAGAACTCACCAGCAAAAAACATGAACATTCTGATTTAAAAAACTGTGCAAAGAACCTGAATAGCCATTTTTCCAAAGAAGACATACAAATAGCTAACAGATACATGAAAAGATGCTCCATATAACTGATCATCAGGGGAAGGAAAATCAAAACCACAAAATATCACTTCATAGCCGTTGTATGGGCTATTATCAAAAGGACAAGAAATAAGTGTTGACAAGAATGTGGAGGAAAGGGAACCCTTCCGTGCTGTCAGTGGGAATGTAAATTAGTGTAGTCACTGTAAAGAACAACGCAGAGTTTACACAAAAATTAAAAAATAGAATTATCATATGATTCAGCAATTCCACTTCTGGATACACACCTAAAGGAAACAAAATTGCCAGGATGGCTCACTAGGTTAAGTGTGCAGCTCTTGACTTCAGCTCAGGTCATAGTCTCAGGGTCATGAGGTTCATGAGATCAAGTCCGTCATCGGGCTTCATGCTCATCAGGGAGTCTAGTCTGCTTGAGATTCTCTTTCTTCCTTTACCTCTGCTCCTCACCCCCTTTATTAATAAATAAATAAATAGTTTTTTTTAAAAAAAACGATATCTGGGGGCACCTGAGTGGCTCAGTGGTTGAGCATCTGCCTTTGGCTAAAGTCATGATCCCAGGGTCCTAGGATCAAGTCTGGCATCAAGCTTCTCGCAGGGAGTCTGCTTCTCCCTCTGACTATGTCTCTGTGTCTCTCATGAATAAATAAATAAAATTCTAAAAAAAAAAAAAAACAATATCCGTACTCCCCCATGTTCACTGAAGCACTACTTACAATAGCTAACACATATATATTTGATGTCAGACATATATATAGACACATACATATGGAGGAAATATATTTCTATAAATATGTATTTATATATATATTTCCTATAATATAGATATTTTATATATAAGGTAGGTCCTTATATATATCCTAAGAAAAAGTATATATAGGAAAGAAGGAAATGAGTAAGAAGGAAATCCTTCCATTTGTGTATCCATAGGGATAGATCTTGAGGGCATCACACTCAGTGAAATAAGTCAGAGAAAGACAAATACTGTATGATCTCATTTACATGTGAAATCTAAACAAAAACGAACACACAGATACAGAGAATAGACTGGTAGTAGCCAAAGGCAGGGGGTGGGGAAGTGGGCAAAATGGGTGAAGGTTGTCAAAAGGTACAAACTTCCAATTTTAAAGATACCTAAGTCCTGGGGATGAAATGTACAGCATGGTGACTATAGTTAACAATACTGTATTGTATACTTGCAGATGGATAAGGGAGTAGATGCTAAAAATATTCATCACAAGAAAAAAAATTGTAACTGTGAGATGACAGATGTTAACTGAACATTTTGCAGTAATCATTTCATGATATATGCATATATCAAACCATTATGTTGTGCACCTTAAACTAATACAATATTATATGTCAGTATTTCAATAAAATTGAGGAAAATTAAAAATAGAACTACCATATGAACCAGCAATACCACTTCTAAGTATATATTCAAAGGAAATGAAATCAAGATCTTGAGGAGATTGTTATTCATGATAGGACACTGAAACAACCCAAGTGCCCATGTACAGATAGATGAATGGATAAAGAAGAGGTGGTATATAAACAATGGAATATTATTCAAACATGAGAGAGAGGGAAAGGCTATCATTTGTGACAACATGGATGGACCCTGAGGGTATTACACTAAGTGAAATAAGTCAGACAGAGAAAGGCAAATACCATATGATATCACTTATCTGTGGAATTTAAAACAACCAAATGAATAAAAACAGCAGGTAGAATGGTGGTTACCAGGAACTAGGAAAAGGAGAGATGCTAGTCAAAAGGTTCAGATTTCCAGTTACAAGATGAAGTTCTGGGGATCTAATGTACAACATGGTGATTATAGATAACACTACTGTATTATACCCTTGAAAGCTGGCTAAGAAATCAGATCTTAAATGTTCTCACAAAAAAAGAAGTAATTATGTGAAATGATAAAAGTGTTAACTAACACTAAAATGATAATCATTTTGTAATAAAAAATGCATCAAATCATCACATTGCACTTTGAACTTCCACACTGTTTTGTATCAGACAGATCTCAATAAAACTGGGGGGGGGAAATTTTAGGCAAAAACAGAACAAAAATCCTTCACCCATTTTTTAATCAGGTCATTTGTCTCGTTATTGTGGAGTTATAAAGACTCTTGCTATATTCTGGATACCAGCCCCTTATCAGATATGTGATTTGCAAATATTTTCCCCTATCTGTAAGTTGTCTTTTCACTCTGCTTGATGGTGCTTCTTGAATCAAAATATTTTCAATTATGATGAAGTTCAATTTGTGCATTTGTTTATTTTGTTACTTGTGATTGTGGTGTTCATAAATAAGAAACTCCTGCTTAAACTAGGGTCATAAAGATATACTTTTCTACTTTCTTCTAAGAGTTTTATAGTTTTATTTAACTCTTGCATGTAGGTCTGTGATCCATTTTGAGGTAATTTTTACATGTATAGTACGAGGTTGGTGTTCAACATCATTCATTTGAGTAGAGATATCCAACTGTTCAAGCACCATTGGTCGAAAACACTATTCTTTCCCTCACTGAACTGCCTGGATATCCTTGTCAAAAATCAAACAATAATGTTAGACTTTATTTCTAGATTTTCAACTCTTATCCATTAATGTCCATCTTTATGTCAGTACTACACTGTCATTATTATTGTGGCTTTGTAGTAAGTTTTGAAATTGCAAAGTGTGAGTTGCCCAATTTTGATCTTTTTCAAAAAAAACTTTTAGCTACTCTGAGTATCTTGTATTGCCATAGGAATTTTGGATTCAGCTTGTTGATTTCAGTACATAAGCAGATAAAATTTTGATAGGTATGCTTGAATCTATTTATCAAGTTGGAGAGCATGCCGTCTTCATAAGATTATCTTCCAAACCACAAACTGTGGGATCTTTCCACTCATTTAGTCCTTGTTTACATTATTATGTTTACATAATAATGTAAAACATTATTGACTATTCTTTAGTCAATAATGTTTTACAGTATTTAGTGTACATGCCTTTCATTTATTGCATTAAATTTATTTTAATGGTTTATTTTTTTATAATATTATAATTGGAATTATTTCTTTAATCTTATTTTTGGATTGCTACTTGCTATCATATAGCTATACATTGATTTTTATGTATTAATTTTGTAGCTTACAATGGTAAGGAACTTGTTAATAAGTTCTAATAGTTTGTTTTGAGATTCCCCAGGGTTTTTTATGTACAAGATCTTATCATCTGCAAATAAAGAAACTTTATGTCTTCCTTTCCAATCTAGATAACTTTTTCTTCCCTAATTACCCTTGCTAGAACCTTCAACACAACGCTGAATAGCAGTGGTGAAAGAAGATATTCTTGTCTTGTTTAACCTGGCAGGAAAGCATTCAGTTTTTCACTTTTAAGTATGATTTTAGTTGTGGGTTTTTGTACATACTTTTCATCAGGTTGAGGATGTTCTCTTCTGTTCCCAGTTGGCTTAATATTTTATCAATAAAGGGTGTTACCTCTGGTCAAATGCATTAGTTGGGAAATGTTCTCTCCTCTTCTATTTTTTGTAAGAGTTTGTGAAGAATTGGTGATAAATCTTTTTTTTTTTTTTTAATGTCTGGTAGAATTCACTAGTGAAGTCTACTAGGTCTGGGTTTTTCTTTGTGAGAAGATTTTGACTACTAATTTAATCTCTTTAACTTGTTAATGCATTCAGACGATTTCTTCTTATAGTCATTCTCAAAAGTTTGTCTTTCTAGAAATTTTTGCATTTCTTTTATCTAATTTTTGACATTTATTATTCATAGTATTTCACTAAAATATTTTATTTCTCTAAGGTTAGTAATACTATCCCCTGTCATTCTTGATTTTAGTAGTTTGAGTCTTCTCTTCTTTGTTCTTATCAATTTAGATAAATGTTTGTCAATTTTGTTGAGCTTTTCCAAGAACCAACATTTTATAAAAATTGTCTATTATTTTTCTATTCTCTATTTCATTTATTTATACTTTAATTTTTTATTATTTCTTTCCTTCTCTTTGCTTTGGATTTAATTGGATCTTCTTTTCTAGTGTCTAGGTATAAAGGTTAGGTTATAAACTTATTTTTAATATAGGCATTTACCAACTATAAAGAACATTCCTGCTTTAGCTGCTCTCCATAAGTTTTGGTTGTGCTTCCAGTTTCATTTGTCTCAAAGTATTTTTTAATTTCCCTTGGGATTTCCTTTATGAACTGATAGTTATTTAGAAGTGTGTTATTTAAATTCCACATATTGATGAATTTTAAAATGTGCTCTGTTATTGACTTTTTAAAATTTTTTAAAAGATTTATTTATTTATTTATTTATTTATTTATTTATTTATTTGACAGAGAGAGAAAGAGAGCAAGCACACATCAGGCACAGGCAGAGGCAGAAGCAGGCTCTCTGATGAGCAAGAAGCTCAATGTGGGGCTTAATCTCAGGACTCTGGGGTCATGACCTGAGCCAAAGGCAAACGCCCAACCAACTAAGCCACTTAGGTGCCACTACTGACTTTTAATTTAATCCCATTGTAGCTAGAAAACATACTTTGTGTAACAAATTATTTTGATATATCCAGGCTTCTTTTAAGATCTAACATATGCTACAGAATGTTCTATTTGTGCTCAAGAATGTGCACTCTGCTATAGTTGGGTGGAGGATTATATAAATGTTTTTATGTCTAGTTGGTTAATAGTATTGTTCAAGTAATCTGTTTCCTTGTTGATCATTTGCTTAATTGTTGTCCATTATTGAAAGTGAAGTACTGATCTCTTTAAATATTTGTGCTACAATATTTATTTCTCCCTTCAATTCTGTCAGGGTTGGGTTTCTTTTTTGTCATTTTTGGGGCTCCTTTGTGTATATATGCTTACATTTCTTAAGTCTTCCAATTCTGTTGTCATTCCTTACATATTTTTTAGCCGTTTTCTTAGTGGTTGCCCTGGCAATGCAATTAACACCTTAATTCATAACAATGTAGTTCAAATTAATACCAGTAAATTTTAATAGTATACAAAAACTTTGTTCCTTTTTTTGTCTTAGATCTTTATTTTTTTCTTCCAAGATTTTAAACAAATTAAGTTAGTTAACATATAATGTAGTATTGGTTTGAGGAGTAGAATTTAGTAACTCATCACTTACATATAACACCCAGTGCTCATTACAAGTGCCCTTCTTGGGATGCCTGGGTGGCTCAGAGGTTGTCTGCCTTTGGCTCAGGGCATGATCCTGGAATCTGGGATCGAGTCCCACATTGGGCTTCCTGAATGGAGCCTGCTTCTCCCTCTGCCTATGTCTCTGCCTCTGAGTGTGTGTGTGTGTGTCTCATGAATAAGTAAATAAAATATTTTTTTTAAAAGTGAAAAAAAAAATTGGGGGATCCCTGGGTGGCTAGGCGGTTTGACGCCTGCCTTTGGCTCAGTGCGCGATCCTGGAGTCCCGGGATCGAGTCCCGGGATCCAGTCCCACGTCGGGCTCCCAGCATGGAGCCTGCTTCTCCCTCCTCCTGTGTCTCTGCCCGTCTCTCTCTCTCTCTCTCTCTCTCTCTCTCATAAATAAAGAAATAAATCTTTAAAAAAAAGTGCCCTCCTTAATGCCGATCACCCATTTAACCCAATTTCCTTCCCACTTCCCCTCCAGCAACCCTCAGTTTGTGTTCTATAGCTAAGAGTCTTAAGGTTTGCCTCCATGTCTGTTTTTATCTTACTTCATTTTTTTCTTCCTTTCCCCTATGTTCATCTGTTTTGTTTCGTAAATTCCACATATGAGTGAGATCATATGGTACTTGTCTTTCTCTGACTTATTTTACTCAGTATAATATGCTCTAGTACATCCATGTCATTGCAAATGGCAAGATTTCATTCTTTTTGATGTTTGAGTAATACTCCATTATATATAATATATATAATATACATAATATTAACATACATAATTATATATAATATATATCATATATAATGTCCATTATCCATTCATATGTTAATTGATGTCTGGGCTCTTTCCATATTTTGGCTATTGTGGACATTGCTGCTATAAACACTGGGATGCTTATGGCCCTTCAAATCAGTATTTTTGTATCCTTCAGGTAAATATCTAGTAGTGCAATTGCTGGGTCATAGGATAATTCTATTTTTAACTTTTTGAAGAACCTCCAAACTGTTTTCCAGAGTAGCTGCACCAGTTTGCATTCCCACCAACAGTGTAAGAGGGCTCTCCTTTCTCTGCATCCTCACCAATATCTGTTGTTTCTTGTGTTGTTAATTTTAGCTATTCTGACAAGTGTGAAGTGGTATCGCATTGTGGTTTTGATTCGTATTTCCCTGATGATGAGTGACATTGAGCATTTTTTTCATGTGTCTATTGATCATTTGTATGTCTTCTTTGGATAAATGTCTGTTCATGTCTTCTGCTTATTTCTTAACTAGATTATTTATTTTTTGGGTGTTGAACAAAAACTTTGCTCCTGTATCTCCAATGTTTCCCCCTCCTTTGTGCTATTATTGTCACACAAATTACATCTTTATACATTGTATGTCCATCACACATACTTATAATTCTTATTAACCTGTCTTTAAATCAGATAGGTTAGAAAAGGTTTAGAAACAAAAGAAGGGTTATAGAAACTAAACTGCCTTTTATACTTACCTATATAGTATTCTTTATTCATATACATTTGTTTTTCTATCTATCGTCCTTTCATTTTACTCTTTAGTACTTTACTCTCAAGTATTCTAGTGATGAATTCTCAGTTTTTGTTTATCTATGAATGTATTACTGTACTTCTTTATTTTTAAAGGATAGATTTGTTGGATATAGACACTCAGTTGACATTCCTTTTTTTTTTTTTTTTTTTTTTTACATCACTTGGGGTATGTCCTTCCAATGCCTTCTGGTCTCTTTGATTTCTGATGAGAAGCTAAGTGTTAATCTTTAAAAGATTCCCTTGCAAAATGTGAACCATTTTTATCTTGCTGCTGTCACATTTTCCCCTTGTCTTTCAGTTTCAACAACATGATTATGGTATGTATAATTATAGACTTCTTTGAGTTTATCTTACTTGGAATTAATAAAGTTCTTGATTGCCTGGATTGTTTCTTTCATTTGGGACATTTTTACCCATTCTTTCTTCCAATTTTTTTCCTGCCTTTTTTGTTTTTTCACTTCTTGTTCTGGGACTCGCATTACATGTATATTGATAATCTTATGATGTTCCACATGTCTGTGAGCTTCTGTTTATTTTATTTACCATTTTTTAAATGTATAATCTCAATTGATCTGTCTTGAAGTTCACTGCCTCTTTCTTTGCCAACTCATATCTGATGTTGAATCCCTCTAGAAACAATTTCAATTACTGAACTTTTCAATATCAGTAATTCTATTTGATTCTCTCTCACAATTTCTATCCTTCATGGTATATAGTCTGTTTAGTGAAACATCACCCCTGTACTTTAATTTTTAGGCATGGTTTCCTTTAAATTATTGAACATATTTATAATAGCTAATTTAAAGTCATTGTCCCATGTGGTAGCCAAAATAATGCCTCTTCCCCAAAGATGTCCACTCCTTAATCACTAGAATCTGTGTATATGTTATCATACATGTTTCAAAGAACTTTGCAGATATGATTAAGATTTTAGACTTTAAGACTGGGAAATTAAAAAAAAAAAAAAAAAGACTGGGAAATTATCCTGGATTATTTGGATAGGCCAAATCTAATCACAGGAGTCCTTAAAAGCAGAGAGCCTTTCCTGGCTGTAGTCAGAAGAGATGCAAATATGAAAGAAGAGCCAGAGACATACAAAGAACTCTATTTTCCATTGCTAGCTCTGACGATAAAGAAATAATGCCATGAATTGAAGAATATGGGTAACCTCTAGCAGAAACAGGTAAGAAAATGGAATATCCTGTGGAGACTCTAGAAAGGAATTCAGTTCTGTTGACTCCTTCTCACCAATTCCATGGTATTCTTGAAAACCCACAGTGTAATATCCACTGGAAGAGGAAGAATGGATTGTATCCCTAGGGCATTGCTAATCAGCAGCAATTGCTTAACACTGAGTTTCCTGAGGTGGTTTTATTTTTGGGGAAAATAAGTGGTGAACCAAAAAATTTGCAAAAAAAGACCCATAGAATGAGAAGTCCATAGGGGACTTTGAAAAGTTTCTATATGTTCCTGGAAATTTAGAACACCATGTGCATACATAAGCTGTGCACAAGCGTAGGGCTGTGTGCATGCTAAGAAAGACTTAATCTCTCACCTCTGGTCAGATTTAGGGTTTTTCAAGAGAAGGTTAAAGCAGAGTTCTAATTTGCTGGAGCATTGAAGCTGTGCCCCAGTGCATACAAAGGCCTTTTGACAAAGTGTAGAATACTTTTAAGGAAAGTCTTTAAGGTTCAAGGCTTTAAGGAAAGTCTTCAAGGTTCAAGGCTTTAAGGAAATCTCTGTCTAATCATTAACTGAACATCAAGCTAACCAAACAGAGAGTAGGTGGCTACACACAACAGTGAATATACACTTGGCATAATCAGTCCAGGAATGTCACTAAATAAACAGACTACAACACTAGCAACAACAAAAACAGAAAGAAGCAACAACAGTAATAAAAATAGGAAGCTGCGGCTCTGGGATCCCATGGCAGCTGCAGCACTGAAGTGGAGAAGGAGACCCAGGAGAAGATGACCATCCTCCAGACCTACTTCCAGCAGAACTGGGATGAAGTCCTGGATAATCTCTTGGCCTTTGTCTGTGACATCCAGCCAGAAATCCATGAAAACTACTGCATCAATGGATAGGAGAGGAAGAAGCAGCTCTGTGAGCAAATTGGCATTTTATATGCTGTCCTGGAATATGAAGCTTCAGCAAAGCTTGAGTTACATCCTTGTGAAAAGGCATTAAATTATTTCTGTATATTATAGTGTAGGTTCCTTCACTTTTTGGAGAATAGCAAATTGAGCTTCTTTGTACAAACGTAGAGCTTATCCAAAGATTTTCTCCTTTTACCTCATTATTTCTTAGAAATCTAATGGGCATATGTTCTGTTTTCCTATGCCTTTTAGCTCAAACAACATATATATCGGTACTTTTTCTTTCTTAGATGTAGTTAAAATAATTTTTTTTTGTTTAAAGAAAGAAAGGGATTAAATATTTTTTTCCCTAACACTTTCTTGAAGGTCAGGGGCTTTATCTATGAAAAAGTAGTAAATAGCTATTTGTGACCTGTGTGAAGCAGCAGCCAGCCTTAAAATAGTCCTTTCTGGCTAAGGGACAGAACAGCAAATACTAGTATAATTGTTTGGGCTGCTTTTATTTTTCTTAATCAAAATTGTTAGATGATAGAATTCAAGAACTTGTTACATGTTATTACTTGGTGTACTGATAATTATTTAAAAGTAAACACTTTGGCATGCAATAATAAATAAATAAATAAATAGTAATAACAAATCCTGGTCAAGGGATCTGATTTCCAAGGTTGTCATGCTACATTATATACTTAAATTGGTTTCTATACTTAAATTATTGTAGAATAACATAAGCATGCATGTAGGTGAAACCACAAAAATCATTTGCATCAACATTATGTAGAAAAATGAAGACTTAATTCTGTTAGTTCTAATTCAAATTTGGATTCATAAGCTTCTTCTGTAAGTTTCATAGGAAAAGACAAAAAAGGTATATTAAATTTTTCTTCAACATATTGATTGTCTTTGATTTACCCAAGTGTCTACTAACCTCTATCATTTTGTTGTTCTGAATACCTAACATTTTTTTAAATGGTTATTTCTATCACTCTGAATGATTAAATTATACTTTCTATTTATGGTCCAAGGATTACAAAAAAGAAATAATTACTTTAAAAGATAAAAATTTATTCATAAGGGAAGTTGCCATAACAAAAGGGAATTTCAGATAAATTCTCATGTAGAAAGAATATGTTTCTTTTACAGTATTATTTTATTTCATCTTATTTATCTTTGATCAAGTGTTGTTACTGCATATTCCTTATGGGAACCAAAAAACTTCAATGTTTAATATTTTACACAGCCAAACCTGTCTAAAGAAAAATGTTGAGAAAGAAAAAGCCAGTCTCAAAAGCAGCTGCTCAACTGATGCCTAATTAAATTTTTACACACAGATTAAAAGAATATGCTAATACTTGGTGTGCATTCAATGAGAATTTGTAAAGCAAGTTAGGTAATCAGAATTTATAAAGTACTGAGAGATACTCTTACATTCTACCTGCTGCTGCTCCAAGTGCTATGTGGCAGTATCTCAGACTGATGCTCAATCCGTGCACACACTGGTACTACTTGGGCAACTTTACAAAACAATTGTAATGCCCAGATATCCATTCATCACATTTTGACTTAATGGATATGGAGTGTGGCTTGAGCATCAGGATTTTTACAGCTCCCTAAGTGATTCTGAGGATGTGGCAACAGTTTTCTAGAGTAGTAGTTCTTAAAATTTACTGTGCACATGAGTCACCAGGGATCTTGTTGAAGTGCAGGTTCTGATCTAGTAAAGCTGGACTGGGTCCTGACAATCTGCATTTCTAACACAGTCCTAGATGATACCCAAGCTGCTGGTGTTGGGACTTCTTTCCACAGCATGCTGCTAACAGAAATGAAAAGTTAATGCCAAAAATAAAGTCCATAAACTTAAGCCACTCACTCCTGAAAGGAGAGCATTTCAAAGTATGTTTGAGACTAGCCTCAGAACAAACGTGAGAACAGCAATTTCCAGGACAGTATTCTTTCCTCTCCTGTAATATGACACTTCAACTCCCCCGATTTTCTGTTGTTTCAGGCTATCACAAAATATGTCTGTTCTTCAAATGTTCAAGAAATGCTACCTTCCAAAATGAGTTTGTCTTTGCCAGCCATTTGAACTCCCTTAAATTCTATGCAGCTCATTACTGAATTTTCTTTCATTTTTGCCATTATAAAATTTATAAGGGCAACAGCTATGTCTCATATATCTTCTAGAAAAGGTTAAGGACATACAAAGGTTCAATAAATACTTGCTAATTAAATAGTGTTCAGATATACCTCAGGTATTATACAGATACTGGGAAGCACTTAGCCTAAGAAGTCAGGTTGTAAGAAAAATGAGTCGCTTACCTATGCTGCCATTTAACTTATTATACAGGTGCTTGAAGTCCTATAATATACTTCTTCCAAAAATAGGAACACATGGTACCAGTTGTCTATTGAATTTTTCTTCAAGATCTCTTGGACACTGAATACCTATACAATACACATCCTGTAACAGCATCATGCTTGAAAATGAGGGCATTAGAAATGTCTTTGTGGGCCCTGAAATCCTCCTCCATCCATTAACTGAGACATTAAATTCTCTTTTCTGAGCTTCAGGCCTTCAGTTTTTGCACTACAACCTTATTAAAATGTAAATGCCATGCAGAGGAAACAGTTCTAAAATGTATTACTAGTAATCAGTCTATAAGTATAAATGAAGAATTTGAGATTCAGTTTGGTAGAGTATAGGAATACGGAAGAGAGAGCACATGGTGTAATTCTATACGTGGCAGTTCCAGAAAGACATAATGTTCACCCAAATCCATTCTTGTCAGATTAATTAGAACTCTCATTGAAACATGGTTTACATCATAAACCAAATGTATCACATTTATGTATTTAGAATGTGCTAGTGCCCACTATATGCACAGTTGTGTGGGATAACCATAATAAAATAAAAATTTTCTCCAAAAAAAAAAGTTACATACAAAGTAGAAGGTAAAAATAACAGAAAGTAAAGGAACTGGATTTATCAATACTGGACAGTTATCATCGAAGGTGTGTTATAAAGGCAAAGTCACTGGTTACTTTTCTCTTTAGTTAGAATGATGTAGCTTCTCCTTTACTTCCAAAGCAAAAGTTCCCATATCCACAAGGATGATGTAATCACTGATCCCGGTGAAGCATCCCAGAATCTTGTCACATTTATGAGGTTTTTAATAGTATTTTTCTATATGACTTGTAGCCTTTCTTATACATAGTCTAATTTTTTAATTATGCAAAGTATTTATATTGAGCTTTCTAGAAAAAATCAGTTTAATAAAATGGATACATTCAATCCATATTTAAGTAGTTTTCAGATTGGGCTCAGTTCCATTATCCTCTTTGAGTTTTTTATTGATAATAATACCAATAAATAATGAATATTATTAATTAATACTATTAATAATAAATACAAAGTTTTCAAAAGTTCTTGATGAAAAACCTACAATGCCTGTGAAATTGTCACAACAACCATGATAAAGGACATTTCCATTTCCATCCATTATAGTCAGTTCTTCCTTCTGCCCCGCCCCTGTCCTGGGCAACTGTAGATCTACTTTTTGTTCTATATATTAATTTACCATTTCTATAATTTTATTATACAGAGATCATCACATTATACACTTTCAAAGTATTCAACTTGTAGTGCATAAATTACCCTGCAAAACTCTAGAAAAGGTTAAGGACATACAAGGTTCAATAAATACTTGCTAATTAAATAGTGTTCAGATTTACCTCAGGTATTATACAGATACTGGGAAGCAATATCTATAATTTGCTCTCCAAGGAAATTAATAAAATAAATAATAGGACAAGTTTTTAAAAGTTTAAGCTTTCCTATTCATTGACTCTCATAATTCTATTGACCTCTCACAAGGTTCTACCCCATATCTATTTCTCAAGAATAAAGGAAGCCTTGGAAAAGAGTGATCGATCTCTAGGGAGACTACCAGTCTACTGTAGGAGTCAGCAAAGACTCCAAGAAATTGATAGAGTTAGCTTGGTATCCCCAAGGTATTTTTGCTTCCATGTATATTCCTATGTGTTTATTCAACTGAACTATAAGTAAGAGAAAAAGTTGTTATAATTTATTTCACTTGACTTCCTGGTCAAACTAGAATATCGAACACACACCCAACTCCTTATTTCCCATTTCAATAACTAAAAAAAAAAAAAAAAGATGAAAGATTAAGTCCTCTAATTTAAGAAATGGATTAAGAATAATCTCAGAGGGGGTGCCTGGGTGGCTCTGTCAGTTAAACATCCAACTCTTGATTTTGGCTTGGGTCATAATCTCAGGGTCATGAGATCCAGCTCCACATCAAGCTCCTTGCTCAGGATGGAGTCTGCTTGTCCCTCTCCGGAGCTCTGCTCTGCCTCTCCCCACTCTCTCTCTCTCTCTTTCTCTCTCTCTCTCTCTCTCTCTTTCTCAAATAAAGAAATAAATAAAATCTTTAAAAAATAATAATAATCCCAGGAAAGTGCCATCCAAATCATGGTTAGGAAAGCAGGCTCTCATGAATTTCCTGCAAACTCTAAAAATGGTCCATAACATTAGATGTCAGTGCCATGTTTTATTTTTTGCTGGTATAATAGGTCTAACTGAAGTACTGTTTGAAGTTACTACCTCCAGATACCCCTATGAGAATTTAATCAGATATTCCTTTCATTGGCAACTAGATTTTCTCTGGAATGTTGTATTGCAGTATCATAGGAGGACGCAGTGGGAGAATTAAGATTATACAAAGCTTTTTGATATCATAGTAAGCAGCGTCTCAATAAAGGTTCACAGGACTATAGATTTACTTCAATAGGTCCAGGAGATAGTCCTAAATGGTAAGCAAATCAAACTATTTTTAATGTGAGACGATCTAAAATTACTCTCGGAAGAATCCTTCGGTTAATCAAGGAATCACTTTGAACTGTAATTGCTTTGGAATTCTAGGGCTTAAGATACATTCTGAAAATAGGCTCATTCATGAAGATTAGTGTTTCTCTCTCTCTCTCTCTTTCCTCTCTCTCTCTCTCTCTCTCTCACTTTGTGTCGATGCCATCATCTTCACTTAAGAATATTCACTTGTTAGCCATGTTTTTGCCAAGAAACAGAAAGAAAACATGATCTTTTAGAAAGTTGAGATCTTGGAAAGTGAGAGTTGATAAATCTCATTTCATTATGATGAAACGCCTTTGATATCTTGACATTTTGTGCTCACATAACCTTTTACAAATTTATCACTGGTCTCAGAGTCCTCATGTGGCATACTGGTACGTTGAGGAAGCAAATATTGCAAAGTTGCCAAAAGACCAATTCCAATCTAATTAGGACTTGCACTGCTTCAGTGAAGGCTACATAAACACTCTGTTAATATTCACAGCAGCAGCTTTGTCAATAACTCCCCCAGAATCTTCAAATTTATAACGGAAATCAGCAAACTATTGATTCTCTGACACTGATAGATCTATCTAGATTCACTGCCTCCTTTCTCTTGCCGCTGCCCCCAATAAAGGGCACAAATGCCAGTTGCTTTAATCGGCTCCTAAACACTGAAGGATCATTATTAAAGTATGGCTGGCATCCCTGATCATTAATTATAATCTTGTGCACATATGCAGTGTGATTGCAGGAAATAATCAGCTTTGTCTGCCAAATTGGCAACATTTAGAAACTAATTTGTTATGACACAGCATCAAAGATATTTAAACAACAAACTCAAGGCTCTGCTGCTCTGCGTACATTGTTAAATATCAGATAACATCATTAAAAAATAGTTAAGATATCCAGAGGGAGGTGGTATGTACCCTTGAACTTCCATTCAAATAGAATTATCAAAAAATAGTTTTTTATGTGCTCCCAATCCTGCAGTTCGTGTGTTGGGAACACCTCTCCAGAGTGACTGCCATTTAGAGGGGTGCTCGGAAGAGGTGCTGTCAACTTAATTAAGTGGGTGTAGGAATGTGTGCCTAGGGCAAAGATTAGACAGGATTACAATCTTTCCATTTGGGACATACTAGAATTCATTTACCTACTTAATGCTTCAGGGGCCAAATCATAGCATCAGATTCCCCACACCGGTGTGTCATTGTATGATGGAGAGTAACTGGTGTCAAGGTAAGTTATGTTCTCTCCATTCTTGATGTTGGCCCCCTCACTCTAGCATGAGAATATTCAATTTCTGAGTCTTGAAACATACATTGTATGTTTCACTTTCCACCAGCCTTTTCCTCTGGACATCATAGCAGCTGTTCTACTGTGGTTATTCAAGGAACTTTGATTCACTGTTTTTCCTCCATCATTTCCTTTAATCTCACTCAGCAAAATCAAGCCCAAACCATGTGCTCCATCCTTCTGCCAAGCTCCATTTCTCCACTCCCTAACACCTCCCAAAAACACATGCATGTAAAATTCTTATTTCATTCCTTTTGCATATGAAACTATAGATGAAAGGTTGTTGTTTTATAGCAATTTCTAAGGATTCTAATTACTTCTAGAAATACTACTTTTGATTCACTTTTGTACCCTTCCCCAAAGGAAGCTAAATATGAAATAGTGCCAATAATATATCTTTACAAAGCAAAAGTCCTGAATGTTTGTGGAAGCAACATTTTATCCCTATGCCTGAGGAGGCATAAGCTTTAGCCTCTCTGTAGACCTTTTTAACTTACTCCATTAGGAGTGAAGGTATAATTTGGGGGAGAACTTAAGAAGAACTAAACAAGACTTGTGTAGCCAGAACCTCCCTTCTCTCTTTTGAGGCTGAACTGCCCTCTGTTCTTCTAGGGCAGCTCTTTGTCCACCTCCACCAGCTGGGGGCCTGCCCAAGCCCAGTGCTGCCTGTCATGTGTTGTTAAGTCTACCTAATTTCAAAGCTTGTTTAGCAGGTTCATTTGGCCCTCAAACTAAGATAAATCCTCCAAATTAGCACTTGCCAATAATAAAATCGACATTCTGAACTCTGTTGGTCATCCTTTTGTTTCATTTTTTTTTATTTTTTCTAAATCCTGGCAAGGAAGTAGAATGCTATTTATTGGACTTCCCCAAAGGTTACATTTGCTCTATTGTCCACAAAAAATAAAAACAGAGCAGCAGAATCTAGGAAAACAAAATATATAGTTGAGAAACTTCTAGTAAAGCCAGCACATGGGGATGCCTGCCTGTAACCATGTGCTAAATCTGCCTAATATGAAGCTATATACTCCAACTTGTGTTTATTAATAAAAAAGTTGGCACTTTGGTCTCCATCATTTTTTTTTCAGAACCTGGGTGAAAAAAGACTTTTGACAAATAGAAACTAAAATAATAGGAAAGTAAGAAAGAAAAATTACTGGAACAGAATGCAAATCATAATCAAATAATTTTTGTTCTCTTCATTTTAGATGAATTAGATGAAACGTACTCTTTGTTTCATGACATTCACCATCTCTGCTTGGTTTGTTAGTTGCTCAGTGCTTAATAACGTACTAAATACCTACTACTGGGGGCACTTGGTAGGATGAGCACTGGGTGTTATGCTATATGTTGGCAAATTGAACTCCAATTTAAAAAAAAATTAAAACAAAAACACCTACTACTTCCCAGTATCTTTGGCTGAGTCCATTTCTAAGTCTAACCTAAGAACCACTTAGTCATGAATCTATTTCATTCTTTATGTATATTCACTACCTATGTGATCTCGTGCAATCCACTGGCTTTAAATAGCAGTTGATAGTGTATCTCCAACTCCACCTCTCCCCTTAGAATCCATACTTATATACTTTATGCCTATTTAATACTTCTGAATAGCTAATGATATTTTCAACTTAACATAATCATTACTGATTTTGGATCTCCCTGTTCAGATCTGCTCCACATGCCTTGCGAGGAGACCTCATAAAAGGACCAGTGGAGGAGAACCAAGCCCCCAGAGACCGCAGAGCTGGTGCACATCTTCTCTTCTCCCCTAGATTCTCTTTTGCTAGACATTAGCCTAGTTCACTCCTTCTGCACCTCACTTGTGTTTTTGTTGAGTCATCACCTCCTCAGAGAGGCCTTTCCAGACCATTCTATCTAAAAGGAAAACGAAAGCAAAAGGACAACAAAGAGCCCTAATCCTCTGTCCTCTCACCCTACTCCATTTTTTTCATTGCACATATCCCTACCTGATATTTTATGAGATTATATGTTTGCATGTTGTTTATTTTTTATTATTTGCCTCCCCTGAGAGGGTATGGACTCCATGAGGGAAGAAACTCATGTTTACTACTATTTTTTCCAGTATTGGAACAGTGCCTGGCACATACTGATGGATTGTGTGAATGAGTGGTGTGGCTCAGTCGAAACACAGAGTAAGTGAAGAGCAACAGTGAGAAACAGGCCTAATTGGTAGAAAGATCGCAACTCTGACAGCAGAGAAGTACTGCACACTGTTGGTCCTCTGGCCACCCTGCCTCCACTTTCTATCTGGCACCTGTCCCCTGGCCTTTGTGTGCTTTGTTTCTATTGGTTTCCACCTGAAACCTTTTGCTGAGGACCTTTTTATATTAGCTGCTTTGACCCTTTGGCCAAGAGCCCAGAAATTCTGGGAGTTTCTGTCCCTTCTAGGGTGGCTTATAGCCAAGAACTGGCAAGGAATATAAAGCCAACCCAACTCCTGTGCCTCTAGGTGGAATAAATTTCAAGGCTTAATGTATATTTCAGAGCTCCTATGAGATCTGGTTGGTACTAAGATGTCACCTGAAATCATGCCTTTGCTTGGATCTTTCCCCTTCTCTGTCCTGGTTCCTACACTTCACTACCCATTGCTCCAGGGAGCTTCTCATTAGGCAATCACCTGCACCTGAAACCTCTTCCTACAGCCCAGTCTAAGTAAAGGGTCTCCCTGTATCAACCATGGAAAGTCATCTGTAGCCTCCACATGGAAAAATGATAATGGCAAGGATTTATTGGATGCTAAATGCTCAGCCCTATGCTGAGAGCTGTATGTGCATGGTCTCTTATAATGCTTACAACCCTATCATTATCCCACTTTAGTGTGTCAAGTATTTGTGTTTAATACGTTTATTCAAACAGTAGTGTAAAAGATTATTAAATGGAGGCATAGAGACCAGTGAGGAGGCCACTGTAATAATGTTAGGCAAGAGATAATAAGGATCAGAATTGTATCACCATCCATAGAAACAGCAAGGCAGTGACCACAATCTAAAGGAACAAAATTTGAGATCGTCCCTGCCCATAAATAGAGAGTCCCTCAAATTCTCCAAGCTTTAGTTTCTCAATTGTAAAGGAATAGGTTTGGAAAAGTGTTTTCTCAAGAGATTCTTCCCTTGAGGGCCCGGCAGAATGGCTCCCGCCAAGAAGGGTGGCAAGAAGAAGAAGGGCCGTTCTGCCATCAACGAGGTAGTGACCAGAGAATACACCATCAACATTCACAAACGTATCCATGGAGTGGGTTTCAAGAAGCGTCCCCCTGGGGCACTCAAAGAGATCCAGAAATTTGCCATGAAGGAGATGGGAACTCCAGATGTGCACATTGACACCAGCCTCAACAAAGCTGTCTGGGTCAAAGGAATAAGGAATGTTCCATACCGTATCCGTGTGTGGTTGTCCAGAAAACGTAACAAGGATGAAGATTCACCAAACAAGCTCTACAAGGCTGGTTACCTACGTACCTGTCATCACTTTCAAAAATCTATAGACTGTTAATGTAGATGAGAGCTAATCGCTGATTGTCAAATGTATAAAACTGCAAAAAAAAAAAAAAAAAAAAAAGAGAGAGAGAGAGAGAGAGAGAAATTCTTCCCTTCAGAAATCCTGGAAGAAGACTGGACTTGAAGTCTTCGGAAGTGAACTGAAATTTCCTAGGACTCCTCCCAGCAGGGCACAATGGAAGGAATATGGACTATAGCAGGTCGTGCTCAAGTTAAGATTAGTGCTTAGATTCTTTTCAGCTATTTGACTCGAGATAACTTACTTAAATTTGTTGAGCTTCAGAGTACCTTTCCGCAAAATAGGAATAATATATTCCTTACAGGGTTGCTGTAAGGCTTAGAATTCCATGTAAAATACTCCCAGGGTGCCTGGCAAACTCTTAGGAGAGTTGCTTGATTTGTAGCAGCTTTACCCCATCTTCATCAAATCCGGTTTCCTTGGGGTAGCCCGGGGGCTCAGCGGTTTAGCACCGCCTTCAGCCCAGGGCCTGATCCTGGAGACCTGGGATCGAGGCCCACGTCAGGCTTCCTGTGTGGAGCCTGCTTCTGCCTGTGTGTGTGTGTGTGTGTGTGTGTGCGTGTGTGTGTCTCATGAATAAATAGATAAAATCTTAAAAAAAGAAAAGAAAATCTGGTTTCCTCTAGCTCAAAAATGTTTAATAAATGCCCTTTTTATATTTTGGTCTTTTGTTTAATTACAAGTGTTAAAACAATTTTTTTTTCTCTGTAACTGGAAGGCTGTATATCTCCCACTTCCTTCATCCACCCATTTTGCCCATCTTGAAAATATACTATTTAAAACTATGCAGTCCTTTTACATTCCTTTCAGGAACTATTTGGGTCATGTTACCATTTGAAAAGTCCAGGAAAACTAGAAAAGCTTAGGTTGTCAAGCTTAGAAGTCTAAATGGTTACAGAACTTCACTTGCTAATTCATAAGATGATACGTTTATCTGTCATTTCTTCATTTGTCATTTGTGTGGAAATCTATCCAACAACTTAGAAATATTTAATACTCATCACACCCAATGAATATATAATTTATCTTTCTTTTTTTGAAATAATTTATCTTTCAAATAAAAATATTTGTTATATTTTAAAGTCTTCTAATTGAAATCAGATATAAATAATAAAAATATTCATTATAGAGCAATACATTTTAAAAGTCCTCTTAAAGGTACATACACATTAGTATTTATTTCTAGGCCTCAAAAAGGTATGAGAAAATGCTCAATAATATACTTTTAAAAACTGTGCCCCTTTATATTGATTTGGAAGAATCATCCTCAGTTATGTGAGAGATTATCAGATGGGCAAAAACCAAAGCCGCAGATGATGACAAATAGTTTCACTAAATAAAGGCCAGGCTTAAATATATAAAAGAAGAAGCTTGGTATAAATGGGTATCTTGCCTCAAAATACCTCTCAACCCATTATTAAGTCTTTATTGAGTCTGCACTTCATTTAATAATATATTTAGTTTTAGGTAAAACCACTTTTATCCTACTAAGATGAAAAAATCAAGTGGGAAGAATAATGCTTTGAGTCATAACATTTATTAAGTATCACCATAAAATCAACAATTCTATCAAATATTACCAAATGCTTTCTATTTGCCAAAATTAAATACATTATATGGGGGATCCCTGGGTGGCGCAGCGGTTTAGTGCCTGCCTTTGGCCCAGGGCATGATCCTGGAGACCCGGGATCGAAACCCACATCGGGCTCCCGGTGCATGGAGCCTGCTTCTCCCTCTGCCTGTGTCTCTGCCTCTCTCTCTCTCTCTCTCTCTCTCTGTGTGTGACTATCATAAATAAATAAAAATTAAAAAAAAAAAAAGATTCTTTTGGGATCCCTGGGTGGCGCAGCGGTTTGGCGCCTGCCTTTGGCCCAGGGCGCGATCCTGGAGACCCGGGATCGAATCCCACGTCAGGCTCCCGGTGCATGGAGCCTGCTTCTCCCTCTGCCTGTGTCTCTGCCTCTCTCTCTCTCTCTCTGTGACTATCATAAATAAATAAAAATTTAAAAAAAAAGATATTTAAATACATTATATGAATTAATTCCTTTGCTTCTCACCACAGTCCTACAAAGCAGTTATAATTATCCTCATTTTATAGATGAGGAAAATCAGACTCAAAACATTTAAATTGCCCAAAACCCACTGAGCAATAAAGGATAGAATTAAAATTTGAACTCAAGATATCTGACTTTATGCTAAAAACGAGTAAGATTTAAAAAATACTGTATTGCTGAGTGTATTTTTTCTTTCCAAGTAGCAGCAACCGTAACATGCTTTAATAGTTTCCTCAAATGCTAGGGATATCATCTGGTGCATGTGAATGACAGTTTAACAAGTAGAGAATCCGCATATCTTCCAGGTGATAAACTCAACACCTCAGTAAAGGAAATTTTCTATTAGAGAGACTTGAAAGCACCCAGAAGTTCTAGACAGGCACACCATCTTGGTTTTCAAAGTATGGAAGACCATAGATTTGTTCCAAAACACTATTACTCAACATGTTTTGGAAACCTCTTTGGGAACTGCCTTTAGGACTAGTTTCTAAGTTGCAAAATAAAATCATCACTGTTCTTTTTGTTCCCTCTCTCTTAAATCCGAAGAATGTCACAAGGATTCAGCATCCGTGTTACCTATATGACTTCACTCCAAATTAAATTCTGCTCTTGAGAACCAATTTTTACCATCACTACAGATAATTGAAAGAATGTATACCAAGTCCTGGGTGGAATTTCCACAATCTTCTCAGGAAAATCAGTGACTATTAAACTGAAATAAAAACCACTATTTGGGATGCATAGGATACCTGATGACATTGTAAATACCTTATTTTTTTTTTTCCCAGTCCAATCTTGACAGCCTTAGTGTGAAGAAATTTTGAGATCCAATCAGTGAGGAGCTGAAAGACAAAGTGAGAGTGTGAGGAAGGGAACATAGGACAGGTGTTGAGGGAAGTACGTTCAGCCTACGGCACGAGGAATTTAACAAGTGGGTCCGGTGATCACTTTCTGTCCTTGCTTATTTCAAAAGGTGATTCCTGGGCTGGCATCGCTGCACGCTGTGATTTATGCCACAGAAATATTTTCTGTCAACGGAGGCATCTCATCTGGATGCAGTGTCCATTAATAGTCTTTTCGATCAAGGTAAAGACATCAGGTCTAAGCAAATATAGCAGCTCTCTAAAAAGGAGTACTTTCTACACAGCTTTTGATTCCTATATGTATTTGCCCCTTGCCTATTTTTGTAAGCCATGGACTAGCAGCAATGCATCATCTCCGGGAAAGGCAGGGGTGGGAAATAAAAGTAGAGCTGCCAAGGCAAAACACTTAAATTGTGTGATTGCTTCTCCATTCTTAACATAATAACTGTTTACTTGGGGAGATTATACTTCATCACAATGTCTACTTCAGTCAAAGCAGTTTATGCAACAATTTCCTACATTTTCCCATATTTCTTGGGATATATCATTCCGTATTACTGAAATTGCATTCAGAAAAGCACAGTTTTGTGCAAACCATTTCACTAGTCAATTGCTATTATCAACCATTTGAGGTAACAATAATGTTTATCTTTTCCCTATCTTATGCAATATATTCTAGCATTCTGTTTATATTAAAACATTTTAGAATATTTGAGCATAACCATGGATTGTGGGGTTCTGTTGTGGTTGCTGGGTCATTAGTGATAAACGTTCTTTTATTACCTACCCCCCTTAAAGTTTGAAATGTAAAACTAACTCAGTCATTTGAGAGTATTAAGCAGAAGATACCTCAATAGATTTGACACGGCTTAAAGCTTTTCCTTTAAAAACGCCTGCAGCTCCTGCATGAGTAACAAATGTATTTTTCTTTGTTCTATATAATAGAAATAACATGTAAAATTAAAATGAGCGCCTTCTCAAAAAAAAAAAAGCTGAACACATATAAATCTGCTGTATACATTTCACTGTAACTTTAGCCTTTGAGCTTTTAACATTTTCCTTTCCTATTTGACTGAACATAATAAACAGTGAGAAAAATACAAGGCCATTAATTATCCCTAAACAAGGACATTTCCTAATGTTGTTATTTGAGTTGGTTCACCATTTCAAGAGAGAAGTTTGAACTTTGCTATAGAAATGGGCAATTATTTACATTTTTTTTTTTACTCCTGCTGGTTTTTTCCTTCTTGAAGTCTGTTAACGGGGTTTTAGGCCATCCTCAGATGCAGAGCTGAGGTACTTGACAGGAAACAGAGACATGTGCTGTATTTTTTGTTGACTACAGAGAATTTTCTCTTTCTTGATTTGATTGATCTCAAAGGAAGACCTCTCTGTGAAATGAATGTATCAGCATGAATAGGCTACAATTTTATTCCATACTTTTTGTACTGTATTCAAAACACCAGGCTTAAAGGGAAAAAAATGGCCCTTGAAACTTACTATGTCATACAAACAGCTACAAAGTAAAATGTACATCATACACAAAAGGAGTTTAATGTAAGCATAGGAACACACTATGGTTCAGAGTGTACGGTTCAGACTGAGCAAGGACAAAGTCAGATTGACAATCAAGTTGCAGTGTTAAGCTCCCCTAACTTTGCAACAAGTTAGGACATGAATAACCTTAAATGGGTTTGCATTCATCTTTGCAACTTCTAAGAACAATAACTCCCTACAATCTATCACACTGAAAGTGCGAGCTGTGTCTAATGCTCTGATATATTCCTAAAACATTAGGGGCACCATGTTCTCTATGTTATTTTGTATTTATCAGGCAAAACATGTTCCATTAACTATTCTTTTAACAATGAAGCTAAGCTGATGACGTCCTAACTATGGAATTGTTCATAAAAGTGTGTAGGGTAATTTGGCCTGGCAGCTAGTTCACATGAAAAGGATTTTTGAGGAACAACTGGAAGTGTGAAGCTTACTTCAGGAGGCCTAGCATTTCCACATTCAACTTGGCACAGAGGAAACAAAATGACACGATTGTGTCATTTTAAATAATGCTAAATAGGTCCAAGTCAGTTTTGAAAAATGCCCTTATTCTAAAACAAAGATAAATTATAAACATTCTATATTTTGTATCCTAATGTAGGATTACTATGATCAATCACACTATTGTGACCAATCATCTTTGGACATAGTATGGCCCCCAGTTTTCTGCCCTCTTGCCCATCCCATTCTTCCAACCATTTCTTATGCATTACTCTTACACACTTAATGCACATCCTTTCTATTCACCTTCCATACTTTTATTGACATAAATTTGCATCCACAAACAACATATCATATAGTTTTGATAAACTGAAAGTAAAATGGTACTTTACATATCCTTATGCATTTTACTCTCATTGTTTAATGCTATGTTTTGTTTTGTTTTTAAAAGATTTTATTTATTTATTCATGAGAAACACAGAGAAAGGGAGAGAGAGAGAGGCAGAGACACAGGCAGAGGGAGAAGCAGGCTCCATGCAGGGAGCCTGACGTGGGACTCGATCCCAGGTCTCCACGATCATGCCCTGGGGCAAAGGCGGCACTAAACCACTGAGCCACCCAGGCTGCCCGAATGCTATGTTTTTGAGATGTGTCTGTTTTGGCAAACATCACACGACCTGCGAGTGAACTAACATGAGTTATTGGCTCACACAAATAATTGTGTAGGTTTAGGTGTGTGTTTGTGTGTGAATATGTGCCCCAACTGGAAAGATAACCAATTAGAGTCAAAAACTCAACTAGACCAGCTTTTGGTATTGAGAGATGATAACCAAAGGCTGATTAGTTCACCCAGAAACAATCAGTCTATTTAGGTCAATCAACTAGTTAATGGAATTCTTGTCTCAAATGAATAGTTGTTAAGACCTTTATGAAGGGCCTATAGTGTTGTTCTATCTTTGTTGCCTAGTAAAAGGTCTGTTAGAATAATGACATGATATTTAACTGGAAGTCATTAGTCTTCCTGGAATCCACTTGCCAAGCTCTTAGTATTTTTATTAATATTTATAACATTGATATTTCAAGGATAACATTTTAAATCAACAAAAGGACAGAGACCTTGACGCTGTTTTGTGTCCCACTAAGCAATGCAGGTGTCAGTGATTCAAGTTTCTAATTAGCATAATGCCAACGTGTCTTCTGTCCTATCCAGTGCATCTTTGCTTTTAGAAATCCCTCTTTCTGTAAGTTTACATTTGCCAATGCTAAGGGTTTCCTTAAAGTGAAAACGACAAATCATTTCTTTACATAAGAAGTGGGCACTTTACTTTTAAATATGAGTCCAAGAAAAAGATTCACGGAGCTTTCTTTTCTAAGTGTAGGTGACATTTAAATGACTCATAGTCAGATATTCTACAAATATAATGGGTATAAAGTAATGAATAACTTTTTAATTAATTTAAACAAATAAGGGATCAATGATCAATTACCACTAATTTCAGATTAATTATTTGGTGACTGGTATCCAAGAGATTGATTTGTTTAGTTGCTTGGTCATAAGTACCTGGAAGCCTTGCTTTCCCTGATAAAAATGCTAAAAACTTTAAGGTATCGAGACTTCAAGGAGTAGTAGAAGCATGCAAAGTCATCTAGGGAGATTTTCAAATTACATATATTTCCTTCATTTACTTTGGAAGATATATTCTTTCCCATATGACAGGGGACAGGTTTATTTTTTAATGTCTTCAATATATAATACACCAAACTCTAAATCTAGATACCACATCCTAAATAAGAAATTCTTACAACTATTTTATTCATAAAGAAACAGAACTGGGAAGGAAAGTAACTTGTCCCAAGTCACAGAGGGAGGCTTTGAGCCAGGAAGGATCTCAGGACCTCGTGACTCCAAAGCATACTGGTTCTCTTTTGTAATGTTCAGTTCTCACATTTGAGGGAATGGTCCCATTTGCAATAAGCCAACTTTTAAAACACATCTGGAAAAAAATTTAAAAAATAAAACACATCTGGAGGACAGCCCCCGTGGCATAGCGGTTTAGCGCCGCTTGCAGCCTAGGGCGTGATCCTGGAGACCCTGGATCGAGTCCCACGTCAGGCCGCATGGTGCCTGCTTCTCCCTCTGCTTGTGTCTCTGCCTCTCTCTCTCTCTCTGTCTCTGTGAATAAATAAATAAATAAATAAATAAATAAATAAATAAATAAATCTTAAAAAATAAAATAAAATAAAACACATCTGGACCTTAGAAATCAGAACTTGAGAGAAGGGAAAAAGTCGACCTTCAAATTACTCTCCAAAATTGACCAGGTATCAAAATTACTTTGTTGAAAAAGGATATAGGGAAAGATAATCTTACTGATGAGATGGTGGGACTCTTCAAGCAGTGGCAACACACATAAATAGCTCATTTTACTGTTTGGTTCCTCACTTTTTGCTCATTTCAACTTAAGTAAAATATTGAATAAAAATATGGTTATTCTTATCTTGCTAGTGACTCAAACCTCTCCAGATAGAGATCTCTCTTTTTCTTGGATGTGGCAGAGGCTATTCCAATTATCAACTGTTGTTATCAAGGAAGAAAGATTCACCCTACGTATGTTACTATGTGTCTATGTTGGCTGTAATCTGTAAACATGACAACACATTATAGGTAACAGACAACACTTCTTTAAAAAAGAGGTCTCTTATGTAGATGGAGGAAAAGCACATAAAACTAGGTAACATTATGTGTGCATTGCAAAGGAAACTTTTTGATTTATGATAGTATGTCACACACTTGGGGATACATTAGGATAAAAGGGGATATCAAAAATCGAATTTCTTTTTCTTTATTACAGGTACAACTACAAGACAATATCACCAGATGGGATCATCAGAACCCATTTACAACTGCTATACTTTTTGAAAATAAGGCAATTGTCTCAGGTATGCATGCATTCATTACAGGCCTACTGTAACTAATAGGAGCTGATGATGGCTTTTCTGAAAAACTATAGAATGTCAAACGGGAGTTGCTTCTACTTTATGAATATATTAGGCTCAAAATTCGAAGGAAAAGATGCATAAAGCAATGCTTATTATCTATCCACTCAGTTACAAATGTTTAAGGTATTCATGAAACCTACTGTTTATCTATTTTTATAAATATACGGTGTTATTCAAAAAGTGACACCAAAGACATGCTGCCTGTGTATCTAGAATGTAAAAGTGGAAAAGTCAATTAAATGCCCATATGGTACTTTTTTGTTTGGGCTTTCAAAATGAACTAAACCATTTCTCCAACTTTGAATTTATTGTGGGAGCTTTCGGAAAAGAATAGTACCTGGCCGAATTTTGAGATTTTATTGAGATTTTATTGAGATTACTTTTATTGAGATTAAAAGTAAAACATACTCCATGCTCTAGACTTTGTATTACATTATATTATTTTAAAAATAACAACTGGAATTTAAAGAATGTGATACACTGTGTATGTATGTGTGTGTATGTGTTTGATACCAGTGTATTAGAAAACAATTTAGTAATTTTTTGTTTAAAACAAAAATATCAATATGCAACTGATAAATCACTAAGTTCTACCTCTGAAACTAATAATACATTATATGTTAACTAAATTGAATTGAAACAATTAAAAAAAAAGAGAGAGAACAACAAAGGTAGAAGCAGTGGCATGGTCTTTTAATTTCTTCAGATCCCCATATCAGAATGAGTAGAGGAGCTAGATGGTAAAATCAAAAATCCCCAGACAACATACATAACAAAACTAGGTGAAAAGTTGTTCATAAAATGAAGCAGGTAGGGACACACTACCACAGCACAAAGGGCTCCTGGGTCATTGCTAGCAAAGAAAGCAGAAAGAAGCAACAGATATTTAGTGAACCATGAAACAAGAGAATCCCAAAGGAGCCACCAGGTCTTCGCTGGATGTTTGGTGTTCCAACTCGAGAACAGCAGCTCAAGCGGGAGGAGTTTACCCAATCCAATAACAGGTGGGGCCAGGGCCTGCCATTAAGGTGAGAAGGGAACAGAACAGGCTAACTCTTATGAACCGGGACCCACTGTGAGGAGAATCTGCTGAGCAATACGTAGGCACTATGAACAAAAGAAAGAACAATCTCAGATACAAGAGTGAGGGTTGGAGGCAGAATAGAGCCAAGAAATCTGAGTGAATGAGGAGACGTATTGGTGAATCCTAAATTGAAACAACAAAAGAGGAAATGCATATTTCGAAGCCATCTTGAACCACACCTTCTTCTAAAGTCCAGTAAAATTAATCTCACAAAAAAACTGAGCAACAGGAAAAGGTCAAATTCTATCCAAAGTTATTATAAGATGAAAGAAAAAAAGGATCAAAATAACATTCCTACGAACATTGCTAGCATTCCAGAAAGACATGCCTACAGAATAGATCAAACTGCACCCTACTATTTCAAAACGAGCTAAAAGGCATCTTTAAATGATCAAAGATATCAAAGAATAACATAAATCATAACTAGAAAGACTTGGGATTTAGGAAACAGAACTCAGGAAATAATTAGAAATACAAGAAAATAACCAGACATGAAGGCTGAAAAACAATACATGAATAAAGAAGCACAGAGATTAATCCTGTAAGAGCAAGGGAAGATAAAAGGAAGAACTTTTTTAAATTAAAAAAAAAAAAGGAGAAAATGAGAAAGCAACAAAAACTTAGGACAGGCAAAGAAGATAGACCATATGGTAAAATGAATTCCCGAAGAAAAAAAACACAGCTGTATTTCCAGAAAACATTCTTGAAATATATAATTTTAAAACTCCACGCAAAACTAGATATTGAAAGAGCTTATGCCTGAGATTATAAACTCAGAATGAGCAATATTAGTATAGCTTTTAGGAAAATTATTGGACTATAAATTAAAAAAAGATCATATTGTGTGCATATAGGCAAAAAGAGCAAGTGTCTTTTAAATGGAGTAAAATTAGGGCAGCCCAGGTGGCTCAGCGGTTTAGCGCCACCTTCAGCCTAGGGCGTGATCCTGGAGCACCGGGATTGAGTTCCACGTGAGGCTCTCTACATGGAGCCTGCTTCTACCTCTGCCTGTGTCTCTGTCTTTCTCTCTCTCCTCTCTGTGTACTCTCAGGAATAAATAAATAAAATCTAAATAAATAAATAAATGGATTAAAATTAAATTATTAGATTTATTGACAGGAACATGATTTTCAAGGAAAAACAAAAACATGAGCCAAGTATTTTTTACCCAGCAAAGACTTTCAAACATAAGGAACAAAGACAAAGGTGCAGAAAGGCAGAAAATACTATTTCCATGAGTTCCTTCTAAAAAATAAAGAACAATCTTCAGACATGAAAATAACCAGAGAAACTCTGGCAGGACTGGTGGTAAGCATTATGCATGGCGTTCTAAGTGAAGGTTAAAGGGAGAAGATGATCTGTAATAGCCTTATGCTCTGAAATTTTAAAAATAGTGTAACTATATAAGATGGCTTATGGCAAGAACATGTGCAAGGAATTTTTTAAAAATAATTCCCCTTATGTATTACTGATGGTAGTAAAGTTACTGTTTCTTTGTGGTTTTTTTTTTTTTATACTATTGCAGGCATAGTATAGGATATACTAATTCTATCATCCCTTATGTCCTTGAGAATCAGGCTTTTGAGTGTTGTAGAAAGGGAATACATATATATTATAGAAGAGGTTAAGTAAAAAAAACTACAGGACTGTATCTGAAGCAGAAGTATCTGTATGGAACCATGAGTCACTGACACACATGCATGTACCCACGCACACACATTCTAGCTCTGCCCACCCAAAGGCTTAGCAATAATGACCAAACAACTGAGACCAGTAATATTCTCTAGTGGATGCACATGGTGGTCTTGAAATACCATTTTCCACTAAAGGTACCTAGAGCTTCTTGAAAGAATGGCAGTTCCCAGTCTATGGCAGAAAACAAATGAGATAAAACTGGAGCATGCACCATTCTAGTCAGCAAGGGGGCTACTGAAATCTATTAAAGTTTTGTCAAAAGAACTCTGGAGTCAACTTGAAAAGGCTCCCAAAGCCCAAAGTGGGGACAATTTGAGCTCAGTCATGTCAATAATAACAACTGGATAAAATCCACACAATATGTTAAATCACAAGTTGCTACAGAATAAATGTTTTTAAAAGAAAAAAATAAAATTACATGTTACACATGGAAAATGAGAATCTATTGCCTCTTCTTAAAAACTGATTTAAAAAATCAAGCAATGATCCTGCTTTTCCTATAGAAATGGAAGCATTTGGTAGCCAAATAGTATCTGAGAGAAAGTATCCATTTTTAAAAATATTCTGTGGGTGCCTGGGTGGCTTGAGTCACCCTCAAGAATGTCCCACTATTGACTTCGTGACCTCGGGGTCATGGGATCAAGCCCTGAGTCATACACCATGCTCAGGGAGTCTGCTTGTCTCTCTCTTCCTCTGCTCCCCCCACCTACCCCACAAAAAAAAAAATAAATAAATAAATAAATAAATAAAATCTTTAAAAAATAAAAGTATTTTGTCTAATAATGAAAAAAAATTATGGGATTAGAATCCCATTACAAGGAAAGGTATTTGTCCTTTCTAATGGCTGAGTAATATTCTATTGCATACTGGGTGTTATATTATACGTTGGCAAATTGAACTGTAATAAAAAAATAAAAAATAAAAATAAAAGAATCCCACATTTCCCAACTACCTAAGTTAATATATAAACTTAGGCATTGAACATGAACAGCTATTCAAATCACAGAAAGAGAAACATCTGGACACTCTGTCCGCTTAAAGACACCAACTAAAATCTGGCCAAAGGGAAGGTACCTGATTCTGATAAATCCTCTATATGTACCTAGCTGCTCAATCTTAGGAAATCCAGAAAATACAGGACCTTGTGGAACTGCCCTAACAGTACGTAATGAGCAATATCCAGGCTTTCCAGCTCTGCATGGCAGAGACGTATGCTCTTCAGCAAGTACATGATAAAGAACAGAAAGGTATAGAAGGGGAAGTTGTAGATTAACAGAAATTCTTTGAATTATCAAATAAAAAACTGAATAAGGCTATAGCTTTTAGGGACACACACACTTAGGGTATAAAACTAGAAGAAATTCAAGGAAGTTACTGCTATAAAAATCAGAAGAGTGATTACTTCAGGGAGAAGAAGGAAGTAAAGATTAACATAAGAGGATCCCTGGGTAGCTCAGTGGGTTTAGCGCCTGCCTTCGGCCCAGGGCGTGATCCTGAACACCCGGGATCAAGTCCCACATCGGGCTCCCTGCATGGAGCCTGCTTCTCCCTCTGCCTGTGTCTCTGCCTCTCTCTCTCATGAATAAATAAATAAAATCTTTAAAAAAAAAAGATTAGAATAAGGCATATACAGCGAAGGTGGCTGAAAAAATTCTAGTTCTTGACCTGGGTGATGGTTAAAAGGCTTTTATTTAAAATCACTCATTAAGCTACACATTTGTTTGGTGTGGCTTTCTGGATCTTTTATTTTATAATACAAATTTTAATTAAAATAAAAATAGATTACTGTTTAATCAATATTTTCTAACAGCTTTAAAATAATTCACCTTGCTATGAAAAATAAAATTGTATGAAGTATACAATTACTTAGGATATCTTTGTGAATACTTAGTCACTTAAACAATTAGTCTACTACTTTATGATTTTATGGCTATCGTACCTCCAAGCAAGGAACAAATTCGACTTAGAAGAGCACTGACAAAACTACGTAACAGCTTCAAGAAATTTTTATCTACTGGAAACTGATAATATAGGAGGTAGAGCAACGTCTGAAGATTTCATTGTGGTAGGGCTGCCATCTTTTGATCCTCTGTACCAGAAACGAAGCTTCCACTTGCTCAGGCAGAGAGGAGGGCAGAAATGAATCATGCCAAAGAGGCTGATACTGTAGAAATCACTTCCAATCCTTCCGGTCACTTCACTGGGTAAAGTGTCACCATGAGCAGAAAGCCAATCCTCCATAATGATGATTTACAGTTGGAAAGTGGCTTTAGGACAGATTTACTATTGCCCTAGTCACACCACTCTGTTTCTATCACCAAAAGACATTTTTCCTGTAAAAAGCAATGTTAGGAAAGGACATACACATCAGAGCATGTTAATAACAGCCCCCCTTCATTTTCCCCTTCGAGTAAAGTGAGCAGTTAGAAAGGAAAGAGGAAAAATGCGTAACTATGAGAGTGAATAAAATATTGAAGGCATCCAAACCTTGTACAGGAGAGAATAAACATTTCAGCAAATACTCAAGTCACTGGACATATTTATACTTTTGAAATCTCAAAGTATGGCAATACTTACAAGCTTGACACATCTTTAGGGAGTATACATAAATATGCATTTATTTTTGTTCTCAAGCACAATGATTCTACAAATAAACAAAAGCTCCCATATATCGGTCACTTATTATGTGACAGGCCATGTGCTAAGTGTTATATATAAACATTATCACTTAATTATCAAAAAAAAAAAAAAGACTAGAACACTAGAGCTTGAGTTGACTAACTTTATCAAAGTTATACAGCTTATTTTCTTTACCCGTGTACTGTACTCATACTAAGAGATGTTAAGATGTTACATTTCAGCTGTGGCCCAAAGACAATCCTCCAAAAAGGATTAGATCAAATGAAAACTTTTTATAGGAGGTGTTCAACATCTAGTTCTTAACAACCCTTCATATGTAGGTGTGTGAATGATCCTCCTTGGACCACATAAGGCCTATAGGGGAGGACCCACATGGTTCTTCTTAAGGCCTATGCAAGACTACCTGGAGAGGGAAACTGGGGAGGCCAGAGTTATGCCTGGATTCCTAAGAGCAGAGGAAGGAGTCAGGTAACAAGCCAGAATAGAGATGTATTTGAGCTTTCAGGAGGAACCTAGGGAAAAATCCTCAGAAATAGGGGAATTTTCCAAAGAAGCCAAGAAATGCTCAAGAGAGAGACAGAGATGGAAGTAGGCTGCTAGCATCAGATCCCTTAGTTCAGGAATCAACAACATCAGTGTAGCAGGCTATTTCCTGACACCTTCTGTCTCCTCTCTTCCCAGGCACCAACCCCAAGTGGTCAGAAAGGACTTTGTCCTGCAAGCTGGTGGGAAGAGCATACAAGCCTCCAATGGGGGAAGAGAGAAAACACGAACTCCCTTGCCCCGACAGTAGACTTCCCACCTGATACAGGGGAGGAAATGAGTCTGGAATTTAAAAAAAGTGTGGGCTCTGAATATTACCTGTTTTTGATGGTATTCATCAAGCTTATTACTGAATTGAGCCTGTGTTTTGTAATTTAACTTGACTATAAGACGTTTTATTATTTAAGAGTAAGGAGAAATGTTATGAGGCCTGCCAGGAACAGAGAAAGAAGAAGCCCCTGAGATGAATTTAAATGGAGAGAGGAAATTAATACAAAGTTGTTTTACGATTACTTCCCCTGAGTTTTGCTTGTTCAACACAGGACTTACCTTGACGTGTGTGCTTCTGGCCGGGTATGAACTCCATGACTTGCCAGTGGAATGATTATTTTTGTCATCATATTATTGCCCCTATATGCCTCATATATAACCTCTCTTCTTATTCAGAGAAATTGCAGCTGACACTGTTATCATTCACATGCCAAAATGGTGTTTAAAGGAGGCTGACTTACAGTTCTTGTTTTCAGGGAGATATTTTTCCTGTGAAAGGCATAAGCCTTCTCTGAGGTACCTACAATGGGTCATCCTCTCACAACTCAGCTGCGACTAGCTTTTCTATTATTTGCATCACTTCCATGGAATTTGCTGGACTTTATTATAATTTTGATCACATATACATGTTTTGTCTTTATCATGTGTAAGTGTTGTCTTGCCCAATTTAGGTTGTGTTTTCTTTGGGGACACACACTTAAACATATTCTTTTTCAAATTAATCCATAGCATCTGACAGAACTTTACTCCTAAGTGCTCAAGAAATATGTAATGTCTGGAAACATTAGTTATAAGTTGGCAAACCATGTTTCATTTCGTGACCTCAAACACTTGTTTCCACTTCTATATAGCTTGATGCAGAACAAATCATTGTTTAGCTTTATGCTAAAGAAAGCTTTCAAATAAAGACCCACTTAGCTGTGTGCTTTGATTTAAAGCCTGTCATCAGGATATCAATAATCTTTCATGTGAAGCTTCTGGAATGTGGAAGAGAAGATGGCAGAAAAGGGCAGGAGAACAAAACTGAATCCCACGCTAGAAAATTACTGGCAAATAGTTTTTCCTTCAAAGGAGGGAAGATGATCATATGTGTATATTGCATGTAGATTTACAGACAGAAAAAAATCCTATTTGCACATTTATTTCACACACTTCTTTTTAATTTTATTCACTGTGCTTTGAGCTTCCTAGGCTAGTTTCTAACAGTTGTGCCCCTGACAATGTTATGAGTGGTGGTTGTAGGCATTAGGCTTGCCTTATTACAAAGATTTTGCCCCTGTTATCTCTGACATAACTGACTGACTGAGAAACAAAACCCTACAAATACCATTTATTCATTCTCTTTCATTCAATTGTTTATTCCATAAACGTACTTAAGCATATCTTAGGTTCCACGAACGTGCCTTTAAAGTTCCAGAACCGCATTCTCCACATAATGATAGCCATGATGAACACCACACTCACCAGATCACTGTCTCCATTTCCCTAAGAGACTGAGCATCAGGTGATTTGTTTGATTTGCACCACCACCTCCCTCCACACGACTCCTGCTAACATACGGGTTTTCATTTTCTATTTGGCTCATCTTCTGCCCTAAATTCAACAACTATTTCAATTTAAAGAAACAGCATAGCAAAACTATCTGCAAATCCAACTGCACTCCTTGGTGACTTGTTATCTTGATAAAAACATTTGAATCTTGTGCACTGACACAAGTCTGACATCGATGCTGGGAATGTAAGAATCTGGGGAACCATAACTATAGATGAGAAAGTAGAGTCAGGGTAGTGGGAATAATCATGCTTCATTTATGGCCACCTTAGGTAATGAGTATCCAAGAAGTTGAAATTTGCAATTATTTTATTTTGCCTTTACCTCATCACAGCTCAAGGTAAAAGAAAAAAAAATACTGAAGAGACAAAAATGACCTCTATACAGTTATTTATAGTAAACAGTATGTATTAAATAACTACAATGTGAATAAATGAGTTCTTCAGGTAGATACGAGGAAACAATACAATGCTCCTTGAGTTTAATTGGGAGAGATTAAAATGTGAAGCCTCAAGTTCTGGAGAATAAATAGGAACAAGAAGAAAAGAAAAACTTAAATGTGTGGGAGCTCAAAAAGGTACTGTAAAAGCCAGCCTTGTTCTAGGAAGGAGAGAATTTGGGGCTGGTTCTTGAAAGGAGTGATGAATGCAGACCAAAGAAGGGGTGGTCAAGAGGCCACGGAGGCAGGATAACACCAAGTGTGGGACAACAGCAACAGCCTATTGATCAGCTTGGCTGTAGCAGAGTCAGGGTTAAGAACTGATGATGGCAAAAGGAATCAGAAAGTTACATGCAACTAGCAAAGTCCTGGATTGACACAAAGCATAATAGCCCCTTGAATGGGAAACACAACCCACTGGTGGTAGAGTACACATCCCAGAAAAAAGATTCATTCTTGAGTAAGGTTTTACCTATAAAAATAGCGATACAGATGCCTATTTTCTAGTTGGGGTAGCAATTAATTTGCAAGTACACCCCAATCTGTTTTTCTACAATTTCCCAATAGTGGATGTGAAGCCAAGAGGCAAAGATAAAGATGCCTCAGCTTTTTAGAAGTAGTGAGAGAGCTGGATTCCTTATAAAAAGAAATAATTTTTATCTCACCCCATATTAACAGCTCATCTTTTTGAAGTAGCCACATCGACTTTGCATAAAAAGACAGCATAAAGAACTGGTACAACAATTACAAATACAAATTATCTTACCCCTAGTTTTATTTTTTTATTTTATTTTATTTATTTTATTTTATTTTATTATTTTATTTTTACCCCTAGTATTATTTTAGAGATGAAGTTTCTCTTGCCCTCATACCCACAGTCCAAAAACATCTCACAGCTTGTGGGCACAGTTTCTTATATCACAGGTATTTATTCTCACTGTGAAGAAAATCAGAAAATAACTACTGATTTAATCATACAGCAACATTAGATTAGCATCTCCACATTCTCAGCTGAGTTTACAGTTCAGATATTTTCAGCCAGTTACTGACTTCTTAGAGGTTAGTACTTATGACTTATTACTGCCATTATAAAATAGGAAAAAACAAGCCAAAAAATAATTAATTTCTATGTAGTTGAGCTATATAACCCCTTTCCCCCAGTGATGTTTACCATCTTGATGTTTTCCTAAAAGTTAATGATGGATATCCCATTAGGCTTATTTAATACAACTGCTTTAGCATTATAAAAGTTATTATTAGAAGCAAAAAAATGTACTAATAGAACAATGTTCAGCTATGAGTAAGCTTTTGCTAATGCTGTAAAAATATAAGATATAAACTGGGCCAGATTGAACTAGGTGGTAGGAAGGGTCCAACCAAGTTGGATACAAAACACTATGGTGACAGATAAATTCTTTCAGAATTTCACTACATTGTTAAAAAAAAAAAAAACCCACTCATTAGAATCTTGGCTATATCTTGCTATTTTGTTCCAATATGGAACAGACATGATTTTAAAACAAACTCTAAAGACAAAATTACTTTTCTACAAATGATTGTTTCTTCAGCAGTATTAAAGAAGTAGATCTTCTGACATATGGAATGATCTGGACCAATTAACTTTCTCTTTGTATTATCATAGATAGTGTTTGCTTGTTTCTTTTTCTATATGAACTTTTGAAAACCCTTGCCAAAATTAAAAAAAAAACTGTCCAAATTTCTATTGGGCTGGCAATAAACTTAAAAATTAACTACGATTGACATATTAATGGTGTTCAATCTTTTCGCCCAACAGCATGGACTGTCTTTCCAGTTGTTCCATCTTCTGTTTTAGGTTGGGTTCCCCAAGAAACAGACCCTGAAAAATTTACTGTGCCTGGAACAACATCTGTGATGAAAGACAAAGGCAGGATTAGGCTGTGGGAGCATCTGGACTATGACAGGGCTAAGGACAGGTACTTTCGCCAAACACTCAGGAAGCTTTGGAGCTGGAAGAGCTTTTAGACCTCCCAGATTGAAACAGGCCTCTGAGGCCTGCATGGACCAGCTGGGACATACAAGCTTCCCCTAAAGAGGGCTATAACTTGGTGAGTCAACTCCCTTGGCTAAAGAGAATGTTCAGCTGTGATTGGTCAGCAGCCAGCACTCCTGGTAGTGGGGAGAATTAGTGCCTAATTCATCTCAGAGGCATCTGGTAGGTGAAACATATCAACTACTACTGATCATGCTCAAACTACCAAGATCCACTTGCTTTATATAGTAAGTGTACCCCTATTGTAGGAGTGCTGACAACACTGACTCCATCTTTGGCCCTCCACCTTGTGCTCCCCTCTGGCACACAGGTGGCATCACTTTAGATAACTAGTAAAGAGCCTCTGGCACGCATATGGCGCCACTTTGGATAACAACTCTGTGAGCTCACCACCATGCCCCTGGCTCCGTAAAAGCTGAGGATTAAGGTCCGGATGGAGTAGAGGATAGTGGTAAACCACCTGGATCTGTCGACCTGATTCCCCCCATCAGTAACTTACCCTGAATAAAACTCTAAACAGAGTGCCTTGTTTTTCGGTATTAGAGCACCTTCTGAGCCTGAAGGATACATTACTAACCCTCCTCTACCTTCTAACGCCCATCTAGGGGCATCTCCTCCAGAATTTTGATAGGAAAACTTAACAAGAGAAAGGTGAGTAGAACCATCAGTAGCCCTTCCTGTTAGTTACTCTTGGGGTACAACTGATACTCATTTTCCCCCTCCTCTTCTAAGATTCTCAATTTCCCTCAACCTCAGCTAGCACCTACAGGTGACTTGTGATGGAATGATCCAGACCATCAACCCCGAGGAGGGATCTGAGCCCCTGGTCTTCATGATTTCTTCAGCCTATAGCTGCTTTTTTTCTCATTCACCATAAATATTGAGCAGGGGAATATCAAGAGACATCCAATGATCACCGAGATGACAAATATTCTTCCCTCTCCCTGTTGTGTAGTAGAAGCCCCTACCTCCTCCTAATTATAGGAACTTTTTTTTCCCTTTCTTTTCCTTGCCTGCTGGAAGGAAGCATAAGGAATCCTGGCATACAGAATCTGGAAGTAACCACATGGCAGTCAAAAACTTAGGTTTAACAGGATTATTGTTTGTTCCCTAATAGAAATGCTTCCCCCTTTTAGAACCAAGACCTCAGACCTGCAAAGCTTAGAGTTGTAGGAACAGGAAGCACAGATTCCTCCAGCCGGTTCCTGGGAATGATAGTAAGCAGATTGTGCTTCCTGGGTCTCCTATCCACCGGGGATGCAGGACCATATAAAAGTTATTGATTTATGCATTGCATCTTGGAGAACAGCACTTCATCCTCATGGGAGTATCATCTCCAGGCTGCTGACACAGCTCATTTAGGCTGCTGACTCCTAGGTGGTGTATTGTATGGCCAGTCCCCATTCTTGAATATCCTCTGCTATTAAGTGCCCCCCCACCCCGGCCTAGCCAAAACGCGCCCGCCCCGGCCTAGCCAAAACGTGATCCTGGATGAAGCATTTCCAATGTGCAATGAATTGCTACTGAGACCATCTAGCCTTATGATTTACTACATCTGAGAGAACTAGGCTCATGATGAGCAATTCTGGCTGCATGGCTACCAAATCTCCCAGAGACAGGCACTCCATCTTTATCAGGGACCAGTAATATGCCAGGAGCTATGAGTGATATACAGGTATCTGTTACAGATGGTATGACTTTACTTCAAAACCACAGGTATCTATGTCATGATCATCCTCTTGGTATTTTCCAAAGTTCTACATAGCAACTTCTCTCACCACAGATACCCCTAATATGGGTCATGTGGCCCAGAGGGCAGGGATAATTGCATTAGAGAATGGACCTTTTAAAGTCCTTTCCTGCTGTAAGCCACACATGGCTGGCAGCCTTCCATGACATTTGGTAGATGGGTGTCCTACCAAAGCGTGGAATGAGCTGCTTCTGTAGCCCAAAGTAGTTTACCAGCAGTTGTTCCTTGTTAGTGATGGGATCTGAAAAATGTAAAAATTTGTACTTTACTTTGGAGAATATGTCCTAGCATGCCTCAGATCACTCAACTGCTATAAACTGCACTACTGTGATGGGTCCCTGAAGCTTAACAGATCATTTCTAGTTTATTCAGTGTGGACTACTGCTTGTTCCAAGTTCCTATCTAGTAGCCGAGAAGCACTATCTGACAGAGTCCTTGCCAGGATGTGAAATTCTTTATCATAGGAAAGAATTCCCAAGTCGATATACTCTCCCTTGTCCAACTTCTGATTCTAGCTTCCTTAATCACAGTCTAAAACCCACTCTCCTGTTTCTTACTAGTATATCTTGGCTAGGTTTGTTTTGTTTTGTTTTTGTTTTTGTTTGCTCTTTCAATGTACAATTAATCTTATCCCTTGGAAAGCCCAAAACTTTCCCAAATTACTGATGTGTTTTCACCCTAATTGTCAGTCTGATAGCCAGGAGAGGCTATAAAAGTAAATCCTTGTAGAGAGAGAGAATATATGTTGCCTTTAAGACAGAGTTCTCTGCATTTTATTTAACTAAGTGTGGAGTTTTAATAATTAACAGTAAGAAGTGGGATGCTTCTACAGAGCTAGAGGATTTAGGAAAATATGGAGTTTCAATATTGTTGCAGGCATTGACTCAGTTATCCCATTCCAAGGCTCAGAGTCCCTCTCCTTCCCAATTAGGTTCAGAGCAGAGCAAACTTGGCAGGTTGAGAACTCAACCTTCTAAGGAGTTATACTATCTTTTTAATTAAGGCCTAGGCATTACCTTCAGCTTTTTCTATCCTCTGGCTATGAGAAATTAGCATTATTTGTGTGCTATGAAGGAGCCCTTCTGACTTTTACACTTAACATTAGGTGGTGACCAATCACTTTGCATATTTCATTATCTTTCTCCAAAACATTATCTTTCTCCAAAAATATCTTTCACTATCTTTCCTTGGACTCATCAAAAGCCATAGGATTCCATGTTCCATATAATTACTACTTTACCTGAACCTCTCAAGCCCTTAAAATTATTGCGGCTGTTAGTGAAGTCCTTTTCCAATTCCCTATGTCAGTCCACCACGGTGAAACTTTTAACAACTGCATCCCTAGAATGTGCCAAAGCCTACCTGCACTCTACCTACCACCAATGATTTTGCCCTCATTACGAACCATTCATCAATATTCTGGTCCTAACAACCCAATTTAAGGTCTGTTTCCTCAGTCCACTCTCGGAACCAACTGTCTTAAGATCAGGTGCCCTAAGAAACAGAATCACAGATGCAGATTTGCATGTATGATATTTGCTAAGTACACACACACACACACACAAACACACAACCACCTGTGAGAGAAAGCAAGCCACAGAACTGGGCAGAAATAAAAAGCCGAACTGAGATGAACTTGCAGTAGACGCCTCAGCTGATTCTACCAGGAGCACAGAGGCTAAAAAGGCTTTTCAGAGCTATCCTAAATTAAGGCAAGAGGCTGAGCCAGTGTCCTGCCATACCAACCAAGCATTTCATGTCATCTTCCCAAAATGTAATTGGCTTTTTGAACAGCAATAGTGAATGTTGCACGACAATGAAGTCACAGCTAAAAACTGTCAACTAACTTAAAAACAGAAAATAGAGACCTTTATAGATATTCAAGGCTAAGAAAATTAGTCCCATGTGCCCTTAAAAAAAATTGTTTTGAGGAAGTGTTCCAATATAGAGAGGAGAAAATATGAGATTCTAAACCTAGAGAGCATCAAAAGAAATTCATAGAGGACAGAGGAGCCACCATCAGCGGCAACCTGTGAGTTTTATCCATGGTTCCTCCAGGGCCTCAGGTAACAAAGTCCTCTTACTCTTGGCCTTCTAAAGAACCAATGTAAAATTTTAATAGAATATTTTCTGTCTGTAAATGCTTAATATTCTTAATACACATTTTGTTTGGGGGTGCCTGTCTGGCTCAGTCCAAAGAGCATACAATCTCGATCTCAGGGTTGTGAGCCCATGCTGGGTATAAAGATTACTTAAAAATAAATAAGCAAACAAAAACAAAAAGAAAAAAACCTTTGATTATTTAAATGTAAATTTAAAAGCAAATAATATAACAGAAAAATGGTGAAAAAACATAAGTCCGGTTCATAAATCATTATATCCAAATATTTACTAAATATAAAGTATTAAAACTCACCAATTATTAAAGAAATATAAATTTAAAAAATGAGATGGATGCCATTTGATCTATTATTTTTAAAGATTAGAAGACCGTTTTGTTCAGGTGATAAAATATAGGCCTTTTCATGCATTACTGCTAAATGTGCAAATTGTTTTAATAATCCTGGAGAATGATTATTAACATTAACAAGGTGTTAAACCCTTGAGTCCGCAAGCTGCCCCAGGGATATTCATAGTATTTGTTTATAATACTATAAAACAAGAAATAGCCTAATGAACCAAAAAGAGACTTGAATACATAAATTATTCTATGGAATTATACAGTGAAATACTGTATTGCTGATAACAAAGGTGTAGAAAAATAAGTAATATTAAGGAAATATTTTAGTATCTATTTTTAAGAGAGAAAAAAGTAAATTATTAAGTAATAACTAGTTTGTGGATTGATAATGTAAAATTGTATATTTTATGAGGCTTCTATATGCAAGACTGAGAAGTTTTAATATGCATTGTGTGTATAGAAAAAGATGACTGGCAAAAGAAGTTAAGAACGAATGTATGGGGAAGAAAAGTTGAGCGCTCAGCATAAACTGATTTAAGTCCTTGTGACCAGAAGTATGCAAACAAGTAGCTGGGATTTTGATTGTGAGCGTTTGCTGTTTTGGTTTGGGGGAGTGACAAAGATCAAAAACTGATATTCTGGGCAGTCCCAGTGGCCCAGCAGTTTAGCACCACCTTCGGCCCAGGGCGTGATCCTGGAGACCTGGGATTGAGTCCCATGTCAGGCTCCCCGCATGGAGCTTGCTTCTCCCTCTGCCTGTGTCTCTACCTCTCTCTCTGTGTCTCTCATTAATAAATAAATAAATAATATCTTTTTAAAAAAAGTGATATTCTTGGTTTAAAAAGGTTAAAGTGACACAGTATGGCACAGAATTGAGGAGAAGGCCATTCTTCTTGTCTAAACACAGATCTCAGCCTAGCTGTGGTGCCCTGTGAATTGATGACTTCCATTTGTTTATAAACTCGTTCAATTTACAAGTATTTATTGAACAACTACTCTGTGATAGTCCCCGTTTTTGCTGCTGGGAATATAAAAATGTATAAGACACATTTTTTTGCTCTAGTGGAACATTATATACACAATTACCAAGTAAAAAATTAATATGTAATATAATATGGCATAATTACATAAAAGATTTTATATAGTTGTGATATATATTATACAGAATCACATTACATAATTATGTTCCATATTAAATATGATATGTGACATGCATTAAATGATAACGTATCATATATGACAAATGTTAAGAAAAATAAATCAGAGAAGAAATGGTATGGTAATTAAGGGACTGATTTCACTGGGGTAGTCTAATACAGAGATATTTCAACTGAGATTTGAAGGAAGAGACAGAGTGAGCTCTGCATATTTCTGGAGAGCACACCAGCTTAAGGAGAGAATGCAGGTGAGGGCCATGTGGTTACAGAGACCTTGACAATCAGAGGAACTCTATGGAGCCCCGTGCTAAGGGCACAAAGTACCAGAAGAAAGAAATGAAGTCAGAGGGTGGCTCCAGACAGGGTTATGATGGAGGGAACGTCCCATTCTTAATGAAAGCAAGTGATGCAAGCTCACTTAGGTTTAAAAAAAAAGAAAGAAAGAAAGAAAAAAATCATTCTTTTTAAGGTGAACAGGAAGCAGAGAAATTGGCTACAGTCCAGAGATGATGCTATATTACATGAGACTAGTCAGGATTTACTCACAGATAGAATTTGTATTATGAAAGAAAGAAAAAAGTCAATTATGGCAAGTTGGGTTTTGGTCTAGACCACGAGAAGAACAAAACACCAAGAGAAAAATCCATGGTCTAGCCACAGACATTTTCATGTAGGGCATCATCAATAGCAGCAACTCTAAAACTCCCTAAAATGAACTTCTGAGGTCCAGATATCAAGTCAGAACCTAAGTAAGAGAGGAAAACATGGCAGATATTTCGTGGTGATGTTTGCTGAAAGACTAGTTTATGAACGATTATGAAAGATTGGATTAAGAAAACTCTGTGGGGTTTATAGAAAACTGGGTAGTTTTTGGAAGAGGGTGCAAAGGTCCTGCAGTCAGGTACATGGATGGATGGACAGATCAAAAAAAGAAAGATTGTATAGAGAGAGGCAGAGAGAAACTCGTGTGTGTGTGTGTGTGTGTGTGTGTGTGTAAAAAGCAAAAGAGAGAGAATGGGTATGTCCCAAAATGTCAACAGCTAATTACTTTTATTCACACTTTTCCTCAATGAATGAGGAATTAATATTGTTAAGATAAAATGAAGGATTATTTTAAAAAACAGAGGTGGAGAAAAGAGTGGCTCTGCTACAGCTCATGTTTCCTAGGAGAATCAAATCACTATTTTACATTGCTATTTGACTTAATAATCCCTCTCTCTTTTATGTGGACATCAAGGCCTAGTAGCAAAATGAATGCAACCATCACTCAATGAAGCTATGAAATTAGAAAATCATTCCTATGTTATTTTATTTATAACATAAAATCCTCTGACTCTCAATATACTATCAGTTGTAAAACATATTGTTTCCACTGCTTCTTGGATCAATAGTTCTCTTCCCCCAACTGCCTAGGTTCTCTGGCCTGTATAAAGAGGCCAGCCAGCCGACCCAAGGAAAGCAGGGCCAATACTCATAGTTCTTATGGTAAAAGTGAATGGGCATGAGAGGGGCCCACTGTGGAATGTCTTAGCAATTATCCAAAGTCTAGGTGAACAAAAACAAAAAGAAAACCTAATCCAAGAATATATTTCCTGCTGTGTTTAGTACCTTTTACTGTGTTATGGAACAGATGGGTAGGGTGCTCTGAGAGTTAAGGAAGATAGACCTGCTTTCAGTAAAGAGGGCAGTCCAGCTCTCAAAAACAAAAGCCTCGATGGAATCTACGTTCCATGACTTCTTTCCCCTAACAGAATCATTAGGCTGCCTGTATGGGGCAACATATGGGAGTCAAGGATCCCTCTGAATTCCACAACTGGGGTATGGAAGCCTTGCCCCCTACCCCCTGTAGAAGATTACATCATGCTCAGAAGCATAAGGATGTCTTTGTTGCTGTCTTCCCTACAGTACTTTTTGATCCCACTAGAAGAGCTGGAAAATGTTATTCCTATTCATATAAATTTATACTTCTGAAGCCCTACAATGTTATTTGTTTCAGTGATTTTCTTTCACCAGCAATGAAATCCATGGGTTGATTATAGGCTATGTCTGTAAAAAATTGAAAGGATTTCTTTTTATCCATTTTGCATTTGTATGCCTTTTCAGTTCCATAGGGAGTCCCCCTGGGTTCTATTCTGGGAGCAGGGTGAGAAACATTTTTAGCTTTTCATTTGTAAGAAGAAAATCTCCACAGGTTGGAGGGTTCACTGGATACTTAAATTGATATCCTCATCGTGGTTATATTAAGCTATGCAAATCTTTCCATAATGCAACATGAAAATGCATTTTAAAAGCACATGCCAATATATGTAGAGTCTTAGATTTTACTCATCTTAAGAAGCACATAATATTCTTAACATTAGTCACATTTAGATGAAATTTGAACACTTTTTGCATTGAGTGTATAGTTGATAATGTGTTGTATTATTCCATTGTCTTTTTTTTTTTTACCTGCTTTATCTTTCTCTGCCAAGCCAATGATCTGCAAAGCCAAAAGTAATATGGATTTCACTTAAGTCACTATGGAAACTCAACAATTGCTGAGAAAGATAACCTTGCTAACAGCTTGGGTGTTTTATGGGTGAAACAAAGATATTATACCTACAGAGAAAGTTGGTAAATTAATTTATAAACTCAACATTTATTTCACACAAATGCAATGACTCTCATCTTTGCTCCCTGAAGGAGATTATGCCTTATCTTAGTGTCCTCAACGCTTAGCAGAATGTATTGTTGCTCCACCCCAAATCATATAGATTGGATGAATGGATGGATGGATGGATGGATGGATGGATAATAAAGTAATGAGTCATCTAGGGATTGGCTGATGAATGAGTGAGGACAAGAGCTTGTGAATCCAGCATAGTATACAGTTTTTAGAGTAGCACATCAGTCTTTTATTTCTTCTTTATCTAGGTCAGAAGGTAAAAAGCACATAAAGAGAGAGCCTATCCTCCATTCTCAAGAACAAAACAAGGATGTCCATGCTCACTATTACTATTTAATGTAGTACTGGAAGTCTTAGCCTCGGAAATCAGATAACAAAAAGAAATAAAGGGCACCCAAATTGGCAAGGAAGAAGTAAAACTTTCACTATTTGCAGATGACATGATACTCTATGTAGAAAACCCAAAAGACCCCACCAAAAAATTGCTAGAACTAGGGGCACCTGGGTGGCTCAGTGGTTGAGTATCTGCCTTTGGCTCAGGGTGTGATCCCAGGATCCTGGGATCAAGTCCTACATCGGGTTCCCTGCAGGAAGCCTGCTTCTTCCTCTGCCTCCACCTCTCTCTTTCTGTCTCTCATGAACAAATAAATCTTTTTTAAAAATTTTTCTAGAAATAATATGTGAATTCAGCAAAGTTGCAAGATATGAAGTCAATGTGCAGAAATCTGTTGCATTTCTGTACACCAATAATGAAACAACAGAAAAATCAAGGAACTGATTCCATTTGCAATTACACCAAAAACAATAAGATACCTAGGAATAAACTTAAAGAGGTAAAAGATCTATACTCTGAAAACTATAGAACAACTTATGAAAGAAATTGAAGAGGACACAAAGAAGTGGAAAAATATTCCATTCCCATGGATTAGAAAAACAAACCTATACTACCCAAAGCAATCTACACATTTAATGCAACCCCTATCAAAATACCACCAGCATTTTTCACAGCACTAAAACAAACAATCATAAAATTTGTATAGAACCACAAAAGACCCTGAATAGCCAAAAAAAAAATCCTGAAAAAGGAATACAAAACTGGAGGCATCATGATTGTGGATTTCAAGCTATATTACAAACCTATAGTCATCAAGACAATATAGTACTGGCACAAAATAGAATAGAAAACCCAGAGGTGGACCCACAACTATAAGGTCAACTGATCTTCCACAAGCCAGGCACAAACATCCAGTAGAAAAAAGTCTCTTCAACAAATGGTGTTGGTAGAACTGGACAGCAACATGCAGAAGAATTAAACTGGACTTCTTTCTTACACCACATACAAAAATAAATTCAAAATTGATGAAACCTAAATGTGAGACAAGAAACCATCAAAATCCTAGAGAACACAGGCAGAAACCTCTTTGACACATGGCTGAGGCAACTTGTTATTAGACAGGTTTCCAGAGGCAAGAGAAACAAAAGTAAAAATGACTTATTGGGAAGTCATCAAGATAAAAAGCTTCTGCACAGTGTAGGAAACAATCAACAAAACTAAAAGGTGGCCTATGGAATGGGAGAAGGTATTTGGAAACAACATATTTGATAAAGGGTTAGTATCCAGAATCTATAAATAACTTACAAAACTCAACACCCCAAAACCAAATAATCCAGTTAAGAAATGGGCAGAAGACATGAATAGACACTTTTCCAAAGAAGACAACCAGGTGGCTAACAGACACATGAAAAGATGCTCAAAGTCCTTCATCATCAGGGAAATACAAATCAAAACCATGATGAGAAAACTGTGATAAGACTCACCTCACACCTGTCAGAATGGCTAAAATTAACAACACAAGAAACAATAGGTGTTGGTGAGCATGCAGAGAAAAGGAACACTTTTGCACTGTTGGTGGGAATGCAAACTGGTACAGCCACTCTGGAGAACAGTATGGAGGTTCCTCAAAAAGTTAAAAATAGAACTACCCTATGACCCAGATATTGCACTACTAGGTATTTATCCAAAGGGTAGAAAAATACTGATTTGAAGGAATATCTGCCCCCCAATTTATAGCAGCATTATCAACAACAGCCAAACTATGGAGAGAGCCCAAATGTCCACAGACTGATGAATGGATAAAGAAAATGTAGTATATATACAAAATGTAATAGTATTCATCCATCAAAAAGAATGAAATCTTGCCACTTGCAACAACATGGATAAAACTAGAGTGTATTACACTAAGTGAAATGAAATAAGTCAGTCGAAAGACAAATACCATATGATCTCATTGATATGTGGAATTTAAGAAAAAAAACAGATGAACATATGGGAATGGGAAAAGAGAAAAAGGATAGAGGGAAACAAACCATTTACAACTCTTAAAGATAGTGAATAAATTGAGAGTTGATGGAGAGACGTGAATGGGGGATGGGATAGATGAATGATGGGCGTTAAAGAGGGCACTTGTGATGAGCACTGGGGGTTGTATAGAAGTGATGAATCACTGAATTATACTCCAAAAACCAATACCACACTGTATGTTAACTAACTAAAATTTAAATTACAAAAATTAAACCGGACAGTCTCAATTAACACGGCTGGGGGAAAGAAAGTACACAAAGATATCTCAGTCCTGATCGGGAAACTCCTTGGTCTTATTAAACCCCCAAGCATTTTGAAAGAATGTTAAAGGAAATATCTAACATGAGTTCCAAACTAATAAATGAGACCTAGCCAAAAAAGTGGTAGAGATTTGTTTTTTAAAAAGTAGTAATTAGGGGATCCCTGGGTGGCGCAGCGGTTTGGCGCCTGCCTTTGGCCCAGGGCGCGATCCTGGAGACCCTGGATCGAATCCCACATCGGGCTCCCGGTGCGTGGAGCCTGCTTCTTCCTCCGCCTGTGTCTCTGCCTCTCTCTCTCTCTCTCTGTGACTATCATAAATTTAAAAAAAAAAAAAAAAAAAAGTAGTAATTAGTTGGAGAATCCAAATAAAAGGTAACTCTTAGCTATCAGTCAAAAAGTGGGGAGTGGAAAGGGAAGTTCTCTCAAGAAATGCTTAAAAATAGGCCTACATATGCATAAAAGCTTTATGGTTATAGGAAACTATGTTTCTCTACCACTTGTAAGTTAGGGCTTTAAATAGCTGAATACTGTTTAGGACCATGTGTGTTTACTTTTTCTTTCCTTGTAGGCAAACATAATAAAACAAAATGTTCCTTCTTTGTAAAATAAATTCTAACCTTGAGATTTTGTGGTATTTTACAGAAAGCAATGGGAGTTGATGGAGTTAAAATATACTATTCAGAGATTTTACAGTCTCAAAAATGGTTGTTCCTTTGGGAATGGTACCTCCTAAATGAGCCAGCATTTAATTGGAAACAGAAAATGCCATTGTTAAAATTACAACAGACTCACTCCTCTAGGCACGTGCACTCAAGTGTTATTTGTAAATACTTAGCAGGCTCTCTGGTAAGCTATGTGTGGCCATGTACTTGCTTTCTTTCCTCCCTTGGCAAGTACTTGAGCTATAAATTTGTCACTAAAAAATTTAGAAACCTGGATATGATACTCATAATAATAGCTTCTTTGTTTCCAGGCTCACTGGGTCAGTGAAAGTGGGTCTTGAAATAGCAAAACTATAGCATAATACTAATTATCTCATTTGCAAACTTTTTTTTTCATTTCAAGCAAAATCTGTATGTACTGCAAAGGAAAATCCTACAGACTTTGGTGATGAATGAGCAGAGAATCAATCAGAGACAAGAATATTTAAATGGCAGCAAATCAATAGCAGATGAGATTTTTTTCATTGTTTCTTGGATTTTTTGTTTGTTTTTAGGAAGGAGTTAACAGAGAAAGGAGCTGAGAGAGACCAAGTCGTAAGTGTTAAACTTTGAGTTGAACTCGTAAAACAATCAATGTGATTCATCATATCAGCAAGAGAAAAACCAACCATATGATCCTCTCATTAGATGCAGAGAAAGCATTTGACAAAATACAGCATCCATTCCTGATCAAAACTCTTCAGAGTGTAGGGATAGAGGGAACATTCCTCGACATCTTAAAAGCCATCTACGAAAAGCCCACAGCAAATATCATTCTCAATGGGGAAGCACTGGGAGCCTTTCCCCTAAGATCAGGAACAAGACAGGGATGTCCACTCTCACCACTGCTATTCAACATAGTTCTGGAAGTCCTCGCCTCAGCAGTCAGACAACAAAAAGACATTAAAGGCATTCAAATTGGCAAAGAAGAAGCCAAACTCTCCCTCTTCGCCGATGACATGATACTCTACATAGAAAACCCAAAAGCCTCCACCCCAAGATTGCTAGAACTCATACAGCAATTTGGTAGCATGGCAGGATACAAAATCAATGCCCAGAAATCAATGGCATTTCTATATACTAACAATGAGACTGAAGAAAGAGAAATTAAAGAGTCAATCCCATTTACAATTGCACCCCAAAGCATCAGATACCTAGGAATAAACCTAACCAAAGAGGTAAAGGATCTATACCCTGTAAACTACAGAACACTTCTGAAAGAAATTGAGGAAGACACAAAGAGATGGAAAAATATTCCATGCTCATGGATTGGCAGAATTAATATTGTGAAAATGTCAATGTTACCCAGGGCAATTTATGCGTTTAATGCAATCCCTATCAAAATACCATGGACTTTCTTCAGAGAGTTAGAACAAATTATTTTAAGATTTGTGTGGAATCAGAAAAGACCCCGAATAGCCAGGGGAATTTTAAAAAAGAAAACCATAGCTGGGGGCATCACAATGCCAGATTTCAGGTTGTACTACAAAGCTGTGGTCATCAAGAAAGTGATGTACTGGCACAAAAACAGATACATAGATCAATGGAACAGAGTAGAGAACCCAGAAGTGGACCCTGAACTTTATGGTCAACTAATATTCAATAAAGGAGGAAAGACTATCCATTGGAAGAAAGACAGTCTCTTCAATAAATGGTGCTGGGAAAATTGGACATCCACATGCAGAAGAATGAAACTGGACCACTCTCTTTCATCATACACAAAGATAAACTCAAAATGGATGAAATGTCTAAATGTGAGACAAGATCCCATCAAAATCCTAGAGGAGAACACAGGCAACACCTTTTTGAACTTGGCCACAGTAACTTCTTGCAAGATACATCCATGAAGGCAAGAGAAACAAAAGCAAAAATGAACTATTGGGACTTCATCAAGATAAGAGGCTTTTGCACAGCAAAGGATACAGTCAACAAAACTAAAAGACAACCTACAGAATGGGAGAAGATATTTGCAAATGACGTATCAGATAAAGGGCTAGTTTCCAAGATCTATAAAGAACTTCTTAAACTCAACACCAAAGAAACAAACAATCCAATCATGAAATGGGCAAAAGACATGAAGAGAAATCTCACAGAGGAAGACATAGACATGGCTAACATGCATATGAGAAAATGCTCCGCATCACTTGCCATCAGGGAAATACAAATCAAAACCACAATGAGATACCACCTCACCACAGTGAAATGGGGAAAATTAACAAGGCAGGAAACCACAAATGTTGGAGAGGATGCGGAGAAAAGGGAACCCTCTTACACTGTTGGTGGGAATGTGAACTGGTGCAGCCACTCTGGAAAACTGTGTGGAGGTTCCTCAAAGAGTTAAAAATAGATCTGCCCTACCACCCAGCAATTGCACTGTTGGGGATTTACCCCAAAGATTCAGATGCAATGAAACGCCGGGACACCTGCACCCCGATGTTTCTAGCAGCGATGTCCACAATAGCCAAACTGTGGAAGGAGCCTCGGTGTCCATCGAAAGATGAATGGATAAAGAAGATGTGGTCTCTGTATACAATGGAATATTGCTCAGCCATTAGAAACGACAAATACCCACCATTTGCTTCAACGTGGATGGAACTGGAAGGTATTATGCTGAGTGAAGTAAGTCAATCGGAGAAGGACAAACAGTGTATGTTCTCATTCATTTGGGGAATATAAATAATGTGAAAGGGAACAGAAGGGAAGGGAGAAGAAATGTGTGGGAAATATCAGGAAGGGAGACAGAACATGAGAGACTCCTATCTCTGGGAAACGAACTAGGGGTGGTGGAAGGGGAGGAGGGCGGGGGGTGGGGGGATTGGGTGACAGGAACTGAGGGGGGCACTTGACGGGATGAGAACTGGGTGTTATTCTGTATGTTGATAAATTGAACACCAATAAAAAATTAATTTATTAAAAAAATAAATAAACTTTGAGTTGAGACCATGGGATCTTAGTCATAAAACACTGTTTCTTCTTGTTCCAGATACCTATTGCTGTCCAATAACCACCCCCAAAAGTAGTGGGTTGAAATTACAAGCATTTTATTATTCTCACAATTTTGTGGGTCAGGAATTTGAGAACGGCATAGTAGAATGGCAAATCTTTGCTGCACAATGCCTGGGGCCTCAGTGAAGGTGATTTGGATGGGTGGAAATGACTGGGAAAGCTCAGTTGGTCATATGTTTAAGGTCTTGTTTCTACCTGTTGGTTTGGTTCACTGATTCTTTTTCACTTTGTGTCTACTGGCTTCTTTACTCAGATGGAACAACTGGGGTCTGTGTATCTTTCTCCATGTGACCTGTCCACATGGCTAGCCGGATTTTCTCTATAATGTGGTGGTCTCAAGGAAATGGGACTGTTTACACAGGGGTTGGTTTTCCCAAGCACAAACATTTTAAGAGTGGGTTGTCCTAGCTTAGAAACTCTACAACACCACCTCAACCAGTCCATTGGTCAAACCAAGTCACTAAAAAAAGGCCAGATTCAAAAAGATCCACATCTCAAAAAGAAAAATAAGACAGGCATCCACCCCTCCTCAGAGTGTAATCCCACCTAATCTTGAAAGTTTTACAAAAAGAATTAAAGGTAGGGGGGAAAGAAAGGTCCGGCATAATCAAGCAAGAAGACATATTATTTTCCAGTTTAAGGATATTCTTTGCCCTAGTAATCCCTATTAAAATGAGAAAAAGATAATTATTGGTAAATTTGGTTGTCTGGTCAACATGTATACTTTATGTGATAGAAAAGTACTGTGGAATGCAAAAATCAAATATATAAATCTGGCATACTTAATCCATATAAAAGTATAAAGATTTTTCCTAAAGTAATGATGACCTCCTAATTTTCTGTTTTCCCTCATTCAGAATACTCTGGGCTTATCTAGTAAAAGGGTCTGTAATTTCTTCTATTAGGATGTATCTAAATGTGCTGTGATTAAAGGGACTGTATCTCAAATGTGTCCTAATTCAACTGTATCTGTGAATTTTGCAATTTGGCTCTTATGAACTCTGACAATATGTAAAATTACACTTATGGAATTACACGTATTGCATGGAAATTACACTTATTGAGCTTTTAGTCTGTGCCAGGAAATATTTTAAGCACTTAATACCTATCAACTTATTTAAATCTGACAATGGCCTAGGAGGCGAATAGTAGTATTATCTCCATTTAACAAATAAGATATTGAAAGCACAGCAAAGACCTTGCCCAAGATCACAAAGCAAGGAAGTGGTGAGGCTGGGAATCGAATTCAGATAGCTAGCTTTATCCGATGTTCTAACCACTATAGTGTACCGTACTATGTAAGCTGTTTGGGTATTCCCAAAAGTAACTGTTGGAGCCAAATTATTTTTTGTAATCCTACTATTTGTGATGTCCTTCTGTATCTAAAATCTTGTTTCTGAGGAACAAATCCTTTACATCGTCTCTGTAACCCAAAATCCTTCCAATCACAAGCAGAAAATATAAACTGAAAAAAATATAATATGGGGTACATTTTGTATTGTTTCTAAGTAAGGGAGTATTAAACATGTATTAGAACATATTTTGGTCATCTATAACTAGAGCCAATTTATCTGAATCTAGCATTAAAATCCTGCTGAGCACCGAGGACCCACTTGGGCCAGATATGGTTACTCACCCTCAATTTCTCCAAGATATGAAGAAGAATCCTCATAACCAAATGTCAAGGATTTTAAGAGACCACACTTGCTGTTGATATAATACACACAACAGAGTGTGTGGGTCACTGTACAAGGCTAAAAGTACAAGTTAATTTTTATTATTTCTAAGACATCCCTGTACTACCAGTTACCATTAGTAGAGCAAACGTATCGAAGGGCAACTATCAAACAGACAATGTTTATAGAAAAATTAAATAAAATTCAATAAGATGCAGTTCTAGAGAACAGGGTAGGGATCAGAGTGGACAACTGTCAGTATCAGCTTGAACTGTTGGAGTAGGTACTAAAATGTATGTTATTTCTCCTTCTGAGAAGATACAAGAAAAGTGACAGCAAAGTGAAAATCAGGAAAACCACATAAGGAGAGACATCCTGCTAAAAACTGAATGAGAATCCAGAGATGGACGAGCACAGAGCACACGCAGCAGTGAGAGTAAACAAGTCACTCTCAGACTCGGCAGTTCTGAGAGCAACAGGAAAGTTCTCTGCTATCACATTGCCTATTGTTGCTTGTTATGTCATAGTAAAGTGAGCATGAGGTTTTTCCAAAGCCCAAAGGCTCTTGTACTTGATTGCTTTAGAGTCCATCCTTCAAAGTGTCACATGGGACAACAGAGATGGCAGCAGTGGTGATGCCAACTTTGGGGGAAACCTGAGAACAAGATGATACTGCTTGAGAAGAAGCAGAATCTTAATCATCTTTATTTTTTTAAGATTTTATTGATTTATTCATGAAAGACGTAGAGGGAGAGAGAGAGGCAGAGACATAGGCAGAGGGAGAAGCAGGCTCTCCATGGGGAGCCCGATGTAGGACTTGATCCCAGGACCCCTGGGATCACAACCTGAGCCAAAGGCAGACACTCAACCACTGAGCCACCACGTACCCTCTTAATCATCTTTAAATTAAAATTTTGACTTTTTGGTAAGTTATTTTGAACAGGAAACCAGATTCAAACTTCTAGGACCTGGGATCCTTGGGTGGCGCAGCGGTTTGGTGCCTGCCTTTGGCCCAGGGCGCGATCCTGGAGACCCAGGATCGAATCCCATGTCGGGCTCCCAGTGCATGGAGCCTGCTTCTCCCTCTGCCTGTGTCTCTGTCTCTCTCTCTCTCTCTCATAAATAAATAAAATCTTTAAAAAAAAAAAAAAAACTTCTAGGACCTTTTCTGCCTGGGTCAAAGAACCTCTGGATGAAATAACTCTCTAACATTCCCTTTTGAGGGGAGCATTTTCTTTCTTGTAATTGTCTCTTGGCACCTGAGTCTTCTAGTGTATGCCTTCCCTGGGAGCTTCAGAACTCTCCTACTCAAGTTTCATCCTACTCATAGTTGAAAAGTACACAGGGGCTTCCACTTGCCTATTATAAATTCAGTTTATACTGGTGTCCTGGAAGCAGGAGCCCCTTTAGGGAACATAAATGGATAGAATGCATATATTTCACTTTGTGCCTTTTATTTTCTGAGCTTAAAAAAATCCTTTACTTTTTATACTTCTTTATATTAGCCTCTCTAAGATAACTTGAACCATTTTCTTTGCCCTTTTATTGAAGCCAATGGGGCATTGCAAATTATCATTGTACTACTGAGTCAGTAATAGCCATAGAGTTTTTAAAAGCATTATTAAAGGAACTAATCTGAATGCACATCAACTACTTTTCTCATTTGAATAATACAGCCATGTAATTTTTTAAACTGTATTAAAAATGCCCAGTTTAAATTACAGAATACAGTTCTATTTGTGGGGCTCTGACATGGGTCTTTTGCAGCAAGGATTTGCTTAATTTTTGTTTTTTATAATGTTTCCAAAATAAATTACAAAAGAAAATGACTAATAAATTCTTAACCAGGTTTTTAATTCTATGTCCTGATAGAATTGTCTTAAAATTATTATATGTCAAAGGCTATCATATTTTTCTGCACACTATAGCCAAAGAGGAGACTATTCTCTTTTCTCCATTACTCCAACAATCCCCCCAAAGAGTGATGAGACAATAATAACTTTCATTCACTCGATCTAGATTAAGTGGCACTATGCTACCAATTATCTTATTTAATCTTCCAAACAATCCTGAAATGAAGGAATTCCTATTTGCACTTTCCTCTGCTTCATCATCACCAATACATGCACGTATCCCAGATCCTGAGTCCAAACTTGCTGGCTAAGGTCAAGTGTAAACTCTACCATGGAGATACCAGAGACTCAGGGTAACAGTGAATGTTTTGGGGTTTTATAGGGATCTGACCAGAGCTGAGTTTCAAGGATATATACCCGGGAGACAACAATCAAATGCATTTTAGAGAAGAAATTTCTCCAAAGACTCACCACCAGGCTACCGACTAGTTCAGGGATGACATAATGAGGCTACAACTCTAAAAGAGAGCAGAAAAGAAAGGAACAAGCACCAAGGAATTGTTGCATATCAGCACCCAGAGGGGAGCAGCTCTGAAAGGCAGGAGGTTAAGCGAACAGCCCTGGTATGGGAAGGTGACAGTGCTGCTGGAAGGCTGTACACGGGCTACAGCGAAGATGATGGTGACATTTCTCTTAGATACACTGGTTCAAAGTTCTGGTAAAACCTACAGGTGGAAATGCCTAACTTCCCTTTTTGACTAGAGGAGTGAAATGAAAGCAAGGTGTGACTGTAAAGTAAAATCAGGAAAGAACAACGGGGAAGGCAAAAAAGAGGGGGCAGACAAGAGGTGGAAGATGGGAAAGCATCTCCTACTACACTACATACAAGGGAAGGTTCTCCATCTTTTCTGCACCACCACAGAATCTGCTGTCCCAAGAGAAAAGAAAAAAAGATGTGACTTTACCAAATCACCAAACAGGATGGCCCTTTCAACAAATCACACAAATAATTAAAACTCTCTGGCAACCACACTGGGGCACAGACTTCTACGCATCACCTACTTTATTACTTCCAAGACCCTAAAAAAAAAAAAAAAAAAAAAGGAACAAAAAGGAAAGGGAAGAGGGGATGGAGAGAGAGAGAAGGGGGAAAAAGGGAAGAAAGAAAATAATAGAAAAGATAGACCTGCTTTTCTTTGGTTTTGCTGTTAATGAAGTGGTGAATTTAAATTGTTAGCTCTTAGAAATGACAGGGCTTATGAGAAAGCACACAACTTGCGTACTTTTTTCTGATCCAGGTAGATGTCTAATTTTTCAGTATACTGAAATTTAGTTTTTTATGTTTTCTACTAACTGGCATCCAGGAGGATCTTGATATAAGAAAGGCTACTCGATGGTAATTCAAAATCTATTTTTAACCTTTCGCTTTATAAGATAACCTGGAAGGTGAAGTTCCTTGATTGCTGCCTGGAAGTCCTATGCACCTCCTCACAAACAGCCCCCAGCTTCGCCTCCAGCTTCATTCTTCCCAGGATCCTCTTTTACTTATAGGAATATTCTTGATATCTGCTTTCCTAACAGAACAATACGGCTTTTCCCATCTAACTTAAAGATTTTCAATGCTTTATTTGCTTTGGTAGTATTTTTTTTAAAGATTTTTCTTTATTTATTCATGAGAGACACCGGCAGAGGGAGAAGCAGGCTCCATGCAGGGAGCCCAATGCAGGACTCGATCCTGGGACTCCAGGATCACGCCCTGAGCTGAAGGCAGGCGCCAAACCACTGAGGCACCCAGGCGTCCCTGGTAGTATTTTTTCTTTGAACGAAATCATCAGCTTCTGGAACCTTTTTGAAACTTTCTCAAATATTACAAATTTGGTGAACAACCACAAATCTTTATCAAGCAGCCATTGACCCCTTTGCACACCCCTAAGCATGAGGTGATAAAGAAATAGTTCAATTCCGCAATCCTTTGCTTGGACTTCCTAATGTAAATTTAAGAGTGATTATATAGCCACTGAAATGAGATTAAAATGAAGCCAAGGCCAGAGTAATTAGGCAGGAAACTCAGACCTCAAATGAAGGTGTTCCAGGCTAAAGTGAGAAAGGTCTTTTATTCCAAGAAGGCTGAGCATGTTTTTTGTTTGTTTTGTGGTAGTAATTTAAAAGACTCTTTTTTTTTTTTTTAATTTAAAAGACTCTTGACTTTTCTGCAAACCACCTGAGTGACTGTCTCATTGGTGGGCTCATTCCGGTACCCAGTTGTTTTCCTAAAGTATGGATTCTCCTCAGGAAAATACACACTGGCAGGTTGAAATTCAAGTCTTTGTTTCTTTCTTGAGGAAAGTTCTTTCCCTGCTAGACAGCATGGAATGGTAGAAGGAGCATAATATTGGAATGAAAAACAAACAAGCAAACCGAATAACAATCCCAGCTCTGCCCTATGAGCAAGTTTGTGACGGTTCACTCATTCAGCAAATACATGTTTAGCACGTGTAACTTTGAAGGTGTTGTGCTAAGCACCAGGGGTGGAAAGCTGCAAATGCGTTGCCTACCATTAGCAAAGGCCGACGTACACTTGGGTGCTACCCACTGTGTTGAGTGCAACAGTAGTTAAAACCATAGGAGTGCAATAAAGCCTGTGAGGATGCAGAAGAGGGAACTTTTAGGCTGAGATTTGAAAAGTGAGTAGATACCTGAGTGGGTTCACTCTTATCATCTGTAAAATAAGAGGCTCAGTTTCAGTTTCTCCCACAACTGCAACAAGGTGGTGATTTGCGTGATGCGCAAGTAAAGAGACGTAGCCCACGGTCAGGCACCAAGTTAATTCCTCTACTCTCTTTTTCGCTAACCTGGCTGAGAAGTCTGTGCTTATTCACTGGTTGGTCATTTTTCTGTGGCTTTCTTCCCATCTGAAATAAACTTTGATATATCCTATGGAAGAAACTAAGTTTCCCTGGGTTTCGGTTTTGGTTTTGGTTTGCATTTTTGCTTTGAGTTTTTCTAATTGGTATGGATACCTCTTTTTTTCCCCCAACCACACTGTAAATTACTACAGTGTAAATTACACACTGTAAATTACTACTGTAAATATAGCCACCCCAATGCTGTCCACTTCTTTAGTATCCCCCTGACTGCTTAGCCAAATGTCTGCATACTGTAGGAGCTTAATTAGTGCTCATGAAAGAAAGAGCAGGGGCAGGTATGTAGCTTGTTCTCAACAAAATTATACTGAATTGGATCAACAAGTAGACTAGAAGTAAAGACGAAATGACAACAACAAATATTCCAGAGCTGAAAACATTTTATGACTAGCAAGTAGTAACAGTCAGCCTGAAAATTAATTCGCCGTTTATTACCATTTTTGCTCTGATTGGTATCTTTAAAAGTCAGGCTTATTAGCATGCAGGTTTACAATTATGCTCTGAGCTCTGAGCCTTGTAATGTCCTGTCATTTTACCTCTAGGGATTTATGTCTGATTCCTGCTTCGTTTGTGAGTGCCCGTAGGACAGAATGACAGAGCCATTCATGTCTCACCAGTAGATGATGGTGATGATATTATCGTTTCCACAATCAGTTTGGTGATGGTAGTTTGAACCTCATCATGTCTAACAGAGACAAAAATAAAGAAATTAATATTTGAAAACTCAGTGTATTGTGTTTAGCATCATTATTGCCACTTTTATGGCAAGTGCTCTGACATTTAAGTGAGTTCCCATTTACAATATTGCCACCATAATCTCCTCATTTTGTAATTGCTTTTGGATACTTATAAGGTTTAATTTCTGATATTACTTCTCAATAAAAAAAAGGAACTCATGTATTAGATTTATGGAAAATTATCCTAGGGATTTTAGATTGTTATTTTAATGTTGGAAGAGCTCAGTGCAGCAATAGGTCCTATTGTCAGCTGCTGTAGCCTGCATGAGTTACATGAATTTCTTGGGCTATACAGCCATGGGGGCTAATTGCATTCTGGGGGTAGCAACTCCTGTCTTGGGGTTGTGGAATAAATGCATAATAAAGTATTCTGAAATGAGCAGTTTATTTCGCTATTCCTAAGAGACCCTTTGACTCTGAGATGGATACAGGACATCTGCCCCAGCATACTTGCCTCTCCTGAAGCCCTGACAGAGAGTGCCACTGAAGTGTGGGATTTTCACTAGCTGGCGTGATGTCAGTCAACTAAGGAATACATTTGAGAGGGCAGCAAACCAAGGCACTGCTGTCTGACAGCTTTGTTTCCACGTGATTGATTGGCCAGGGGATCAACAAGGCAGCTATCAGACATGGTCTAAACATTCAGCTGTAGGACTTGGTGTTTAGGAAGGCAGAAAATTTCCTCTGTTTGGCCCATGGATTGGAACCCAGTACGGAGACATGGGTCCCCCCCACCACCTACCCACTTTCAAGAACATTCTTAAATTGACTTTATAATTAATATTATTGTAATGGTTTCTGAGCAGCCTTGCCAAAGTAGGTCTTTATTCTATCCAAAACCATTCAGCTTCATCATCCATAGCAAATGCAAAGAAATATTTCCAAGGATCTATAATTCTATAGGGTTCTCCAGAGGATATCTTATTCATCTTTTGGATACAACAATCAATACTTAGCTATTTTCCAGGCTGATGTGAGTACTACCTTAACTTTCAAACAGCTGAGTTAGTTGGTACTTATTATTTTTTTGACCACAAAATATGAGTTCTGAGGACACCAAAAGATAGCGGGTTGAAGGCAGAAATTTAAATAAAATTTTTCTTCTGTTGTAAATCCTTATAGAAATAATTTTTCCGTGTAGCCTGGCTTCTCTCTACACAATAATCTGTCTACTAAATTCTGGAAATAGTATGGATCAAACAAGTCATATAAATACATCTTTGCTCTAACTGTTGAGAAACTAAATTTAGCAAACATTGGGCAGAGAAGGAGAGGAGGTATCGATATGGTTAAGCAAAAGAATTTTTCTAAATAAATAAAAATGAGGTATTTATTTGCCTAAAACAGGAAAATCTAAGCAATTTGGGAGCCTGTACCATGATTTTCAACAAATCTAGCTCTACGTTTGTTTACCTAACTCAACGTTTTATCCATGTTAGACACTAGAAGAAATCTAGCAAGACAATGGGAAAAATAACCTAATGTCGCCAGTGAGCAATTCGCTAACAACCTCAGGTTTAAAAAAAATTCTTCCTGCTTCTCAGTTAATATTTGAGGATTATAACTATAATCTCTGAATAATCTATTCAATAATTTACATGTAGATAATAGTAAAAATGTTCTGCAACTACCCGTTGAGATAAGGCATCTTCACATTTCAGTGAATAACCAAGGAAAAACCCTGCAGCTTTCAGCTGGCAGTTCAGAGGAAGTTTCTGTTGAGTTTCTGAGGCTGTCAGACTACTATCTCCTCTGCCTGTCCATTTCTATAGCAGCTTTGTTGTGTTTTATGATGATAGTCTCACCCCCTTGAGATCAGCCATAGGAAAGGTACAATAGAAGCATTATTTGTATTGTTTGGTTTTGTATGAGACACACATTGGGAAGCCACTACTTCGTGGAATAGCATTAGCAGGAGGTCTCCAGGGGGCACCTCTTACCAATCTTGCTGGCTCAACCCAAGGCTGAATGACAATAAAGAATGGGAAAAATTAAAAGGAAAGGTGCTTTAATTGAACCTGTATTTGTGGAAATGTGATATAGACCTAGAAAACACCTTTTTTAGTTCCTGGAATGAGAAAGAGGGCTTCTCCAGAGGCCCTCTGCAATGACAGCCAAATCATTACAGGCTAAAACAAATGCCCCCCATTAGCTGTAGATGTACTTCAAAAATTCTTCTGTAAGAAAAATGCTTATTTTTCCATTGACAAATAAAACAAGGTAATGGAAAATACAATAAGAAATAAAATAAAGTAGAGAAGATCTAAAACAGGAGTCAACAAACTTTCTCACTAAAGGGCTTCACATGGTACATGGTCTCTGTTACAACTATCCAACTACCATTATAGCATGAAAGGACTCACAGAAAATAACATGAGCAAATGGGCACAACTTTGTTCCAAGAAAATTTTAGTTCTAAAAATAGGCTGGATTTGACCAAGGAAGCAATACTTCACTGACCACTGATCTAAAATATTTTCTAATCTAGTTATTCACTCTAAAGTTGAAGAGAGGCCGAAAGTAATAAAGGGAGTTAGAAAACACATCCAAAATCCAGATATTTTGAGGTTGAGTCTCTTGCCCCACAGTAACATTGTCATAATGCTCTCATGCCAAACATTGCTTGCAAAACTTGGACGTTAAGTGGAACACCTGAGAGGGCTGGCACCTCAGAGTCTTTATTCCTCCAAAACCATGCAAGGAAAGTCATCTTCTCCCCATATTTTAACAAAACACCTTACAGCTGAGATATGGTGGGAGAAAAACACTGGATTTGGAATTAGAAGTTCTGAATTTGCACCATCGTGGTCTCATTCACCAGGTATGTGTACTCGGGCAAGTCAGAATGTTCATGGCTTTCATTTTCCTTATCTCTAAGAGTCAATATTTAACTCAGCAGGAATCCTGTCAGGATCAAATGAGAAAATTTGCCTAAAAATCTCTTATTAATTACAAGGGACTAAACAAATATGAGCTAAGTCAATATATCAACAAAATATATAGGTAAACAAATGGCTGCCTTTAGGTAAGCTGTGATCAATAGATTATATGATGGGTGGTGATAAGCAAACATATAAGTCCCATGTGTGCATAGACCAGGTATTTTACCAGGTATTTGTACCTCAGGGCCTCAGATTATATCTCCTAGTCTTGACAAGCACACACTTGTAAATATATTATTAAAATGTAATAAATTTCATATATATCCAATCATAGGAGTGTCAGGAAAAAAATTCTGTTTTAAAAAAATTTAATAATATACTCTGTAAGGTTAAGGAAGAAGCAGACCTTTTTTTTTCTATGTTTGAAAGAATGCTTGTCACTGTGCCTCTCAATTTGGAACACATACAAACTAGTTCTGGGGATCCCTGGGTGGCGCAGCGGTTTGGCGCCTGCCTTTGGCCCAGGGCGCGATCCTGGAGACCCGGGATCGAGTCCCACGTTGGGCTCCCGGTGCATGGAGCCTGCTTCTCCCTCTGCCTGTGTCTCTGCCTCTCTCTCTCTCTCTCTGTGACTATCATAAAATAAAAAAATAAAAAAATAAATAAAATAAAATAAAATAAATAAAATAAAATAAAATAAAATAAAAACTAGTTCTGCATTCACAGATGACTTGGTGAACCAGAGAGTGGGGGAAATTTCTCATGATAAGGCTGAAAAACAATTCCTAAAACTTCTCCCCTCATAGATTCATAATCATTTGCTTCTCTAGAGCCATATTCAAACCAGGGCATGGCTCTCTCTTCCTTGAGAGGTGTCCTGAGAGGACATTTTGAAGTAGTAAAAGAAAAAACAGTATTGTTATATAATCTGGTTTGGGCGTCTGCTTGTGCTGATCACAGTAAGCATTAGGAAGCATTCTAGAGTCTGCTGATGTTTGCTTTAATCCAACCGTCTTTTTTAGAGTTACTCTATTTCTAGCATTCATTTTAGTTCTCTTCTTTAGTAACTCCAAAGAAGGCACAGGACCTGTTATTATTAAAAGCAAAACTTTCTTCTTTGAAGACATATTCTTGCTGCCCATGGCTTCCAACAGTGTCCGTGAGCTCCAAGAAAATCTTTTGGCCTGAACCTTAGGGATCATTGCGATTCCGAACACCAATCAACTACCATCCTGAACCCATCGAGATCAGTCTAGAGGTACTCTCTACGAGCAAAAGACTTTTAAGAATGAGGAAGTGTTGATAGGGATATAGGAAGAAATGGAAGAAGATAAAAGCAGAAGATATTTCATATTCAAACAGCACATTTTATAAAACAGAACATGAATTCATGAAACCATGTATAACAACCATGTATAACTGGTAGTGAAGAGCCCTGATTTAAAGCCAAACGTACCACTAATGTGTACCTTTCTGCACATCCCTTCACTATCTGATGTGACTTCCATTTCCTCCCCCTTCTAGAGGGTTTGGACCACATACCCAATCTGCTATCTTTATTGTTTTATGGATTCACAATCCCAGGGATTTTAATAGATATTTAATACAATGAATTAAAGAAGGTTAAGTGGGAGATTCTCCTCTGCATATCCTAGTGTGATAAAAGCAAGTGCTTAGGCTTACAGACCTAAGTTCTACCTTATAATGTAGGGTTTTGGGGGGTTTTTTGTTCTTTTTTTTTTTTTTTTTAGTTCTTTTAACACAGACCTTTGGCTATATAATAACTCTATCATATACATGTAAATGCTCAGATTAGATTCATTGACAGTTGTCATTCCTAGGGCTTCATTCATTCCAGAGGAGAAATAACCTTTTCTTGATGCCCAAACTATGCCTCAATTCTCCTATCTCTAATGAAAAACTCCTGGTAAAAAGTTGTGTGTTGCTTTGATTGGCTGTGAAGTGTGGGTAGCACACAAAAATATATAATGATAGGATACAAAAAGCATGGGCTTGGAAAAGTAGTCCATAAAAGACATTATATTTTATACTTAGAAGCAGAATTTTATATCTTATGATAACAGATTATCCAGGCATAATAACTCTTTATACCAATGACGAAAACAATAGACAATATATCTTTATACCATTTATTACATGATCTAAATACTTGGAAACTAGAACAAACAAGTTTTAATGTACTAGGGAAGTGGTTCTCAACTCTGATAGCATAATAATATCATGTTTTTAATGATTGGTTGGTTGATTTTTTAGAGAAAGATTGATTGGTTGGTTGGTTGTTGATTTTTTAGGAGAGAAAAAGAGAAAGAATGAAGAGCAGAGGGAGAGGGGGAATCTTTAGCTGACTCCACGCCCAGTGTGGAGCCCAACCCGGGGCTTGATCTCACAATGCTGAGATCATGACCTGAGCCAAAATCAAGAGTTGGCCACTTAACTGACTAAGCCACCCAGGTGCCCCTCAAGTTTTAATTTTTAAAATAGCCAGGGTCTACCCCCACCCTCCACATCAACAGTTAAATTCCAGGACCTTTGAATGTGATAGTTGTGTTCCCAGGGGCACTTACAAACACCAAAATGCAAATGGTCCACAGGGAAATTTGCTACCCCACTGCCCCAACTTGTTCTACTTAACAGATGCAAGAAAATATTTGTAGACACCTCACTTTTCCTGTACAAGTCTTCCTTCCTTCATTAGCACATATTCCAATAAGGGAACAATTTCACTTCATTTTTCAAGTTTTCATTGAATTATAGGAAGCATGGGAAGATAAGGCCACTAGCAATTATCATTTTTGGAAGGATAATGTTGCCTGAAAAAAGGCAGTCAGGGAAGCTGCTCCAGGTGGCCTCTGAGACCCCTGGAGATTTTCTCATTTCTCACTAACTCATGTTTTACCATCTGTAGAAAGGAGGCAACATTTGCCTCTGACCACCCCAGAAGAGTGATCTGAGTGAAAATATAATTAAATATGTGAGTTCCTAGGAGTCTTTTTCGTAAAAAAAGGTATGATGTAAAAATTAAGACATCATGATAGTTACTGTGGTTGTCACTACTACTGTTACTTCACTGTTGTAGTACAATATCCCTGTCACTCTGTTAACAATCTTCTTGGGACCAAAAGTGACAGGTGTAAAATGATTTTTTTTAATGTCACACTTGCTTTGTCTTGTAAAGAAAAGTCTATGAGGACCTCAGAGGAGGCCAAAAATACAGTATTCTTGTAAGCCAAGTCCCTATACCCTCAGATCTAATGCACACACTCATTATTTCAGCTTCTCCACCCCTTCAATTACCATGTCTTTTCATTCAAATATAATGTAAAGCTTCAGCTGATTTGAATAGTGTTATAAAACACTGGAGGGACTCTCTTTAGAGCATTAAATTGTGTCAGCCTTTCTTGCATCCAGCCTTCCTGAATATCAGAACTATTTCTGTCTTGCTTCTAGAGGACAAGCTCCATTTCATATTTGTCTCTTGCAGAGCCATGGAATACGTGCATCGTAGTAACTGCTGCCATGCGCCATTGAAGGATCCTGTGTTCAGAGTATAGCCCATTTTCCTTACATGTACAATGAAAGAAACTGGACTGAGTTCTTCTATCATCCTTTAACTTCAAATATTATTGTGATTATATAATTATTTCCAAAAACCCAATAGGATGTTTTTTAAAAAGCTGAACTGTGACTAAGATTCAATTCAAAAACAAGCCAAGAAAAACAAAACAAACAAACAAAAAAACCCAATACTACCGTCGGCTAAAATAGCAAAGAAATCTCTGAATAGTTTAATGGTGTGTCTGGGAACATGGGGCTTTCCCCTGATAAATATTAAAACATATGATAAAATTATGATAATTAAGGCATTGTCACTCTGACCCAAAAAATATATTTATACAATGGAACAGAATAGACAGCACAAAAACTGATTTATGTTTATAAAAGAAGCAGGGAGAAAATGATGAGGATAGGGATTACTATAGTGATTGAAATACTTATCCATTTCTAATTGTTACCCATAGTATATACAAAATATATTTTCCAAGTCAACAAATTGTTTGCCCATGCTATGGTCACATCTTTAAATTTCTAGATTAAGCTGTACTAGGTATAGTTTTATTTAATAAGAATTTGAAAAGACTGCGTTTAACTTTTTTTTACCATAATTATAAGTAAAACTGGTTTATGGTTTTCTTTTTGCATTATTTAGTACTAAGAAGTCAATTTTTCATCCCAGAACTATGGCTCTTACCTAGCTGAATAGGCAACGACATAGGATGAACTATATTACCCAAAGCCACTTGAGCTGGAAAGTTAGAGTTCAGCAGTGAGACCTGCCAAAAACAATGAACAAGTGTATATTTTAGTTTTCTTTATACAGGTTAAAACAATTTTGTGAACCATTGCTGTATGCATATAACATCAAACCAACTTGTTTGTTTGGAAACTAAAACTTTAAGTCATTTAGATTATCACATATATACAAAACACATATAAAAAATAAGTGGATTTTCTTTTTAATTAAATTAATTAACTTTTTAATTAATTAAATTACTGACAGAATGTTTATTCCATGATAAAATTCAAGCAAAATAAATTTTGGTAAAAACCAACATTATATAAGGACAAAATTACCGTATAAAAGAGTTAATTAACCACGGTGAAACAGTGAGAAATCATAGGGCATAGAGTTCAAAAGATCCGAGCCCAAGTTAAAAACTATAAACTAGTTGCAAAATACAAAATCAACACCCAAAACTCAGGTGTGTTCCTATACAGTAACAATGAACGATCCAAAAAGACAATTAAGAAAGCAATTTCATTTATGATAGCATTTTAGAGAATAAAGTACTTGAAAATAAATGTAATGCAGGAGACAAAAGACTTGTATACTTAAACTACAAAATGTTGCTAAATGAAATTAAAGAAAATACTTATAAATGTAAAGGCATCCTGTGTTCATAAATCGGAAGACAATGTTCTTAAGATGTCAATACTACTCAAAGCAACTTACAAATTCAATGCAATCTCAATCAAAACCCCTATGAAGGGATCCCTGGGTGGCTCAGCGGTTAAGCATCTGCCTTCGGCTCAGGGCCTGACCTCAAGGTCCAGGACTGAGTCTCACGTCGGGCTCCCTGCATGGAGCCTGCTTCTCCCTCTGCCTATGTCTCTGCCTCTCTCTTTTTGTGTCTCTCATGAATAAATAAATAAAATTCTTTTAAAAAACAAAACAAAACAAAACCCTATGAAGTTTTTTGAAGAAATAGAAAAATACTCCCTAAAACTCATGTGGAATCTCAAGGAGCCACAAATAGCCAAAACAATCTTGAAAACAAAACTGGAGGTCTCAACTTCCAAATTTCAAAAACTGTTACAAAGCTAAAGGCATCAAAACAGTGTGGTGCTGGCATAAAGACAGATGTTTAGACAACAAAATACAACAGAGAGCCAGAAATTAGTCCTTATGTATGGGATTAAATGATTTTTGACAAGGATAACCCAGACTATTTGATGAGAAAGGATAGTCTTTTCAATATTCGCCAATCATATATCTGATAAAGAATTAATATCCAGAACATATAAAGAACTCACATAACAATAAAAACATCATCTCAACAACAATAAAAACCAAATTAGAAATAGTTAAAGGACTTGAATAGACATTTCTTCAAAAAAAGGATATATAAATGACCAATAAGCATGTGAAAAGATGCTCAACTTCCTGATCATTAGGAAAATGCAACTCAAAACTACAATGAGATACCACTTCACATGCATTAGGATGGCTACTATCAATAAAAGAAAACAAAATAAAATGATAAGTTGTTATCAAGGATGTGAAAAAATCAGAGCCCTTGTTCTTCACTGTGGGGACATAAATGATACTGTCATTGTGAAAAACAGTATAGTGGTCCCATAAAAAAGTATACATAGAATTACCATATGATCCAGCAACCTCACTTTTGGGGATTTACCCAAAATAATTGAAACAGGAACAGGAACAGATATTTGTACACCAACGTTCATAGCAGCACTATTCACAATAGCCAAAAGGTAGAAACATTCCAAATGTCCACCAAAGGAAGAATGGACAAACAAAATGTGGCATATCCATACAAAGGAATGTTACTCAGTCTTAAAAATAAATGAACTTTGAAGACATTATGCTAAGTGAAATAATCCAGACACAAAAGAACAAATACTCTACAATTTTACTCATATGAGGTACTCAGACTAGTCAAATTTATAGAGGCAGAAAATAAAATGGTGTTTGCCAAGGACTAAAAGGAGGAGAAATGAGTATTACTGCTTAATAGATACTGAGTTTCAGGTTGCAAAGATGAAAAAGTTGTGGAGATGTATGGTAGTGATGGTTGCTCGACAATATGAATGTATTTAATGCCACTGAACTTTGCACCTAAAAATGGCAAAAATGGTAAATTTCATGTATATTTTAACACACACACACACGACTCTAAACTGCTTGAGGCCAGGGAGTATGTCTTACTTCTCTACATATAAAATGCTGACTAGACATCACAGCCACTGGTATCAAATGGAGCAGATTTTGAAACCTAGCCTTTCCACTTACTATCTATTGGAATAGTAATTCCTAACTTCTCAAAACCTCTGCTTCCATATCTATAAAATGACAGCTGCATTACCCACCTTGTGAGCTGACAAGAAGGATAAACGGGTGGTGTGTAAAGAAAACCACTTACTTAGGATGCTGACAAGTGGTAGGTATCAAATTATTCTTATCCTGGAACTCAGCATGACTGACACAGTTCTCACCTCTATATGACGAGGCACGGTGTTGCCTTGATTTTCTCTCCATACAGTGGGAACTATGTGGGCTATATCACAGAGTTGCTGTGATGATTAACCGAGATTTTGAGAAAATGTTTATAAATTACAGGACTATATAAAAATAAGACATTCCACCGCAGAACAATAAAATACGTTTTAAAATAGTGCAAAAAGTGTTTTCAAAAAAAAAATACTTGTATTTGCCACAAAGAACATTTTTCAACATTGATTTTAAATGTAAAAACATATTTCAAAAGAAAATATGCAGGAGCCTCCAAACCTGGAATTACAATATTCAGGTCTCCCAGACATATATGGAAAGACTGATCACCCACACACAAAATAAACACATATTTCATGGTGGCACTTATACTTGTAAAAAATAACCCAAATACTTATCATTCTGAAATGACTGCTTACACTCATGACCAAGGGAAAACTACCTCTGGTTTCATCGATTACTCAGCCTCAATGAGATCTTCTTGAAAGAGCCAAAGCCCCCACAGCTGAGTGAAATTGGATGTTCAGTGATCAACTGAGGGCCTCTGCTTTTCAAAGGCAGCATTTTGGAGGTTTTCCTCTGTCTAGAAGAAACCGCTGGCAAGAAGAGGCATCCTTTACTTGCACCTTCTTCTTCAGGGCAGCAGAGGGCACCCCAACTCCACGAGAGAGAGAGCTCTCAGCCCCCTCAGCTTGCTTTACCTTCCTGGCCTTGCTGACTAAAGACCTAGGAAACCCAGACCAGCAGAACTCCCCTGTTCTCACAGCTAAATTCCACTGAGAACCTAGTTCCATTCCCTGAGAATCATCAGCACACTTAAAAGGAGTAAATGGAGATGTTGTGAAAGGAAATTTTGCGGCACACCACACAGTGGGCTGCCTCAGGCCTGATCAACAACTTCCTCTCACACCTCTTACATCCCAAAGACAGTCAACAACTTCTGTGGCAGAAATTGTGAAGGGGCAACCAGCACTTCCTCCTGTCCATAAGCCCCAAAGAAATCCCACTCAGGAACATTACATTCTAGCCAAATAGCATGGAACTGGCCGCCTGGCTGAGGAGTGGCACCAGTTCTATGTCTCACAGGTAAAGGGAGCAGGATGGGAGAGCTCAAGGCACATTGTGGGAAAAGGTTGGGGCAACACGTCCAAAAGCAGTGGCCCCATGAGTCTTGACCAAGATAAACAGTCTTCTTCCTTAAAATGTATACGTGGATAGACATTTATTTCTGAGACTAACTTAGGTTGTGCAAAGAAACTCTCCTGCCTTCTAAAAAAATGCACTGAAAAATCACAAAACAATTAAAAAAAAAAAAACAATGAATTAAAGAGGAAAGGTTTCAGAGGTTGCCTTCCCCCCCCCCCCCTATTATTCAGTTAGTCATTCAAATAGGCCTAATTTAATTAAAAGAAAAACCCAGGTACTGATGTTACCTGCCAGATCCCCTTCATTCTATTCATCCTGCTTAGGAACCTAGATAATTTTCTCTCAGGCCACCGGATGAGGACTTCCTTTCTTCTGTTTTCTCTGTGGCCCGTCCCCGTTTTCCTCATCCTATTTTTGTCATCCAAGTTCCTTCAGCCAATATGATGTACATTCTTTCCAGATCAGCCAAGCATCGCAAAGAAATAAAACAACCATCCAGATTTAAATCTACATTAGCTAATATATCATTAAAGTCACTTGCCTCCGTGCCTTTGCCAAAACTGGTGAAGTTTACATGGAAGGAAACTCATTATAATGCCCTTCCTCAGGTGATTTAACAAGCTTCAGAAAATGGGTGTGTGTGTGTGTGTGTGTGTGTGTGTGTGTGTGTGGAGGATATGACAAATTGTTGGGTCGTTCAAGGCATTGTCCTTTAGGTGTCAAAGCAATTGGTGTGCCCTCCAAATGGGCCTTAAAATGATCAAGTTTGAACCAAGTTCAAATCCTGACTCTGATATTTTTCTTTAACTTATGTTACCTACAGGACATAACTTCTCTGAGCCTCCATATTCTCAGATATAAAAATTAAAATATGGACAACGTAGGATTGTTAAAATGACTTATAGTTCAAATTCGTATTTGAACAACATCCCTGGATGCTCAGTAAACCTGACATTCTTCCTTTGATTAAAGCAATCAGTTAAATGTTATACTTACTTTTGAGCACTTGTGTGTGTTTCCGGCCTAGGGGAAGTTCAAATTCTTCATTTCATTCTCTCCATTTCAGGATGCCCAATGTCAGCAAGCTTCATGGGGGGGAGAGGGGGGGAGAGATATATTTAGCTACAAATTATCATTCTTTTTGTTCCTGAAGACTATAGAAGAGGCTTCTTTTATCTATCTGGAAATTTTTCCAGTGTCTCTGAAAATAAACAAACAGACCCAAGGAAAACTGACAAAGAACAACCTGACTTAACAAGATTTGTGTAGAAGGCTTTGGTGCAAGACTCTCAGCATTTCTAAATCATACTGCACATCTAGGTTTCTTTCCAAATAGTATATTGATTACTTGCAGCCAAATTGTGGTCTTTCAAACAGCATGTTCCTTTATCATGGAACCAGCAGTTTCAGATTCCATAATGGAGAGCTACATAGTTTATAGGAATTGATATTCAGAATATGACTTTTTAGTTTGAAGCTGAATAATGATAGATGTGCGTGGAGCCTGGTTGCTTGCTGGGAAAAAATAGTGCATTTCAAGTTTCCATATTTTTGCCAAGGGAAACAGCACCTTACGCATTCTTTTAGGAGAGAAAAATCTTTCCATCTATCACACCAGTTTAGAAGACCTAATTCTAGAAACGTCATTGTAAAAGTTTCTTCTTTCCTGGGGATGGCTACTCAAAACTAAGCAAACAGTTGTAAATTCACCTTTCATTCCAACAAAATCATTTGTTCCATACTATACGTATGGAACATACACACTGTTAATTCTGTCTTTAATGGTCAATTTGGGATTAGGAAAAATGGTCATGGAAAGAAAGTGTCACCTAGTTTTCCATGATGGGTTCCGGAATACGTGTACCATTCTAAATTAAATGGAGACTTTTTGGCCATATTTACTATCTTTTAAAGTAGAGATCAAGTAATCTTCATTATTTTTATTTCATCCACATTATTTGTTTTTTTTTTAATTTTATTTTATTTATTTATGATAGGCACACAGTGAGAGAGAGAGAGAGGCAGAGACATAGGCAGAGGGAGAAGCAGGCTCCATGCACCGGGAGCCTGACGTGGGATTCGATCCCGAATCTCCAGGATCGCGCCCTGGGCCAAAGGCAGGCGCCAAACCGCTGCGCCACCCAGGGATCCCTCATCCACATTATTTGTAAAGTATCGTGAACGACATACCTGCTCTTTTCCTCTCTTGAGAAAACAATCTTTTTCGAGCTTTCGTTCAAATATAAATCCTAAAGTCAGTCTTTAAATTTTCATAAAATATTTTGGAATATACTTTTAAAAATAAACTCTCTGATAATGGCACAAACACCTTATATCCTGCCCACGTTTTTGTCTTTACAGAGATTCTAAACTTTAGTGACTTTTTTAATCAAAATAGCCTTTCTGCTTCACATCCCATTAAATATGAATTTAAAAGAAAAGACAGAAGAAGTATTTTATGTAAATATCTAGAATGCGTAGAATCTGAGAGTTTTCTCCCATAGTAGCTTCCTGAGCAAAATATAGTCAGTTTGGTAAGACAAATTGCTTACCTACTGCACCAGAATATAAAGGAAATGTCCTGCTCTGTCAGGTAGAAATGTATGGGGAGAATGTGTACTGCTTATGACACAGGAAACAGTTCAATTTACTGGTTCTATATGCATGTGCTGCTGTAAAAGCTCTATTTCTGTAATTTATTACAATATCATATAATTAAAATTTTGGATGTAACTCTGTGAGTGAGGCTCTTCAATTTGAGACTACATCAATCTACCTTGATCCCTCTCTTCTCTCAAGTTCTAGAATGGGATATCATGCACTTTGATATTTCAAATTTCATTCAAACCGTTCCATATATTTTGGCTTATGCTTCACAAAGATTGCCTATTTTTTGTGTACACAGACTCACAAAATTTTGTGTTTTATAGATGGTCATAGTTTCTAAAAAAAAAAGTAACAAACATAGACTAGGATCTCCAAACACATTTTTTTCTTAATAAATTGTTTTAGGGAATGTTATTGAATGTAAATAAGACTTTTTGAAGTCAGAATGATTTTGTGATGCTATTAATATAAAGAAGTCATGAAAAGTTATTTGCCAGATACAGTCTACTCACCACAGTTAGCTTTCACCCTCTCACGGTGCCCTCCCCCTACACACACACACACACACACACTCGCACACATATACTTATGAACCTTAGGAGAGAAAAGAAGGAGGGTCATCCTGCTTCCTTACAAATCCTGAAAACAGTAATTTTACAAACTCAAAAATCATTATTTTTCTTGAGTATAATCATTAATTTTCAATGATGGCTCTGAAGAAATCTATAAAACTACCTAGGTGATGATCTTGAAACCAAGTTATCAAAAACGCATACATTAGGAAGCCAAGATACCTAAGTTTTGAAATTAATAAAAATCCTTGATAAAGTTTGCACACTCCAGTATGCAACTGTAAGTGAAGATTACCTCCAGAACAGTCTCATTAATTTTGTGGAAGTACATAGACTGTATTTAAAGTTTAATTTTGTTAACCTTGACATATTTGTTTTATCACATTAGAATAAAAGAATATGGTTTAGTGAAAGTGGAAGGGTTTTTTTTTTGTAATTTCAGAATTATGCAGTGTCTCAAAGAGTTGTAAGACCGTAAACATCTATTAAAATAAAGATATTTTTACCTAAACTAAGCGATCAATTGGTTAATAGTTCATCTTTACCTTTAAAATTCAGTAAATAAAAAAAATGTCTGATTTGCTTCTCACAGAAGAGACAGCCACTTAAGCATAATAAATTACACAATAATTTTTTGAACCTGTGAATTTGAAATTGCAACTGTTTTTGAAGAATACCATATGAGGATTAGGGAATATCCTATTTTAGGAACTAAGTGGCAAGTACTGTATGCCAAGGCAAAAGAAAAGCAATCTATACGAAATTAATTTGGCTTTAAAAAGCAGGAGTGGGGGTAAAATTGAAATATGGAGAGTCAAAGAGTTTTCAGCTCCAATATATATATACCTTTTTAGCACCCCCCCACACACACACACAGACATAATCACTTTAAAAAGAAAAAACAACTATTACCTAAATTTATTTTAAAATTCACTTTTTAAAGCAAGGATGATTCTGTACTAGACTGGATTCTTCTGGAAATAAACATGAGTAGTGGCTATTTCACCCAGCAGTCTCCTTTATCACTTCTCAAGAAGGAAAGTCGACAGACTTTGTATCTGCAACGTAATTAGCTTGCAGAGGTAGGATCATAATGAAAGCAAAATTTACATTATTACAGCCTTGTGATCACTTGCTTATTCTAACTAGAATAAAAAGTGAATTCCACCATGTACATGCAAAGATTTATTGAACCTGTTTTCTAATATTTTCCCTCCAGAAAAGCAAGAGTGCGATTAGCAAGCTGGAACACCAGAAATGGTCCCTCAGCGCAGAGTTCCCATTCTGTGTCAGTGGGATCAAAGAAAGGGGAAAAGCTCCAAAACAAACACAGTTGAGTGTTGTCTGGCTACCATAAACTGAGCAACTCGTTTCTACTGCCAAGTTGCAATTAAATTGTATTTAGAAGTTACACATTGTTCTTAGAAATCATACTAATAATAATCCTGTCAATCAAAATTCCTGAAACTGAATTGAAAGCTCTTTGTTGGGTCTCACCATCAAGGATGAGTTGCAGGTGAAGAATTATTGATAGCCAGATGCACAGACTACATCTTTAGATCCTCTGGCCTAGGGTCATGAAGGTGAGGGAAGCAAAATAATGCAGTTCTCATCTAGCAATAATGGACTTGCCAGAATTTAAAACAAAACTTTCCTTCCAGCTACTGCTTTCATGTCAGAGAAATAAAATACAAGTACAAAATTTAAAGCTTTGTGTGTCTAGCCCTTTCTGACCCCTTTTACATTCAGTTATTAATAATAATAACTATGATAATAATGCTTATGCCCAGGGCTGGAATGAGGGTTAATTAGTTAATATTTATAAAGCTTTCTGAAAATGAAAAATACTATTTAAACACTAAGTATATTCCTTTCTTTTCTCCTTTCACCCTTTACTTTCATTTCCTTCTTTTATCACAGATCAATTTTTTTTTTCCTGCCTGGCTAATTTTTTTCATGGGTTATATTTTCTACTCTTTTTTCTGTTCTTGCCCTTGACTCCACATTGATCCCTATCACTGGCACACTTCAACCTTACCTTTGCTCTTCTCTCCTCCAGAGCTGTAGGCACCTCGTTCTCATTTCATTTTTTTCTCTCTGGTTCCTTTATTCCCTCCTCACTCTCATCTTTTGCCTGTATATTCATCCTTTTCATTTTCCTCATTTTTTTAACATCAGTAAAATATTAGAAGTGATACAGCTGTCAATTAAATTTTATCCCCATGTTATGGGCTATTGAGACCAAGAAGTAGGTAACTCCAATTGGTTGTCCCCAGTGCTTTCCTACTAGATAGTAAATTCCATGAAATCATAGACTGTGACCATCTAGAAGAGTTCTCCCTTGTTTCCTGCAGAATCTCAATAAAATATTGCTTCTAATAAATCCCTCCACTCTAGGAGCTTTTAAAAAGTCTTGATGATACCGTGAGTTTTCAAAAGGCTTATCAGCAGGGCATAAGTATAATATACCAGGTTTTAGCTGGTTTCATGTACATGTTTCCTATTGTAAGTGCAAATTCTAAACACTTATTGGATAACAATAAAGAAATTGGAATTTATCAATTTATCATCCCCTTTCTAAAAGTAAAAGTATAGAAATAATGCAGCTATCCCCTTAGGCTTATACAAAATAATTTCGTTGTAGTTGTAAGGATCAAGCAATTTTTATGATATATTTTAATCATGTATTTCAAGAGATTCTATTGTTTGAGAGCTTTACTCAGATCTTAGAAATAAGATGCCAGACATTGAAGACTTATTCAGGTATTAATGATTCAACTAGTTGCTTCTTAATTATTCTCACTCATCAAAATTCCTATATACATTGTCATCTGAATGATCTAACTTAAACATTAGATCTGAGTGATCTAACTAAATCACCTAAACATTGCTATATTCTTGCTCAAATGCCTTCAGGACTTTCCAGTTGCTTAGAAAATTCAAAGCTTACCAGTTGAGACCTGCAAAATCATTCCTCAGCTTACATTTTCAAGTCAAATCAAATATTTAGTAAACATATACTATATGCTATTTCAGGTGCTATTGGGCTACATCTTCTGATGTGTCTGCTTGATGATCATAAGAAGTACTTATGGAGATCATAAGAAGTATAAGCCATTATATTTAAAACCAAAACACCCAGCAGAACTTGGTATGGGCCTTCTGTTCAGCTATACTCATCCAAACTCTTATTGCCTACCAACCAGTTATTAACTGGTTTAACAACATCTTCTGCATTTTCTAAGATCTATGCAATTTCATAAATCCAGTATGAACCCCTGCCATTCCTCTCTGCCTTTTAAAAAAGTTTTACACTGGGATGCCTGGCTGGCTCAGCGGTTGAGCATCTTCCTTTGGCTCAGGGTGTGATCCTGCGGTCCCGGGATTGAGTCCCACATCTGGCTTCCTGCATGGAGCCTGCTTCTCCCTCTGCCTGTATCTCTGCCTCTCTCTCTATGTCTCTCATGAATAAATAAATAAAATCTTTTTAAAAAATTAAAAAGTTAAAAAAAAATTAAAAAGTTTTACAGAACCTTTAGTGATTGTCCTTTATCCTATAATTATTGCCCTGTACACTTATTTTGGTGCTTAATCAAGCATAGTCTTGTTTTATTTACTCAACAGATAGACATTAAACTCCTACCATATTTAGGAAACTGTGCTATGTTTTGTAGAAGCTGTCGAAATGTATGAAACAGTTGCTGCCATTAAGGATATTTATCTTCTCAGGGATATAAATAAGGAAGAAGGTGTATTAAGTAAAAATGAAAGACTTAAATTAAATACTATGTATTTAACTGTGAACAGATGACAAAGGAAACATTTTCAGTGGGGAGTGAGTAGGTAGTTTTCCAACTGGATATGTTACTGATAAATAAAGAAGAACAGAGGCTGTTTTAAGCAGATGTATTAGTTACCTACTGCTGTATAACAAATTATCCCAGAACTTAATGGCTTAAAGCAACACACTTGCCTTTATGACTTCACAGTTTCTGTGGATTAGGAATCTGGGTACAGTGCCATTCAGTATCTCTGACTTAGGTAGCTCATGAAACTGCAATCCTGCTGTTGGCTATAGCTGCAGTCTCTCCTAGGCTTGCACCTCCAAGATCACTTACCTGGTTACTGGCTAGTCTCAGTCCCTTGCAATATGGGCCTTTCCACAGGATTACTTTATGACAAGGCACTTGACTCCTCAGGGTGAGAGATCCAGAAAGACAGAGAGACAAAGACAGAAAGCAAGTATATCCAAAGCAGAAAGTCAAACTTCATAACCTGATTTCAGAATCGACATCGTATTACTTCTGCCATTTTCTATTCATTATAATCAAGTCACGAAATCCAACCCACACTGAATGTGAAGAGATTATACAAGAATATGAATATCAGGAAGTAGGGATTGTTGGGACCATGTTAAAAAATGGCTTCCACAGCAATGATGATAATACAGTGAAAGGGCAAGAGCCAAAATATTTAGGCAATGGTAAGCAATCCAAGGTGACTAGATATGTCACAAGAATATGGAGAATTCTGATATTACTGCAGAATCTGATTTTATGGAGCTACTGAAGCAATGTTGACAATATCTACAAGAATACTATGATCAGGGTGGCTTTTTTAAAAAATTCAATTCATTGCATTAAGAAGCACAAATTTGAGGTATGAACCTCTGAATAAAGTTATAGTTAAGACATTTACATCATAGCCAAAACATTACATTCATTTGAAATGAGAATTATTCTGAACTGTAAAATTTTGTTATATAACTTCTTATGCATAATATACAGCTTATCTACCCATTGAAACTAAATCTTAAAACAGTGATTGGCTATGGCTTTGTATCCCCCATTGTATCTAGGAGTGCTCCATAAATATTAGTCGAAAAACAAAAAGCAGGAAAAGGATCATGAGAAAGTAGTATTCCAGAAGGGAGAAGAGTTTCAAGAAAGATGTGGTCGATTTTCTCAACACCAAGTATTTGAGTTGTAACTGAAAAGAGATGCCTAGATGTAAAAAGTGAGATATTTTTCCAAAAGCAGTATCAGCAGGGAGATAATGTAGAACCCAACCACAGTGAACAGATGCAGAGCAGAGAAATGGAAGAACCCAGGATAGACTTTGTTTGCAGGGAGTTTGGTGGGTGCTGGGGAAAAAAAGAAAGTATTATAGTAGCTAGGAAAAACTGTGGTTGAAGTAAGCGAATACTTGAGCACATTTTTTTGGCTGAAAGGAAGCAGTTAGTGGAAAGGGGAAGAATTTAAAGAGTTGTGAGAGGAGAAAGACTTTATGGTGTAAGTCTCAGAACAGACAGAAAGGAATGAGGTTTAAAAAAAAATGCACAGATGGTGGCATTAATCGTGGAAAGGCACAGGAACAACTCTTCCTCCAAAAGACAGGAGGAAAATGTGTGTTATATGTGAGAAAACATTTTTAATTTACACAGTCCCATAACAAAGTCTCTGCTATCAAAATGATCAAAATTATTATAAAGACCATGATACTTTCTGGCTTGTGGGTCACAAATAGAGATAATCTAAGGGTACAATTAGGCATATGCAAGGTAATATAAAACGAATCCACAATAGTCTCTTTTGTCTAGTATTTTTTGTTTCATTTCATATACTTCTGCCTGATGGGACTTTATGGAAAACCTATTCTCATAAAATAAACAAAGTACTCATAGAGTTTTATGTTAATGTTCGGTCAAGTGACATAAAAAGAACGTTCTTTTCCCATAGATCATCAAGAATTCTATTTAATGAATATATGAGCTCCTAAAATATGAAATGCATCAAGTGAGAAAATGTAGAAGGGACAAATACAAGAACAAGAAGTGCTTTCCTTCGAGGAACTTAAAATAGAGAAAGGAGGGTGACAAGTATACAAATTCCCTCGAAGCAGAATAGATGGGATAGAATGCTCAGTAACAAATTCATGAGAATTCAAAGAAGGTAGAGGCGGTCCACAGGTATGGTCATCAGGAAGTCTTCATGATAGGTAACAATTTACATGGAATTGGCATCCATATAAAGCTTTCAAGAAATAAAGAAAAAGAATACTCAGGTATCCAAAAACATGGATAAAGACATGGAGGTGAAACGTTACAGAAAATGTTGAGAGAATATCAAGTATCCCAATTAGCCTCAAAGGTAGGGGCACAGCTGGAGATATGCCTGGAACCTCTGAGGCTATAATAAATGGGGTTTTCATCAATGAGTCAATAGATTAAAATCTATGTTTTAGGAAGCTCAATCTAGTGGTGATATGCTTTTCAGTAAAAAAAAAAAAAAAAAAAAAAGACATGGAGAATTCAGTTGACAACCTATTGCAATAATCCAGACAAGTAGATGGGAACATAAATGGAAACAATGGAAAGCCTCAGTAGGATGCAGGAGGCATTGGAAGGTGAAATGAAAAGGATAAAGCAAATGACTGGATGTGAGGGTGATGAGGGAGTGCCAGGAATGAATCCAACAGTTTTCAGTTTTATTCCCTATGCTGCCAAGAATTCTTAGAGTTTGGAAAATGGACAGTCTCCAAGAACAGCAATTTAAGGGCAGTATAGAGCAGTTTGGAAGTCAATGCATACTCCAGAAAGTTTACTCTTTGAACCCGAGAGTTAGATAATGGCCTGAGAGAGAGGAAGAAGCTACAAGGGTTTTAAAACATCTACAAAGGATAAAAGCAACAGAATTCTTTGGAATGTGGGCTCTAACAAAAGATCATGAGAAGGAAGAGGAGAAAAATATTGCTGTAGTATTTTCGTCCTACTGGCACCATAACGAGCAGAATGCTAGAGCTAGGAAATAAAGCTACTCCATAGTAGGTACTGGTGGCAAAATGTGGTCAACTTCTGTAAGAAAAAAAAAAAAGATCCTTTGCCAGAACATTCATTCCTTGGCAAAATTTTCCTCTAACATCAAGTATCAACTCTTCAGGATCAAGGACTTTTATGGGAAACCCTGAAACATCTTTAGCTTGTTCCTAATCAGGGAGAACAGCATAAAGCCATACAGAATCCTGAATTATAATAAGCACAAATCAACCAGTGTAAGATATATTATTCATCTCCCTGGTAAAAAAAAATGCAGCAAATAGGTGCTCTGTCCTGCCATTCTGCATTTTGAAATATAAAGACTCATCTCAAATGAGACCCTAACTATTTTTTTTTCATTCTCTTTTTTCTTTTCCTTAAATCAGCAAGTCCACCACATAGGCTCTTGCTGATATTAGAGACATATGTCTCTTAGTCCAATGGTATATGAATTATAGCAGTAAATGGTTTTGAAAGTGCCTCGAAAGCAAAATATGGAAATTCCCACCCCACCCTCCCAAGAGAATAGGATGAGCAGTCATTATGTTTGTGAATTCAGAGAATGCTACCCTTTGTTCAGAGACAGCATGTATATAATTGTTTCTCTCTTTCTCTCTTTGAAGTATTTTTTTTTTAATGTGAAACCTCAGACACACTCAAGGACAGCTTGCCAGGTTGGTCAAGAACACCACTATATCTACATATTCACTAGGTCATAAATCTTCTATACTTTGGCTATGCATACATGACATATGACCCTATTTCTCCCCTGTGGTAGCTTACTCAGAGACAATAGAGGTCTATGAAAGCACAGTGCTTCCTTCACAGGAAATATTTCACACATACCTCTGCACCTACCGACACGTCAAGTTACTGAGGTACAGTGTGGAAAAGAGTGTAACATTAATTCTCTTAAGTAGACTAATTTGACTCAAAGAAGCAAGAAAATTTCCTTACGTATTTGTTAATACAATAATGCCATCTACATGTTTCTAGACTTTGGTTATGTTTTCTAAGGGCTAATAAGCAGTTTTCTGAATTCTTCTGGTCTTTAGTTCAATCTGTCTATCAGACATTAATTAGTTCTATAGCAATCTCTCCTGGCTGTCCTGTGGAAAGGCAGCAAAAGTTAAAAAAAAAAAAAAAAAAAAACAGTTGGGATGACAAAGGAAATACTTGCCTTCATTCTGACCAGAAAAATCTGTCATTAATAGAAGGTTCAACATTCAGATCTAAAGCCCATTTCTCTTTCTCATGGGAAAAGATACAACTATATTATGAACATGAGCCACATTGCCAGTGAATTGAGAGATGTTTATTTGGCACTTTTTCCACCAATACTTATAAAACAACTAGGTATAGATCTTTTGGGTTTGCTTAAGTTCACTGGAGAAAATGACACTTTTAATAAATATGCCAAGCAATTCCGTGAAAAGGGACTTCCATGCTATGGGTACCATTCATGTTTTCCAAAAATGTAATCAGAAAAAAGGAAAACTAATGTAGTGTTATTACTTCTAATGTTTCCCCATTTCACTGAATTACAATGTCTACTCAAAAAGTGGCTTTCATTTCTCATGTTTCATGTATTTTTAGCATTTCTTTTTCTTAGTCTTTTGGTGTATGTTGAACTAATCAAGGTTCTCGGTTGCAGCCAAAAAAGTCAAATTTAGCTAATGTAAACAGAAAATAAATTATTGGAAGGGCACACAGGGCCTTATGTAATTGATATGCCAACTGGAGAATTAGCTGGGAACCTGGTATCTAGGAACCATAGGAGGTAGGTGGGTAGGTAGCAGAGAACACCACCATGTCACATCACAGGGGTGGTCTGGACTTCACTCCACTCCAGCACCATCGTCAGTCACCCATTAGGCCCAGGATCTTTATATCATCATCTAGATTCAAAATCCCAGGATGGAGCATCCAGTCAATGGCATTTTACTCAATGAGAATGAAGAGAGACACTGGACCTTACAGCATCTTTACTGGGAAGTATGATTCTTCCTGTCAAGACTCACACAAAAGAGTAATTCAACTCACCTAGGTCAGAACTTCACATGTTGGGCAAGCAAAAAACGTGGCAATTTCCATTACGCATGCTTCAAGAATTATACTCTAAATATCACATAATCATATCTCCATGTAGTAAGCATATTGAAATTTTTAAATTTGGAGAATAGGACAGAGGGAAATGTATTGAATGTTCCTTTTAGAAACTTCATTATCAAATAAAGCATAAATCGGTCAATATGTTTCTGTCCTACAAGGCTTAGAAAGAGAAAGTATATCCCTCCATCTTTTTATAAACTTCTATTTTCAAAAAGCATCAGTATATTTATTAACAAATGCCATTTTAACACTAAAAATTGCAACATCAAGCTACTTCTATGGAGAAGTTACTTTTATGCCAAACACCATTCTAAATATCTTATATATATTAACTAACCTGGATTTATTCATTTTACTTAGTATAGTTTCTAGAGGTTTCTGAAATCACTTTTGAGAAAATAAGCTGAGATAATATTATTAGCAACCATACGTCTCCTCAAATGCTAGAAAAATCTAGAACCACCCAAATATCCCATGCTAAAACTGGTTCTTAAAAAAATAACATCACTTTCTGGAAAACTGAAGAGAGAGATTCTTATTTTATAATGCATGTTTGTTACCCTAACGCAGATATGACTATAATACCACCAAGATAGCATAAAGAAAATATAATTTTTCTAGACAAAGTATCCTTAGTAAAATTATAAATGGTAATTTTTATAAATATCATTACTAAATTAATTGCTAAAAAATCCAGATTGTAAATGTTTGGAGTAAGGTACTAAAATTATAGACAATTTTTTTAATAATAAATTTATTTTTTATTGGTGTTCAATTTGCCACCATACAGAATAACACCCAGTGCTCATCCCGTCAAGTGCCCCCCTCAGTGCCCATCACCCAGTCACCTCCTCCCCTTCCACCACCCCTAGTTCGTTTCCCAGTGTTGGGAGTCTTTATGTTCTGTCTTCCTTTCTGATATTTCCTACCCATTTCTTCTCCCTTCCCTTCTATTCCCTTTCACTATTATTTATATTCCCCAAATTAATGAGACCATATAATGTTTGTCCTTCTCCGATTGACTTATTTCACTCAGCATAATACCCTCCATGCACGTTGAAGCAAATGGTGGGTAAAATCACCACCAATATATCAAATAATCATGGACCTTTAACTGTAGACCTTGAACTAGCCTACCATGGAGATCATCCAAAACACATATAATCTCATAGCATACGTCACTGGTTACCTGCACAATATCCATGATATCCTCATTCACCAAAAGAACACCACAATCTACCCAACTAGAAGAAAACATACCGTAGCCTCATAATGAAGTATAGGTAGCAATACCTATAATTAGGGTAGGTGCTCCAGGAAAATTCTTTATAAAGGGCTCTTTTTGACCTTCCCCTTTTTGGTCCTTTTTTTGGCCTTTCCAGGTCTTCCTCCTACTCTCTGCCTGGAATACGGATGCAATGACTAGACCACTTATAGTCAATTTTTAGGCTATCACCTGATACGGAGGATTGAAGCCACGAGGCAAGGATGACAGAGCAGAAAGGCACAAAGAGAAGATCTCTGAAGAGGATAAAAACACTGCATCTATTCTAAGACTACAACTTTTGCTCTTTTATATAAATTCTATTTTGCTTGAGTAAGGGTAATGTGAATTTTCTGTTATGATGCTAAACACAATCCTGTTACATCCTCCTCCTTCTTTGAATTTGATATTTTAGGTGGATATATTATGTAGAACACATATGAAAAGTTCTTGTAATGGTGCCTTGATATTTGTCTAGCAGTTTACTGTTGAAAATGTTTTCCAAATACATCATCTCCATTTCCTCCCTAAGGAAATTAAAGATAAATCATTTCAAAATGTTGAAACATATATTGAAAGCACTAGATATACTAGAACTAAGATAATCTGACATTTTTCTCATCTTTCTATTATTGTCTTTCCTTTAATTATAGCTGTGCTGATATGAGTTTATTTACTGTTATTTTTGTTGTTATATGTAGAAAAAGGACATTTTGACTTAGATGCTTTAGTTTCTTATTACTGTTGGAAGTTACCTCATAAAACATTCTCTGAACTCCATAAGTTCATTTATCTATCAATGGATACTTAAGTTGTTCCCATGCCGTGGCTACTGAAACTCTAATAACCTGAGAAGTGGTGATGTCAGGTGAAATTATCTTCATTTTATAGATGGTAAAACAATTTCAGATGTTAGTTATTTGCTCAAGATTACAGAGCAAGTAAGTAGAGTATTTTTGATGTGAACTTGGGTCTTTAAACCATATTCTACCTCTTTCTACTATGTCATACTGCTTTATCTAAGAAGGTTTTGTTTTCCCAGATAATACTATATTTCTAAAAAGTACAATCAGATATTCAACCTGTAACAAGTAAATGCATTTACTTATTCTTCATATTAACAACTTCAATCCACTCAAACTCAATGAGAAACAACATTCCGAAGGTGATTTGTTGGCTTTCCCAAATTCATTTTGGAAGACCTCAGGAACATTATTTTAGGAAATCTGTTATGTTATCTGACTCAAGCACCCAGAATAAGTGACCCAAATAGATACAATGTAGGTAGAAGGAATTATTAAAAGAAAAGGAAAATCTAATAGGTTTATGACTTATTGGGGATATAGAGTAAAAAATGATTTTTAAAATAGCTGAATATTAAATAATGGTGGAATTTTAGTATAAATTATTTATATACCTAACCACATAATCTAAGCTTACTACATTTTGATTTTATGTTTCTCCACATTAAAAAAAAGAAATTCTGACAAACACTCTGAAGCATAAACTAATTGTGCAGTTTTACAAGTGTCAGTTGATCATGTTTTCATCCATCCATTAGATAGTAAGTCCACTATCTGTATTATACGAAAAAGAATGAGCCCCGAGATACCAGATTACAACCAAGAAGACAAAAAAATAGAACCAGTGACTGAAGCTGGACTTTGATGTCAGGAAGATCTAAGATCTAAGAAAGAGTCCTGACTTTGCTACCAACTGGCTCTGGGGCCTTGAACAAACCATGCGAACTCTTTAAGGCTTGCTTTCTTCACCTATGGAATAAGAATGATAAGAATGCCTCAGAAAGCTGCTGTGAGGAATCAAGGTGATAATGCTGTTGCTCAGTGGCTGGTAGCTAGAGTAAGTACTCAGAAAAATGTATCATCACTGGGGTGACTCGGTGGACCCTCGATTTTAGCTTAGGTCAGGTTCATGGGATCCAGCCTTGCATTCGGCTTTGCCCTGGACGTGGAGCCCACTTAAGACTCTCCCTCTCCCCCTGCCCCCTTCCTGCCCCTGCTCACACTCTCTCTAAAAAAAAAAAAAAAAAAAATCATCATCATTATTATTTTTTAGGTAGATCATAATTAGAATTTTCTTTTCTGATATCTCAAAGACTTCTCATATATCTCTCAGGTCAAAAAGGACACGGTTTACTAAAAAATACCTCCAAATAGCATTGGAGATATGTATGTGTACATAGCATTTATGAATGTATGTATATGAGTGCATGCACAAGTGCGCCCAAAATATTGTGAACAAAAGCAGAGAGATTTCTTTCTTCCTTCCTTTTCTTCTTCCTTTCTTTTCTTTCCTTTCTCTCTCTCTCTCTCTCTCTCCCTCTCTCTTTCTTTTTTTGGAAATGTATCACTTTGGACCAAATGATGAGCTGAAAATAGATTATAGTTTTCTTCATTCAAAATGTACATATTATCTGAGGCACAAGTAGGTAACACTAAGATGGGGTTTCTTTCCTGAAATTTATCTTGTTGAATCATCATCTCTTGAAGTACAGAAAGAGTGATCTGGTGTAATAAATAGCCTTAAAGAAGAATTCCAAAATTCTTTAAATTCTAAAGGGAGAGATACTTCATCTTCTATGTAACTTGATTTTGACAGAGCTAGAAAACATCGAATTTGAGTTAGACAAATACAGTAAGTACTCTCTCATTCTTTGGCCCACCTCACTAAACAAATGTTGGAAGCAGGTATATTCTGAGGACAGAGGCTACAATGAGGGTGAATAATTGGCACATAAAATGCCTTTTGACCTGCAGTTAGATTTTCATTAAGGTTGTAGTGTTGCTTCGTGGAGTCCTCTTCAGTCATCTGATGATACAATACATGTCCTGTCAAACTGCAATCTCCTAATACACAAAAATATTCCCTGGATTTTTTTTAGATATTATTTATTTATTCATGAGAGACACAGAGAGAGGCAGAGATATATGCAGAGGGAGAAGGAGGCTCCTCTCAGGGAGCCCGATGTGGGACTTGATCCCAGGACTCCAGGATCATGACCTGAGCCAAAGGCAGACACTCAACCACTAAGCCACCCAGGCATCCCTATTTCCTGGATCTTGTTGGAAGTTTACTACAGGAGGTCCTCAATCCTTAATGCTTAGCTAAATGGTGCCTTTGCAATAGAGATGGATGCGCCTGCTTCCCAGAAGCACCTTCGCACAGAACGACTCCACTTTGTCTGTTAACATTTTAACCACTGGCTCTGAAGCACTGGTATTTAAATGAGAACTAAATCAAAAGTTAAAAACTCTTTAATTCACAATACACTCTTGCTGAGTATGAGGCAGTTTGGACAAAACAGAAGTCTACCTATGAGGACAAAGTTTGACTCTGAAAATTAATATTGCAAAAAGGAAGCAAAGGAAATAAATGTATTTAAGAGAACAACTCATATTCAAGCCTTCAGAAGAATAGATAAACTATAGATATCTTTAAATCTATTAAATAAGATCATTTTAAAATTTTTAAATGATATGAATAGCCTAAGTTGATGTTACCCATATTCTCAAAGATATTAAAACTGCATGTGTCTTTTAAAATATTATATAATGAACACCATCTTTCCCCAAGTTAATCTAAATTAAGTTTTTTATAATTTTAAAAAGAAAAAGGTAGAAAATATTTTATAATAACTGATAAAAAATTGAATTTCATATGTATTGAAATATTTATTGAATTCTCTGAAAAATATGCATATAAACATATATATATACACGACACACATATCCATAGACACACTTAAGTATACATATACAGATGCAGACACACACATATATGCATACATATGCTGCTTATTTCATTCACGGGATGAATTGAAAAATATATCAGGGTAACAGAATTATTTGAGGAACTGAATGCAAATATCGAATAATATTTTACTGGCAAAACCAAGCAGACAAAGCTTCATCTAGAATAAATATATAATGTAGCCAACATTTTAGAACACTGTTGGCAGGCATCTGTAAAATATGTGCAGAGAAGGTAAGTCCACCCATCCTTTCAGAGAAATACAAAGAAGGGCCAAATGCACAATATGAAAACAAAGTCCTGGAATCCAGAACTCCATCTGAGGAGGAGGCAAGGATCACAAATCCCAGAGACCCTTTTACATAAATTTTGATGTTTTCCTTTTGTGTACAGTATTGATGAGTGTGTCGTATGCTCATTGAGAAACCAGCCCTCGGTAATTGTCAGGGATCTTCATTCTTAGTGCAGACTCCACTGGAAATTAATTGCTTCGGTGCAATCTGAACCACATCATAAATGTCATGTAGAAGTTGCAGGGAGTGAGGAGGCAGTGACAGCTCAATCCTCACTGTTTCATTTAAAGGTGGGTAAAACACACTGCGACAGAAGTGCTCTTCATCAATAATTTAGTCCGCAGTGTAAAGCCAAGCCGTGCCAAAGATGCCAGGGGAGCCGCTGCCTCCCTGGTTTTAATGACACCAGCAGGGAGGGGTTGAGGGGCCAGCTCAAATCAACATTCACTGCACATCTGGGCATGTCGGCAGATGAAGATATCAAGGACTGAGCTGACAGGACAAAGGGTTGAAAAAAGAAGTGTAACCTAGAAAACCTTTACTTTGAATTCTTTGTATAAATTCAAGGGAGATGACAGTTCCTAAGGTCATCTTATATAATAAAACTTCAGTGATCTACATAGAAAATTTTAACCCTTTCCATCATGTAATCAAAGAAGATGAAAGTTTAGTTTCTAATGTTCATTTTATAACTCTAAAATATTCCTATTTGTTCCCCCCAAAAGACTTCTGCAATGAACCAAATTTTAACAGGGATTGCCTGATTTCATCTCATGAACCCCAATTAGAGGTCCTCAAAAGCCCTACTTACAGTTGGGTCAGGGATGGGGGGGAGGTCAGCTCAATGTCCTCTTAACCTCAGGGAGTTTAATATCTTGGCTATTTCAGGATGTTTGCCAGAAACTCAAAATTTAATTAAGGAGCTCCCATTGTAATATAAGAGAAATAATGTAAAATGGCACAACCATCCCTTCCTTATTGTACCCAGTTTAAAAAAAAAAAAAAGGAGCAAGATACGTGTGTTTTCACTACTCAAAGAGTGCTTTTTCTAAGATTCTAATGTGAAAGTTTAGAAGGGGCTTAAAAAACAAGAATCATATGAATTATGAGTGGCAATCTTGTCCTGATCCTCTGAGGACACCGTGTATCCCCAGACTGTGGTCTTCTTAGAACCCCAGAGGCCAAATTCAATTATCTCATCCTATGTTTTGTATGTTTGGAGGACATCACAGCCTCACTAGGGGTTGACTGGATTCTCATACTGAGATTGTCTTCACTGAAGGAAATTTACTGAGTTTCCATTTTTTCACTAATGGTTTTCACTCCAAAAACTGAAGTTAGCAATATTAAAAATGCTAATCAGAGTTAAGAGTTTAAGTTACTTCACAACAGAAATAAAGAATAAGAGACAATCTGCATATGAAATTTACAAAGAAAAAGCATGAGATGAGCACAAAATGAATTTCAAATGTAATACTCTGATAATATTTAACCCTTTTTAGGTGACTGGCATTTAGATGATTATTATCCAAAATATAGAATGAGTGAGAAAGCCACACTAGTTTCAAAGTGTAAGTTTATGGGGAGACCTATGATAAAAACCTAATCCAAATTTCCAAGAATTTCTAGGCATGATCAGCCCATTTCGAAGGCAGGGCAGGATGGAGAATATGTAATACGATTTAAAACACATTTTGAAAATGCCTTTTATGAGTCAGCTCTTGTATTGATAGCTACAAAATTCAAGGAACATGATACATGAAATTTCAACCATTACTGTAGATCATGTCATGGTTTCTCCCTCTTTCTTAATGTCTGATATCTAGGGTAGGTTATAGATCTCACCATTAATCTGCTAACTTCTTCAATAAATTCAAGAAGACTGCCAATAATCCAAAACATGGACAGGTATAGGTAATATAGGCTATAGGATGTAGATTTGACAGACTGACGCAACCCAACCCAACATCCAAGATGGGTTTTTCTAATGGAGGGAGGAAATCCCATGTGATCAGAAAAAAAAGTGACTCTGATACTAAATCTACATATAAAGTACACAATATAGAATCTGCAAAGTAGGTTGGTCAGTAATTATCAAAGTAGACACTTTGTGTGAGTACATGTCAGACTTCCCATTTTATGACTGATAGACACAATCAATAAAAGTCACATTTTTCAGCTAAAATCTCTGTCCCACCACTTTGGCTTTCCCCACTGCATTACTATGGTTAAGAAAGAATTGCTTAATTCCATTTTTAAAAAACAAAATTATTCTCATTTACCACAAAATACATGAGGGAGAAGACTATTGTATTAGAAGGCATTAAGTTGAACATGAACATGAAGGTATGAAATAGCAGCTGCTCAACAGTTTTTCACCTAAGAAAATATAGTTTTACATGGCTCAACCCAATAATTCTTCACTTTTTGACAGCTGGTTTAAATAAGAACTCTGATGATTATTTCAATATTTCTTAAAATCATCCATTTGATAATACTTTTTGAAGTATTATTTTGAAGCCCTCCTATGTTTCAATTTTGAAGCCCTCCTATGTTTCAAGCACTGTCTTTGGTCCTAGATCTAAAAAACAAAAACAAAAACAAAACTAGTAATAAAAATATTTGCTTCTTCAGGACAAATTGAGAGAAATTAGAAAATGTGTGAGTTTAAGCTAAGAGAGTCGAAGTTCTGTTAAGTAACACTAAGAAATAGGAAAATTGCATCTTAGAAATTATCGGTTTACACAAAACAAGATTTTTCTATGTTTCTATTTTTAGAGTCCATAAAAGTAGTATCATGAAGCCAACTCATAGAAAGCTCACACAACTTGCTAGTGGCAAGAAAAGACCCAGGAAAAAGACATTTCATGTAGGCAATACAAACGAAAAATAGAATGGCAGGTGTCACAAATATCAAATTAGTGTCCACTTTACAAACAGAAGCCTCTCAACTCTCTCTCCATATTCACATGTATGAGTTCCTTGAACTCCAGATGGAAATGGATGTTATAATTATCACCGGACTGTTGTAATCTTAAATGGGAATGGAAGATAATCATGCTGGAGTGTCAGATCCAAAGGATGGCTGCTTTTAAAAAGCCCATTAAACAATATTATCCAATTTAAATGGTAGCATTATCAGAAGGGCTTTGATAATGTAGCTACCAATTGTGCTCTCTTGATTTGTAACTTTCTTTGAGGGCGTGGGGAACATGAGCTGTTTAAAGCACCTTTTAACAAAGCTCCTAATTTCTTTCTAACTTTGAATATCCTCTTTTCACGGCAGAGCTGAAGGAAACCTGTAGCTCTGATTAGAATGAATTTAGATTACACAGAAGGCCTGCCCTACAATTATACATGTGCCGAGATTAAAACTCAGAGACATCGGCAGCCCACAGTACAAGGCCTAAGGGGTAGGTAAGAGAACATCCATTCGATACTACAGAAAAAAGCAGAATGAATACGGCCTTTATGAGAGGCAGGTAAAATATCTAGAGAGGCAGATTTCTGACGATTTGCCACAGAAAAGTCACAACCATTCTAAAATAACTGGTTATTTTAACAAACTGGGGATCTGCATATGTCTGTGTATATCTATACATTATATAAGTGTTTACCCAAAATATGGGACTGCACATTACTGATCATAGCAGATATTTTGGGTGCAGTCACACAAAATATGTGACTGCACATTACTGATCATAGAAGATATTAAATCTTCTATTTAGAATATGATGAATTATATCAGCACCTCTTCCCAAACACCAGGAAGGGCACTTGTTCTTTTAGTTGGGTTCTCTTGTGTGTGTGTGTGTGTGTGTGTGTGTGTTGTTGTTGTTGTTGTTGTTGTTGTTGTTTTTATTCTTATAACTAATGTGAGTGACTCTTCTCTATACTCTTTCTGGTCAACTATTTGGAAATAGTTATTAAACTTCAGCCTGTCTAAGTCTTCTGTGTTGGTGTTTAAATGTGTAATGACAAAAGAATGGCAGACTGGTGACTTTTCTTCTGTTGATCCCTTAATACAAAGTTAATAACTTTTATATAACTAAAAGAAAAATATATCTAAAAAGCTCAAAAAATTATTTCCTTCTTATACCCTGTAATGTTTCTATGAAATTACAAATTAATCTTAACTTTATATTGCTCACAGAAGCTAACAAAGAGCCCTAAACCTAGGGAGAATATGTACTAATTATTGCATACAATCATATAGCATATATAGTATGTATGAATCATTAGCCTCTAGTTGTTAGTGTTGGTGGGATGTGTGAGTGATAGAACACCAGGAAGAGGAACTCCTAGTTTAATGGGAGTAACTAACAGGAATGACTATTTTAGGCCAAAAATTATATGATTTAATAGGAGTACCTCAAAGGGACAAATAAAGATTTCCTTAGAAGAAGTCTTGTCTTTCCAATATGCAGACATTTTTAAAGCCAGTTATTGGAACACTCTAAAATAATAACCATCTAGGCAATGATGGATGAAGCAAACAACTCCATTCTAAGAAGTCAATCCTTTCTTCATTTAAACCCAACCTCCATGTAGAAGCACAGAACTCACCTGAGAGAAGACATGCCCACCAGACCCATTAGTGATGAGAGGTAATGCTGTCTGGTCCTACTACCCAGCATCTACTCCACATGCCAGTAGATTTAATTTGCCATAAAGTCAAATATCTCCTACAAGACAGAAACATTCACCTGGGCATTTGTTCCTTGCCATCTTGCCATAGTGTGAAATGGCAATAAATATTCAAGACCATAAGGAGGTGGGGCCAGATTGGGCTCTTTCTTAGGAAGGAAAAAAAGGTATAATTAAAATAGGGTAACCATCTGAAGTGTCAGCCACCTTGACCAGTTTGTGAGATCGAGGAAATAAGATGATGCTTTGAAAATCTTGCAAAAAAGGTCAGAGGAGGGCATTTTGTGGGTAAAGGGGTGGAGGGTCCTTGAGAGGAGCCGGGGAAGCAACGTTCTAAATAGGCTTTTTTTTTATTCACTTGGGTTTGCACAATATGTTTCTTCAAAGAGTTTGAAGCCCAATATATAAAAAGCTGACTATTTATATATTTGATTCCTTAAAAGCAATTAGGAATACAAAGCAGATGGTCCAGCATTGTAGATTTCCCTTTTCATATTGCTTAAACACTAGAGATCAATAAGTCTAATATAAACAGATGATTTCCATAGCAGGGTTTATAATTAGCTGGCACTGAATGTGTCCAAACTCTAAAATAATTAGCAGAAGCATGTGGCACACCATTAAAACCTTGTGGCTTGTCTGCATTTACATTTATAATTATTAAAGTTAATTATGATGCTCGTGGTGTGGTTCCAAGCTCCTTTACAACTTAGATTAAATATTTTTTTAATCCCATAACTTCCTTTCTAACCTTCTCGAGCCTCCAGAAAACAGTGAAATCAGACCAAATTAGGAATATATACCTGCCATTTTTTTGCTCCAAAGAATAAATTCTGATTTTATCATAAAAGATAGGCTCTTCTTAAAGGCCTGGCAGCTTTCTCAACTGATACCAATATTTCGATCTTGAATTTTAATTTGTTCATAATGGTGTCGGTAGGCAGAATAAAAATGCTTAAAGTTGTTGGAGTGAAAGCTGTCATTTTGAGAGCTAAATGAATGGCAAGTCAGTGCCAGTGCAGTCTCCTCAATTTATTATATAGTAATAGGTAATTTAAAATAACCTACTTGACTCAAGGTCTAAAGTTACTCTCAAAAAAATAATAAAGTTACTCTCAATTATTTAGAGAGTACAAATAATGTTTCACAGTGTGAAAGCAAGCATCCCATCTTTATTTTTAAAGCTCCTATCTCCTAAGAACAGCATTTAATAAAGACTTCTCCTGTATTTGGAGCCCTGTGTACAACAAAATGCGTAACACAGACACCGCTTTCTCAGCCAGAACTCGATCTCACCACCAGTCATACTGACCACAAAAGTAGATTTCTTTAAAATCTGCACCAACAAATATGATGACATTTCTGTATACTCAGGCATCATCTACTGTCACTGCAACTACTGGCCAGTATTCTTAATATAAATCTCGTTAAAACTGAAGATTTTCAGCCTCTAGCCAAGAATATTTTGCAAGCCTTTGTATTCTGTACTGTACTGTGTATGCAATGCACCAGGCCAAATTTAAAGACACAGTCCCTAACATATTTATAAGAGAGTAACAGAAAAAAATAAATAAATAAATACCTTATATCCCACATCTGCTCACAGATAACTTGTGCTGTTATATTCAAGTTATCTACATTCAATAAGTATAACACATGTGCTTTCTTTATGCATTTTTTATTTAAAAACCCACTATGTAAGACATAGTTTAAAGTGATTTGTCTTCTACTGCTTTCCATTTGCTAGAATTTTACAGTTAGTATCCTACCCAAAAAAAAAAAAACCAAAACACAGAAAACAAAAAAACCTCCACTTTCTGCTATTTTACTATTCAGATCATTTCTATTGGATTTTTACATGATTTAAATATAGTACTTTTGTCCACCTACAAATTTTAAAACACATCTCTATAAAGTAGCTAGTGACCAGCTTCATTTCTTCCTCACAGCTAAGAGAAATTTTTTAATAGAAATGGTCATGGGGATCCCTGGGTGGCGCAGCGGTTTGGCGCCTGCCTTTGGCCCAGGGCGCGATCCTGGAGACCCGGGATCGAATCCCACATGGGGCTGCCGGTGCATGGAGCCTGCTTCTTCCTCTGCCTATGTCTCTGCCTCTCTCTCTCTCTCGTTCTCTCTCTGTGACTATCATAAATAAATAAATTAATTAATTAAAAAAAAATAGAAATGGTCATGTTTTCCATCATGAAGAAAAATCTTTTGTTTCATCCCTTCTCCTGATTCATCACTTAGAAGTAAAAAATTAAAATATACTTTATTCAAACTATTAATATTAGAATGAAAGAAATTCATGGTAATTTCATTGCTAGTGAAATATGTAGATAGAAAGACACTATAATTTTAATGTAGCAGATAAAAAGGGAATGATGTAATATCAGCAGAATGATTTTAAAATTATATATGATTTTAATAAAACTGTTAAATAACTGTGTCCAATGAAATTTTATGGTCACTACTTGCTAAGAGAGGAACAGAAGATGAGAAAAAGAAAGGGGATGAAATAAGATTGATCAAGGTGAGGAAAACCTCAAGACTGGGAAGGAAAAGGAAAAGAAGTATATAGAAGAGGTCAAGAAGAAGATTAAGACTGTGGAATTTACATATTGGAAATATCTGTCTACTGGAAAAGGTCATGAATATTCCCCCAGCACACTCTCATATCTCCAAGATCTACCCTCAGTCCTCCAAGATGCAATGTGTAACAATTTTCCCCAGAGCAAAGCTAATTCATCCACTGCCCTTGGTATCACTACAATAGAAGTAATGGATTTAAATACAACTGCTCTAATTATCATGTGCTCTCTTATAGTCGTATCTCTGTGTGTATGTTCATGTGTGTCTTTGTCATATATATGATCTTGCTTCTTGAAATTTTTCTGAGGATACCTGCATCAGACTGTTGGTCATACATTATTTTTCCTAAATAATACTTATTAATTCACATGACAATCTTTCTTTACTGAGATAATCCAGAGATATATGCAAAAACAGTTTTTAAAGGTTCATCTTATTAAGAGAAGAAAAACTATCATACTAAATCTTGTGATACTAACATCACATTAAGTTGCATTCTCTACAATAATCCAGTGCCATCATTCATACAATTTAATTGCAAAAACATGAAATACATCATTCTTAATCAGTATTATCAATATGTTATACTTCTGGCTGTTTAACGTGTTTAGAGTAGCAGCTTGTTACACTAAGATTAACCTCAAATGACTCACAGTCCAATTGGGGACATGAAGATGTCATGAGCAACAATCCAAGAAAAGGCTTTCTCTGTGAAAAATGCATGATACAAACCATACTTAATAGATATTCATGTAAGAAAATAGCCACCCAGGAAGCCCTCACTAAAATAATGAAACTTAACCTATGTTTTTATAGAGGGATAAGACTTCAAAAAGCTCAGAGTTGGGGACAGTGGAACAGGATATTCCAGGAACAGGATATTCCAGGATGGGGGGATGAGTTAAGGTACAGAATGTATTCAGTGAAGAAACAGGCCAATTTGGAGAAATAAGTAGATGTCACCCTTTAAGAGGCCTCTGAGGAGTCTGTATTTCAAACATCAGAAGATAGAAAACTTTGCAATTTCTGTGTGTATATGTAGGGCTTGCTTGGATTCTTTTCCTCACTATGTACATTATCATAAAAAATGAGCACCATTTCCAATGCCATTTTGCCCATGTCAATATATCCTTGGCCTATGGAGAATAAAACTGAGGTTGCATCCCCCTGGCATACCCAATATTTTCATTTATCAAATCTCAAAAAAAAAAAAAGCATACATAGTCCTCTCTCAGAAAACCCACATTCTTCTCCCAGACTATTTAAGTCTACTTCATGTCCATCACACACTTTCTGGCCCACACTTAGGTTTCCTCTGGCTCAGGCCAGACCAGGAGATGTCTGGAATGTGACAAGGTAGTATGAGCCTGCCAGCTCTATTCTGTTAGCAAATTTATTTTCTTCTCTTAGACGGATGATAAAAATGTCACGGTGTGATGCTTTAGCAGGCCCAGGAGCTCCCACCTACAGCTGTGGGGCTTGAGTGGGACCTGAAGCCAAGAATGCCATAAGGAGCACAGACAGCGCCTCTACCATCACTGCTTCTCCTGCATTGCTCATTCTCCTGCTAAATGATGCAATGGGACCCCCTCAGGGATTCTGAGTCTGATCATGTTTTTCTTGCTATTTTTTTACTTCCATCTTCTCTTCACTAAAGCAGCCCAAACTGCTGAATTTTTCATGAAACAGATAATATCGTTGTACACAAGATAATGGCATTCAAATACATCCATCTGCTTGTTAGCTCTGACTACATTGATTGCAATTTTACTGAAAGAATATTTACAAAAAATGGTTTTTTCTGCTTTTGTGGTATTAAAAATGCACATTTTCATAAGGGAACTATAGAGGGACCCGTATACATACATAAGCTAAGAGGGGAAAATGAACTGAGAAATTAAGCAGCAGTCCCTGGGGCTCATCCAAGAACAACAGTTTACTTTTTCTCAAAGATGAATTTGAAATCCAGATGAGTTTTATGACTCAATGATTTTGTTTTTCCATCAGCTGAAGAACGGATGGTGGAAAACTGATTTTCACTGGTATGATAGGCAGAGCCTGGGCGGTTCCTCCAAACACTGGAAAAGACAGTCCTGTCGCTCACCATAGCTTGGGATGGCAGTGGCTGGATGGAGGAGGATGGGAGGAAGAGACTCCTTCCTCCAGCTTCTTCCAATTGCCACGGAATGATAGGAAAGACGAAGAGGAGATCAGAGTGGAAGACCGAAAAGGAGAAGGCAAAGGAAGTATGTCTTTCCAACCTGCCCTTCGTGGTCTAGAATTTCATCTCTGATCCTAAAATGGATAACCATCAATCTGATCCAGAGAAGGAGAGTTCACTACATCTTTTTCATCTCAAAGGCAGAATTTTCTGTTTTATGAAATGCTACTCAGTAATTCCTAAACTCTCTCTCTCTGTGTGTGTCCTCCTATTCATAAATGATGCATTTATGTATTTACTTTGCTATTTTAATTGCCATTCTCCATCTTCAGAAGTCAAATGGGAAATTAATTCTGTGTATTGGTATATTATGTCATAAGATGCTGTTTTCTCTGCACTTCTTCTTTGTCCTATTCAACCACAGTCATCTCATATAAACTGGTTTGGATTCTTATTTGAATAATTGCTAAGACATTTTCTAACTGGCATGAGATTTTTAATTGAATGTTCAATTAATTCAATTACCCCTAGCTTCCCTAAATTCTAGACAATTATCCCTCACATCCTTAGAATCCAGACAAAGATTTTTTTAATCCAGTATGTAAATGAAACAGCAAGTTTATTTCAGTCCATATTGTCCTTAGTCTTTTAAACCAAAAAGAATGACACTTAACCCAAACATTTCTATCATTCTTTAATACTTATGAGATTTGTAGATAGAAACTTCCTTTAAACTTTCAAGAAGGGTTTCAAAGACTCAGTCAGAAATTCCTTCACTAGAAAGTAATTTTAGTGAAAAACTTAAGAAGTTGTTACTATAATAAACACACACACACATACACATACATACTTGTCTCTTAGAGGATATCCACATTGGACAAGGGTGGGTAGATATGGCAATGGGTCTTATGAGTATATTTTATGCAGTGTTATTTGCATGTACCAAGGGATAAATCCAGCTTTTTGGAAGCCCAGGATGATTTTTTCTATGTACCCCATACCATATCTGTAAACTTGTGTGAACCTAACAAAACAATTGAAAATGCAGTAAAAATGCACAGTCTTTCTTTCTTATTTTTGGTATGTATTTCAGGTCATTGTTGAATCCGAATCCACTGTGATCATAAATTCCTTTTCTTCTTGAAATATGTTTTATCATTTGTAAGGCAGTGAAGTAAACAAATTATGCCACCGCTTGATGTTCTTGAAAATGACAAATGGTTCTGTGTGTTCTTCTGTATTTTCAAAACAGGTTGAAATTCTATTTAGAAATTACTCATTGGGTCTGAGGCGTCTCTTCCTTTAATTTTTTAAAAGTCGAACATAATAGAAACCATATGGTGCATGGATAGGCAGCCCCCTGCCATGGGTAGTGTATGTAGTTCTCCTGACCTTAATGTACACACTAAAGACCTCCAAAGAGGAGATAAGTCTCTGTGATATTGTTTCAAAACCTCCCATTAAACAGGTTTGCCTCTCAATGTTGGATCTAGTTCAGATACCTACCACCTTTCCATGTCAATGCTTTAGCCATGATATATCCTTGAATGGTAAGCTATACTTATTTCTAACAACTAAACTGTCACAATCTCTAAACTAGAGAACAAAGACACTGCAATAGCAATAAAATGATCTGACTTATTTTAAATACCAATGAGAAGTAAGGTAATAACAACTGCACGGGTATACCTTATTCAAACATTCTAAAAAGTTTAAATCACTATAAACCAAATAACCAGGAAGGAAGATAGGTAGGATGGCTGTCCATCTTCATCCCATCAGATGGGGTGAAAGAAAAAGCTGCATCTTTTGTATTCACAAACTCTGAAGTATGTTGTAGAAAATCAACAAATACTAGCAACAACAACAACAAAAAGTCCCATGGTAAGACACTGGTTCTCATTTGTACGCTACACAATATAAAATAGTCTCTAATATTTTCACTTTCACCAATATAATGAGAATACACAAATTTTATTCTGGACTAGGGATATAAATTTTAGATCTCCAATACAGATACATCATCACCCCCAACTGATCCTCTGATTCCTTCCGACCCAGGCAGGATAACCAATTCACTGCATTCGCTAACTGCTTCTCTTGGGACAAACATCTAGGTCAGTCCACATCGCTGTCTCTATCCATGTAAATCTATCTCAACTCAGTGGCTTTCCCTAATAAAGCATAAGTACTTTTATGTAAGTGCAAAACTCTAGATCTGGGTCCTTTGAATTTTTAAAAAAATATTTTATTTATTTGAGAGAAAGAACGCAGGCAGGGTAAGGAACAGAGGGAGAAGCAGACTCCCGCTGAGCTGGAAGCCGGATGCGGGGCTCAGGGACTATGACTTGAGCCAAAAGCAGATGCTTAACTCATTGAAACACCCAGATGCCCTGATCCAGATCCTTTTAGAACATGTGAGACAATTGTTCCTATGTCCTGAAAGTTCCCTAATACACATACGCGTGCACACAAAATGATAATACTTAGTGTCCATTTCAAACACACTTGTCACCTGTTAGGAATATGGAGAGGAAGAACATAAGTTCCTACTCTCAGGGAACTTGTAATTTAAAATAATAAGCAAGAACAAATAACAGGGAATGCTTGGGTGGCTCAGAGGTTGAGCATCTGCCTTCGGCTCAGGGCGTGATCCCAGGATAGGGGATTGAGTCCATGTTAGGCTCCCCATAGGGAGCCTACTTCTCCTTCTGCCTGTGTCTCTGCCTCTCTCTCTGTGTGGGTCCCTCATGAATAAATAAATAAATTCTTAAAAAAAAAAAAGAACAAATAACAGTATCATCTAAAGGAAATAAGCACTGCAGTACAATGTGTAACTATATACCAATGTTACAGAGCTCAGAGGAAGAAGTGAATTTGAGCAGAACAGTTAGGGAAAGCTGTACGGTAAGTACAGCCAGGAACAACTGAGTTGGTAGAAAGATAAGAAAGGAAAAAAGAAAGAAAGAGACCTTGGAAATCACACAGACCAAGTTCCTTTTGTTACAGATTAGGATACCAAGAGTCAGAGCACTGATGTGACATCCCAAGTTGACAGAGAGAGAAGTGATAGAAATGCAAAGAGAATTCAAGTTGCAACTACCCAGGCAGCATTTTTTTTTCTCTACCAGATGAGTCTACATTTTCTCCAATTCCCACAAATCTACCTCGTTCAAGAAAAGCAGACATTGGGATCATAAGATCAATAAACTATAGTCTTTGATAGGAGTTGGCAAACTTTTTCTGTGAAGGGCCAGGTTGTAACATTTTAGGCTTTGTGGGCCATGTGGTCTCTGTAGCAGCTACTCAATTCAGCCTTGTGGTGTGAGAGAAGCCATAGAGACTATGTGTATAGATAAACGTAACTGAGTTCCAATAAAACTTGTATTTGAGAAAAAAAGAGGACAAACTAGATTTGGTTCATGAGTCATAGCTGTCCAGACCCTGTTCTAAGAGTGTATGAATTTAAAAAAAATAATAATAAGACATATATTCAAGTTAAATCAAATCCAATCATCATTATACAGTTAGAAAATACGCATTTGGACCCAAGTCTGTCAGCACATGGGCTTTTAACCATTCATCTTTTTTTTTTTATCTTAGAAACCAGGGCAATGCCTACCTGATCTCTCAAGACCACAATAGCTTTCAGAATTAGAGATGAGTTAATTACCATTCTGCCACAAAATGGAGACAATTTTTGGCTCATAACCCAGATTATTCAGTGCATAATACCTGGGTAAGCATTAAATTGGTAAACCAGGAATTAAGCTGATAAAAAAAAGTTTGCAAAGGAGTTAAATCTGAGCCTAATTTGTGTGCCTTACATAATACTTGCAGTATTTGCTTGTCTTTCATAACCCTCCAATTCAGATTAATTTTAACTATTATTTTAGCCCTACAGACTCCTGAAACTTTCGACACACATTTCCATGGAAGTGAGAGATGCACTCAGAAGCTTTCATTTCCTTAAGGAAATGTACTGTTCTGCCTTCAATCGTCAGAAAGGTTGCTAGAACCATCAGATATTAATGACATTTTGCTGAATTTCAGAAGTAGGTATACATTACATAAAACTTAAGAGTGTTGCAAAGAAAAAGGAGCAATATAATACCCTCCTGCAGATCTTAACTCTGTAACTTCTACCTCCCAACCTGTCTGGTAAGTCAAGATTCTTCTCTACTGGGCACCACCAGTCCCCAGAAAGAGGTGCTTAGGGAACCCAACCAATCCGAGCATCCTGCTGCATGGCTAGGAGTTCTTACCTTGAAATTTAAAGCAAGAAAGATTATTTGAAGGTAATTCAGCTTAAATAAACCTGTGGCCAAATTTATTATATAGTTAAAGTCCTGCCACTAATCAGAAATATTTCTTCTATCATTAAAAAAAAGTAAATTACACAAAGTTGAGTTTCATTATTCTACAATCCTTCCTTTTCAAAGATACACAAATATTTTGATAGACTAGGAGAGCTTCCTAGTATGGAAAAGTCCATTGGGTCTAGCTAGTCCTGGTCTATTATCATTTTCTCGGCTTCATTTCCTTCATTAGTTTGAAAGGTTGAACCAATAAGAATCACTTTGAATAGAGGTGTAATTGAGATTGTTGTCCAAGTGGCTAAGGGTACAGAATGTGGATGAATGAATTCCAAGTAGCTAGAGAGTAAATTCTCTCCAAGAGCTTATATAGCCCTGAGAGTAAACTCCACAGAAACTAAGGCAACTAGGCAACTCAGAACTTCGTGAGACAAAACCCAGGATGGAACAAAGCAAGGGCACATGTCTCCAACTGCTTTGAAATGGCTCCTGGGGTAAGAGTGTATCAAACAATTGTGAAGAACATGTTCTATACACTATACAGAAGGTCTCATTGAAAGAAATTTTTAAAATAAATAAATAAATAATGAATAAAAAATGACATTAAATAATTTTCTAATGACCTCTGCAATTTTTATGTGCTTTGGGAAATTAAACAGGAATGCATGTTTTTTTGCCATGTACTTTGGGACGGGATGCAGTCAGGCTACAGAAATTTCATTATACTTAATACTATCTTTAAAAAACTGAAATCTGGAGCCAAAAAAAAAAAAAATTGATGCTGAATATGTCTAAAATGTTCTAAAAATTATAAATCAAGATTCTGAAATTATACTATGTACTAGAATTATACAAATCATAACAAATTAGAGATACAATATATGAATCTAGTGCAGAATGTATGTGCGTGTTTGTTTTTGTTTTTGTTTTTGTTTTACCAAGGCAAAGCTGGGTGCCACAGTCAGAGCCCTGCTCTATAGTAAAAAAAAAAAAAAAAAAAAAAAAAAAAATTCTACACTATTCAAGAGGGCAGCGAAACAGAGTGTGCACTCATCTGGAAAATCCTCAGGCCTACATAGAGGAATCCCTATTGCTATTCAAACCCTTATGATAATCTAATCTAGAGAGATATTTTTCTTAATGAATGAAAATGGCTTCAAATGACTATAAACCTATGTTAAATTAGCACCCTGTTAACTTAATACAAATAGCATCTTAAGCCAACTGAAATTAAATGATCACTGAGAAAGATTATTGTGAGACTTACCAGTCTTTATCTAACTAAAAAGAATTTTTATTTCAAGTGATATATAAATATCATTTCATTTATCTGATGATCAAACTTCAAACAATCTGACCTACCTAAAACACTACTTCAAATATAGAAAATAGGGTTCTTTTTTTTTTTTTTTTTTAATTCCCTGACTGGCAAATTGCCATCAGAAAAAGAGGAAAATCCTTACACTCATGCTCTGCTGAAGTAACCCGAAGCACCCCACATAGCTGGGTGGAAAATAAAGCAGGAGGGTAAATGGGAGAGTGATGAGGTACAGCAGGTGTCATCGGAAGGATGAGACAGGAGAACAATGCAAAGCAGACAGAACTATACAAGCAAAGGGCTTTGAAATTATTTGTGCAGAAATAAAACATCCTTTGATTTAAACCAAAAGTATTTCCGTGCAAGCATAAGACGATGTATCTTAGAAAATAAGACAGTGGTTCTCAAATTCAGCATGTATCAGAATCACCTGAAGCATTTGTTAAACCATAGACTGCTGGGCCCATCCCAAGTTTCTGACTTCCTAATTCAGGGATGAGGTCCAAGAATTTGCATTTCTAACAAGGTCTTGTGTCATGCTGATGCTGCTTTTCTGAGAACTGCCCTTTGAGAACCACTGATCTAGGATACAAGAATTCCTTCTTTAATGAAAAATCAGAAAAACAGAGAGGTAAACAAAGGAACTGCTCAAAATGAGACAATGTAAGCCAAAGGTTGATCCCTAAATGGACTCACTTACCAAGCCTCATCCTAAAGCACTGACTTGTCAGTTATTATTCTTGCTGTTCTTTCTTTCTTTCTTTTTCTTTTTTTTTAAGATTTAATTTATTTATTTGAGAGAAAGAGCACAAGCAGGGGGAACAGCAGAGGGAGAGGGAGAAGCAGACTCCCTGCTGAGCGGGTAGCTTGATCCCTGGACCCTGGGATCATGATCTAAGCTGAAGGCAGATTCTTAGCACATTGAGCCACTCAGGCACCCCTCCTTGCTATTATTTTAAACCTGAGTTTTTACAAGAATAACCACATTCTTATGGAATCTGTTTTCCTAAACATACAAGACATTCCTAAAATCATACATTCATGCATGCTTTATAATCATTGGCATTATTATCTAAATCAATCTAAAATGTGGCGGCAACCTGTAACTATGTGCCTTGTTTTATGAACTGGTTGGTATGATTTCCTTAAAAGCTATTTATAAATGAGGCTTTTTGTTTTTGTTTTTGTCCATTTGTGTATTGGTCTGCATTTAGGTGACATCAAAGCACATTTAAAATACACAAAGGGATTTCAGTTTAAAGGAAGCTTGCAGAAAAGCCTTTTCAAATCTGAATGATTATTACACACAAATTTTAATTCTCTGATAAGCTAGATTTTCATGCACCAGTTTGGTAAAAAGCAAACTTGTCAACACACTGCTCCAAAGATTTCAGATTTGAAAAATTACTTTCACCTTTTTATTTCTCTCTTGAGGTAATTCTCCTACTTCAAGTTAGCCTCATAAGTAAAATCGTCACATGTGTTACTTTTAATTTCTTTTCATCCTTGAGAAAATGAAAGTATCAAGAGATTCTTCCTTCAGAGCGGAAGGGCTTGTTTGAAACTCCAATGCTCCAAGCAATGCCCAAAGTAGGTCAAATTTCCAAGCTGTAATTTCGGCAGACAAATTTGCCTGATTCCCTGAGACAATAAAAGAGGATACTTCACTGCAAGGGTGTTTCAACTGTGGAATCTCAACCTTCAAAGCCTTTGCAGTCTAGACCAACGCAACCCAACCACCCATGCCATGCGAACATTTGCTTGAGTACAGATACTCATTCCAAAATTCCAAGCTGTACTTGGGGTGCCTGGCTGGCTCAGTCAGTAGAGCATACGAAGCTTGACCTCAGGATTGTGAGTTCAAGCCCCATATTTGGTATAGAGATAACTTAAAAATAAAATCCTAAAAAAGAAAAAATTCCCAACTATGCTTATACATTTCTCCATTCTGAATGTCTTCTGTCCTCCAACTTATGTTCTATTCATCAATCTTTGAGTCCAACTCTTCAAGGTCTTACCCAAACACTTCATGTCCCAATGCTCTCTCTCTTTTCTCTATGCCTCCTAAATTCACTTCCTATATGGCTCATTACTGTACATTCTGTCTCGTGAAGGGCTTTAGCTCTTTCATAGACTGCTTTTTATCCTTAAGTATAGAATCAGTTCTTCAATGTTAAGAAGTATAACTTATCTAGCACAACCATAGTTACTCAACACATAATTCTTCAATATTCTATGTATAAAAGTTATTAATCTGTACCTATGATAGGCCTCACACTCCTGTCCAATTAACTCACAGATGAGCTCCCTGAGGTGGCTCATCTCAGAAACTCTTAGATTTCCTTGAGATTGCTTCCCCCAGCAGGAAATATATGGGCTATTTCTTCACCATGGCAGAAGAACAAAGTACCAACATGGAGCAGCTCTGCTCTTGTGACAGCCTTGCCTTCTCTTTGAGATCAATTTCCATCCAAGTCTCCACTGAAAATATTTTGTGCTCCAAATAATTGAAAGTTTCTATGGCGATATAACAAAGGGCTTCACTATTATACAGTGGGCATTACATCTCTTCATACACAGAGCAGTGTTAAGTATGATGTTTACTCTGACAAAACATCCCAACTCAGAAAACCAATTCCCAAACACAGTATTACCTAGCACAATGGTTAAGAGTCTGGGCTTTAGAATCAGTGATGTGATTTGAAGGGTTTCTGCATTTTACTGGTGGTATGACTTTGGACTAGGTATAATCCATCCTTGGATGCCAAATGTGAAAATGGGATCAGAATGACCCCTGACCATACTGCTTTAAATAATCAATTTAGATGCTGTCTATAAAGAACTTAGCAACATCTCATACAAAATAAGCATTTAATAAGCAGTGGTTGTAAGTATTATTAATGAGATTTTAGTCAAGCAAACTACAGCTCACAAATGCGGACCACTGGGGCACCGAGAAAGCATGAAAGACAAGTAGCTAAATATAGGCACTGGCCTGGACACATTTGGCTGTTAATCACAAGCCACTAAGTTGCCCTGTCCTAGAGGCAACCAGAAATCCTGTTGGTTTTTGAAAAACAAAATAGGCCTATGAGGGAGATGGGGAGATTCTCCTATAGAGTGGACTGCTCAGCAAATATGGCATCAGTGAATGGCTTAAAGTATATCTCCTATAGGACTCATAGCCACAGCTTTCATTTTCTTCTGTTTTTCCTTTTAATTCTTTTCCTCGCCTGATTTGCTCTTTCCCCTTCTATCACTAGCCCTAATCAATGCAGCAGGTCAGGTTGAAAGAATGGACAGCCTCCGAGCCACATACATTTAAACCACTTTAATGCAAATATTGATCGTAGGAGCATAGACACAGGGTGGGCTGCATTTTTTTTTAATGGATGTGCTTTTTTTTCTGGGGCTGTGCTACCCATGATAAAACAAGATCACCATAGATCAGCACTCCACCATCTTTCTATGCACAGAAACGCATAAGGAAACCCAAAGCCTGGGCCGCCTTCAATGCTGAGCTTGTGAGCCTCCAAAGCAGGTGTTTCAATAGTCTGCTGGGCTATATTTTCTTAACCATTTACGCTTTCCTTCCCATACTTCCCAGATGAGCTGCATTGGTGTACACAGAAGTAGATTATCAGAGAGGGTGTGGTGCCTTGTGTCACAAAAATAGTTGTGCAACCGTGTCCACTGTGGTTAAAACGCTTAATTCCTGTGTACACAAGATTATCAAAACATTGTATTAGATAGCCACTATCCAAGGCATATTTAGCAACAGAGTCCAAGTCTGAGCTGAAATCCAAACTGAAAGATCAAGGGCAGGAAAGAATTCTAAGGGCCACTTTGAAATTTGATACTAAAAAGATCTGATATTCTATCTGTAGGCATTTTTAGGTTGGACTGGAGAAAAAAAAAAAAAGGAATGAAAGAAAGAAAAAGAAAACCTGCTTGTACAAAGAAAGCCTGCTTGGCCTATTGCCAAGAGAGGAGGCGTCACAAACTGGGTAGTTTGAAAGCAACACAAACCAAGCTAAAACCAAAGAAAGGAAAGGGGGGAACAACTCGACTTAAAAGCCCCAAAGGAACACCAGTTGCTTCAAAGCAAAACTAGTTGCTTTCAGATGTTTTTTAATTCTATTTTTTTTTGGGGGGGGGGGGATAGGTCTGTAGTTGCTGTTGTTGTGGCCTGTTATAACTCCAAAGGAAAATTAAAAAAAAATAAAATATAAAATAAAATAAAATAAACAGCAACCTTCCACCACATGCACGGAGCTGGCCATGGGGATGGCAACCCTGGCCACCCCTGGAAGGAGCTTTTCTGCTGCTTCTGCAGAGCGCAGCGGCCGGCACATCTCCATGCAAAGGGGTAAATGTGACCGTGAGGAGGAGCAAGCGGGATGTGCACTGGATGTGCACTGGATGGTGGACAGGATGTTCGCTGGGGGCTTATCAGCCCCAAAGCCGCAGATACCTGGAGGTGAAGGGGAAACCGAGCGCTGTGCAGAGCGGCACGAGGCCTCTGACCTTGGCAGGGCCGAGTCCCAGGGAGCAGGGGGAGGGCGAGGGGCCCCCCGGGCTGTAATCTATTCGGGTGAAAACGGGGCTGTCATCCTGAGCTGCAAGTTAGAAAGTTATTACTTTTAATATGCCACTACCTTAGGCCTATACTGTTATGCAAAAGAAAAATAACCTCGTGTGACAGTTTAACATTGATCGATGTGCCTGCCAAATGCAAAGAGATAAATAAGCAGGTGATGAATAAACAGCACTTCAAGTAAAGACATTACGCCGCATGCATAAAGCGGCGCCAGGCACCTAGGAGCTGTGGGTGGCCGGAGGTTGGCCATTTCATGCCCACTCAGTAAAGCAGACTTAATCGCTTCCAATATTTTCTGTTAAAAAGCAAGCTTAATGAGCCAATTTCACAAGCCCAGAGAAACTGATTATTATCTCTGAGTTCCAACAGAGTTGGTTGTTTTCCAAGAGCTAGTTTTTTTTTTTTTCCCCTTTGACTGGATAAAAAAAAACAAAACAAAAAAAAAAAACTCTTTTTAAAAAAAAAAAAAAGAGAGAGAGAGAGAGGGTGGAGGGGGGGAGCGCGCGCGAGCGAGGGCGAGCCGGGGAGGACGGCGGCGGCGGCGGCGGCCCGAGGGCAGGGCAGGGCGCGGGGCGGCGCGGGGCGGCGCGGGGCGGCGCGGCCACTAGGTGGCAGTGTTACCCCGCGGTCGGCGCCCCGGCCCCGCGCGCGCCCGGACAGGGCGAGCGGCTCAAAGGCGGGCGGCTGGAGCGGCTGGAGCGGGCTGGAGGCAGCCTCCTGAGGAGTTCACACCTGCCCTGCGCCCTCCGCCCTCCGCCCTCCGCCGACCCTTTGTCCACCAGGGCTCCGTGCTCCAGCCCGGACGCGGCGGAGACACAAAAGGGGCCGCCCCCGAACGGCCGCCTTGCAGGAGGCCAACAGCCCAGGGCTCGGATTATTCTTCTGAGCAGCCGCGTTTCACAAAGTGCAAACCCGGCTGGACCCACTGCTTCCTGGTGCTTTTTGGTTGTTGTTTTGTTTTTTTGTTTTTTTGTTTTTTGCCCTTAGGGGTTTGCAATCTGCGCATCCTCGCAGGGCTATGCACGTGGCTGCCCTAGGGCCTGGAAACCCCAGGAGCCAGTAGCCTCCGCTTTTCACCATTTTTTTACATTTTTCCCCTTGCACCCTTGTTTTGGACTTGGGGGGTGGAGGGTGGGGGGATGCTAAAGAAAGGAATTTGCCCTCAAAGGTGCAAAGCTCTTAGTGCAAAGATTCCAAGCTGGGAAGGGGAAGGAGCACCCTCCGTGGGGGGCCAGTCATCCCCAGGGTGAGTCCGGGCCTCCCCCAGCTGCAGGCCCGCGCGGTGACGGCTCAGGATTATTTTCACCAACTGCAGTTATTCAATAGCCACTGGCTGAGAAGACCCAGAAACCAGGCCTCAGCGTATAATTAACTCAGATATTAAAAACAAAACAAAAAAATTTAAATGAACTGCTGTTAGGTTCTAAATTGAGATGCACGTTAATTATTTATGAATATTCATAGAAAACTTGAACAATTTCCAAACTTGGCCTTTCGTTTCTCATCACTTAACCAAATAATTGATGTGTGGGGTGTGGGGTGTGTGGGTGGGTGGTGGGGTTTGTTTTTTTTTTTTTTTCATTCTCCCCTCCGTAGGATAAGTTTTTCTAGATGTGCAACAAAGCTATCAAATCCATTAAGATTTTTTAGATTCATTTTGTCTAATGGGGAATCAAAAGGGAAGGGGCTTGGTTCTAGAGAAAAAAAAAAATGATTTTAATCTCTTATCTTTTGCTTCTAGTCACCTTGTAAGAGAAGAATGAAATGACACACAACATTGGTGGTTCCTGGGAAAGGAAATTGGGACCGCTGAGGAACTTTCAGAAGCAGCAGATTAAAATTTGACTTTCTGGATGTGGATGGTGGAGTAGAGAGGGAGGAGGGGCAGGGAATGTCTGGGGTGGGAAGTGAGCACAGAAATGGAACAAGGTACCCCAAACTCCAGAACTTATTGTAGGTAATCGTTGCCACTCTTCTCGTTTAATTACTCTGAACAGAGAGCCCCTGGATGTCCCCTGAGTTTCAACACTCCAGCCCCTGCTCTTCTCCCTCCCCAAAGGTCCCTCCCCTCTCCCCAGATTTAAAGCTGTTCCATCCCACTCCCATGGAGGCAGCTCTCAGGTTCTGAAGAAGCTTGCTCACCAACCGCAAGAACTCATCTCTGCTGACAGATTAACCAACAGCCACGCTGGATTTTCCAGTGACTGCAGAACCTGGTGCCTGAAGAACAAGCAGCTATTCATCAGGACTCCCCTGATGAACACTAAATCAAAATCACGAACACTCCCCCGATGCCTCATTTTAAGTCTTCCATTACAAACAAAATGCAACAAAACAAAATACAAGAGTTAAAAGGAATATGTGGTAACCCGCATCAGAAATCTGTCATTTCAGTGATTTAAGCAACAAAACCCTCTCCTGTTTTAGGCCTAGCACTGTGCTGGATGCTGGAGACAGAGAGCCAAGATTCCTGTGCTGTTTTCAAGGAGCTCACTGGCTGGTGGTTCCAACACAGCGAGAAATCAGAGACGTCCCTGGTGCCCAGAGGTGCCCCCTCAACCCCCCCACCGCCACCCCAGACCTGGTGCCCAGAGGTGCCCCCTCAACCCCCCCACCGCCACCCCAGACCTGGTGGGTCCTAGAGGCTACTTCAGCTGGGAGTGGGCTGGTGAGAATAAGTCATTTCAGGGGACTGCCCTAACAAATTACCACAAACTGGTTACCTTCAAAGAACAGAAATCTATTCCGTCACAGTGCTGGAGGCCAGCAGTCTGCATGCAAGGTGTTGGCAGGTTTGGTTCCTTCTGTAGACCAGGAAGGAGGAAACGTCCATGCCTCTCTTCCAGCTTCTGGTATTGCAACAATCCTTGGCCTTCCCTAGTTTGTAGAGGCAACACTCCAATCTCTGCTTTTGTCTCTGTGAGGACTTACTGGTGTTTCTTCTCCTTTTCTTATAAGGACATCAGTCATATTGGCTTGTGGGGTCCGCCCCCTTGAATGCTTCCATCTTGGCTAATTACAGCTATAAAGACCTCATTGACTAAGAAGATGACATTCTTAGGTTCCTGATAAACATACATTTGGGGTCAATACTATTCAACCCAATACAGAGGCCATGTCAGGCCAGGATGCCAGAGGACACAAAGCATCCTAAGAATTGCAGGTAGTTCCTTGCAGCTTCAGAATAAGATGCAAAAGAAGTGTGGGGAGAGTTGGATTGGAAAGGGAGGCGGAAGCAGGTGAAAACGGATCTTATCTAAGATATTGAGGAGTTTGGATATTACAAAGGTGGCAAAGGAAAGTGGGTTTAAAGCAAGTAAACGTTAAAAACACATTTTGCTAGGGATATAGATATTTGGAAAGTAGTGAAATTGGAAGCAGGTGTATCAGTTGAGGTGGTGGTGCAGTAATTCAAGATGAGACTATAATAACACCATGCCCATGGGGATGAAAGGAGAAAACAAAAAAATTACAATTTTTTAAAGTAATAAATTATAATTTTCAGAATTTCAAGTGGGTAGAATTAACAAAATATATATGTTTTAAGAGTGAAGATGTGGGAAAGTGGCAAGAGAAATGAGGTTAATCATCAAATCATTATGCAAGGTCAGAAATAGATTCTTAAGAAGAAACAGACTTGAAGACTAGAGCACATTGAAACTGGTTCGATTTTGTGCATGCATGCGTGCGTGCGTGCGTATGTGTTGGTATATGCATTAGAGAGGTTGAATTTCTACTCTGCCATATTCATGGAAAACACCAATACTTAATTGATACCTAAGGTGAGACTTTCAGCCTTTTCCAAGATCTCTAAATAATGAAGATACAGCCACAGACAGCAACTTGACCCACTAAAGAGATATGAAGAGGGAGAGAAATGGCAGTATTTCCACTCTAGACAGAACACTTCATTAAAAACAATCCTCAATAAATATTGAAACAAAGGTACTTCTCTCTCATTTATTGCCAACCCACTCACCTTTTACTCATTGATATGTTCAATGACCGGTGTGTTTGCAGTACTTATAAGTACTCATGCTCTTTCTTAAGTGGTCAGAAAGATGATCACAGAACAAGAGCCTCGACTGCAATAAATAGAACACTACACATTTAATACAGGCCAGCAAAATGGACTATAATATTTAGTCAAACAAGACCAAAATTCAATTCAACTCAGAAAAAAATCTGAAGCACTAAGCTACTCACAGGCTCGGATATTTATCCCAGTATATGGTTGATAATTACTGTGATGCATGACAAGAGTTTGTGTCAAAAACCAAAAGAGGGCATCTGCTCACTTTTCTAGGTTAAAAAAATTAATTCTTAGCAATTCTGAAGCAACGGAAGCTCCTACCTGTTTCAACAAAGTTCAAGACATTTTAAGACATAGTCAAACTAGTTTAAATTGATTCTCTGCGTTTGGTGTAAATTCAGAAAGAAGTTATTTCTGCAATGTAAGATTTATGCTAAGGTAGAAACAAAAACACGAAGGTCAAAGAACTGCCAAAAGTGCAGACGTAGTAAAGGACAGCCAGCTGCAGCTCTAATTATCCATTACTCTTACATCTTCTATACGTGAGTACAGAACAACTCAATTGCTGCTGTATTTAGAAAACTATAATAATGGCCGTAATTAGAAAGAGAAAAGGAAAGTAACTTAAGAGTGCCTGCAAAACACATAATTTTCAGAAAATGCAAAAACATACAATAGATTTGCTACTTGAGTCTCTCAAATGGAGACTTCTACTTGAAATCTTGAATTACAAGAGATGTAAATTTCTCCATAATATTAAGAACAATTACCCATGATTTTTTTTTAATCTAGAAAAGTGAGCAGATGCCGTTTTCACATTATTTTTTATAGAATTATTAGAATAGAGATAAGTGAATTGATTGGTCAAGAAATTACCCTTATATTGGGATAAAGGCTATAATTAAAGAGAAATCTCTGTGAAGGGTCAAAATAATCAAGATAATATCTTCATTAATATATTTTGGAAGCAAAACTAACAGCACTGCCAGTATGCTAATACACGCTCCTACCTAAAGACCATGATGCTTTGTCTCTGAAGCATATTGGTATAAAGTGCCAAGATTCCCATATTGAATGTATTCCAAACGTTCAAATTGAAATATATTAATATTTTCTAAGATTATACAGATATATGATACTTGTGTGCATGTGTGTGTATCCCCTCCCAGGGTGTAGTTTCTTTTGTTCCGGGTAGCTTCCCTTCTGTCTGTGTTTTCAATGCTTACTTTGTCAACTTCACTAAGTGCTAGTCCATTCTCAGTGGGCAAAGGCCCAATGCCTCAATAACTATCTAGGCTGAACTCGACACTGTATCTACAACCACATAAAATGCCTTTAGCCTATCTTATTTGCAAATATTAAAAGATTTTTTTTTTCTGAGACTCTTCACCAAGGTGGTAGCCTGGCGCATGACAGGTGCTCAACAAAGGTTGTAGAAGGAAGAATAAATGTGCCAACAGGGACAGTCACCTCCCTCATTAAAATGCTCAACCGGTTACATGTTTCATTCTTCCTTTCCGGACTCCCCCCTTGACAATGAACTAACCCTTATCAGTTAGTGGATTCTATTCTGTATATTTTACTGCATGTACTCTTATAGGTATCCCTTGAAGTAAAAAAAAGAGGGGGGAACCCCTGGGTGGCTCAGCGGTTTGGCATCTGCCTTTGGCCCACGGCATGATCCTGGAGTCCCATGTGCAAGTCCCACATCGAGTTCCCTGCAGGGGGCCTGCTTCTCCCTCTGCCTTCGTCTCTGCCCCCACCCCCTCTCTCTCTCAAGAATAAATGAAATCTTTAAAAAAATTAAAAATAAAATAATCAATCAATCAATCAAGGACCAACCCCCCACCCCCCAAGCCCTATGCCCTATCTGATAAGAATGATTTAAATGGTCATATCAAAGAATCTGTGATGTGAATACTGGTTAAGGATATAGAGCTAGGTGATCCTTAGCCACTTCAGATGTCATTGCAGATGCTCTACCTTGCTAAGAGAGGCACCCATCAGGAAAATCAAGAGGGAAGGGATGTCCTCACATTATTTATCAGGCAAAACTGTGGATTGAGATATTGCTTATCATTTCATTTTCTTCTCAAATAAAATAGACTTTAAGGTTCAAACTTTATTTTAATCCTTTTAATGAGAATATTCTAGAAACTAGATAACAAGTATCAAAAGAATAGATTATATGATCTTTAGCTTCCATAGCATGGTAATACCAAAACACCATTTTGACCCTGAGGAAATACACAGTCTAAAAAAAGGGTCAAATTTCCACCCAGCACCTAGTGGAAGCCAGAATGACCTTGGCTTGACACCCAGCTCCGGCAGTTACATGTTGCTGAACTCACATTTCTATTTCCTCACCTATAAAATAGACATGTAAGTAAACCTCCACAGTTTATAATGAGAATTGCAACGGTAACACATATAGCTTAATCCAGGTGTTCTGTATATGCTAGACTCTTTCTCTTTGACCCTTCCTCGTTAAAAAAAAAAAAAAATCCACACTTCACTGCTTTCTTAAACAAGATATACATAACAAAATTTATTTTCCTTGACTTCTCCCAGCCAAGTGGTTGTAATACATTATTTTATAACATATAATCACAAAAGAAGGCTTTGTTTACATAAAAAACTTCTATTCTTACAGAATATACAAGATTTTGTTTCCATCACTTACAGAGAAAAGTTTTCTAAAATATATTTGTTCTTTTTATTGTTTTAATGATATTATAAATTTAATAACTAAATAGATGCATATTTATTTGAAAAATACACAAAAAAAGCACAAAGAAGAAAATAAAATCGTCATAATCCTCTCACTCAGAGATAATTACTGCTAATTTGGGGGCCTTTATTTTCATTCTATGTATTTGAATGGGATAATTGCCTGTGTGCTGCTTTGTAACCTTTTTACATTTATTAATATTTTATGAACTGAACACCCATAGTCTTAACTAGTCTACATAATATATAATATAAAGATCATTTTATTGACTGCATATTATTTTATATCATGGATACGCCATAAATTATTTAATCAAAGCCATATTGTTAAACATTTAAGGTTCTTGTTGATTTTTCAGCAAGCCTGATCTAATGAACTACCATGTACTCATGACTCAGTCTCAATGGTTATCCACTCATGGGTAGTCTTATTTCATTTATACTCTCACCTATCTCTTGAAAGGAGAACTTTAAAAAAAAATCATAATATCAATATCATCCATCAGAAAATTTGCAATAATTCTTTTGTATCATCAAACACCCAACTAGTGCTTTCTCTCCCTGCCTCTCTCTCTCTCTCCCTCTCTCTCTCTCTTCCTCCATCCCTCCCTCCCTCTTTCCTCCCTCTTCCTTCCTTCTCCAAATCGATCAGCATCCAGTAAGATCCACACACTATAAATAGTTAATGTCTCTTTTAATCAAGAGATTCCTCTGCATCTCTCTTTTTTATTCCCTTGCAACTTATTTGTTGGGGAAAATAAGAAAAAGAAAAAAAATCGTTCAATAGATTTTTGGTATTTCTCCTGTCCTGGATTTTGCTGATTGCACCATCATTTGTATCATTTAATGTGTTCTTCTATTGACTGCATTTCCTAGAAATAGCTACTTAAATCTAGAATTTTGCTCAGATTCAGGTGCCACATTTTGGCGATATTTCTTAAGTTGTATGATACGATGCCCTCAAGTGGTATATAATATTGGACTGTCTTTCTTTTTCTGATGTTAGCAGATCCAGTACTGATCCATAATCAGTATTATAAAATGGTGATATCCTAATTATAACAGTTTTGCCAATACAGAAAACATGCAATAGCTAAAAATCTTATAGTTCATTTTTGTTAACATCTATGTGCACATATTTATATTTAAGAAAAGTTCCTAAAAATTAAATATCTGAAGCAAAGTAAATTTACATTTTAAAATTTATATTCCCATTTCACCTAACTGCACTCCAGTAAAGTTATACTAACTTCCATCTCAATGTCGGGTTATTATTGTCTTCAACATTTATATTAATTTGTTTGCCAAGAATGAGAAACTCACTGTAGTATAGTTTGCAGTATTTGGCTTACCAAAATATAAGGCATGTTTTCCTTAAATTTAAATTTGTACTTCTTCTTTTGTGAATTGTCAGCGCTTGTTCTCTGACTACTTTTCTTTTATGTGTCCATCTTTTCTTTTTTTCTTTTTTTCTCCCTTGCTTCTTTGATATACTTTGTTAAGTATTATGGAAACTGATCTCTGATGAGTAGTAGCACTATTGTAATATATAAAGACACCATGTACCTGTAACATCCAATTGCTTTCTATGCTGTGTTTGACCAGCATAACAGTTTATGCAAGATCCTCATCAAAAATTGCAAAGCAGACATCTGCAAAACAAGCTGAACATGACTGACATACTATTTTAGGAATGGTATTTTAATTCATTACAATGAGGGACTGAGGTAACTGGCCTAGTCTACCATTGTTCTCAGCAAATGATTTTCATTTCAAGTTTGTTTTCCTCTTATAATTTAAACATTATGCCAATTCATTTTCCAATAGCATTATGCTTAAGGAACACAGAACATTATACTAAATAGAGGAGGCCCTATAAAAATCCCTGTACCCTATAAAAGGATTATACATTTACTTATCTCTTGTCCTAGCTTTGCAAGCATTCTTCATCCTCCTACAAAGAATGAAAAGCAATAAGCACTTTTATTATGATACATTTAAAAGTAATAAGGAGGGGCACCTGGATGACTCCATCAGTTAAGCATCCAACTCTTTGTTTCAGCTCAGGCCATGATCTCAGTGTCAAGCCTCACATCAAGCCCTGCAGTGGGCTCCAGGCTCAGCACAGAGTCTACTGCTGGAGATTCTCCCTCTCTCCTTCTCCCTTTGCTTCTCCCCCACGACTCCCCTCCCCACTCTCTCTCTCTAAAATAAATAATCTTTTTAAAAAATAAATAAAAGGTAATAAGGAACCCATCACAGCTGAATCACTATAAGTATAAAGGCTGACTATTGCTACTTATGAGTTCTATACCTATACATGCCATATGTCATACAACAGGCTCTAATGCTGGAAAACAGTCATGCACATTCACTCCAATTTTTTGAATATTTTTCTCTGAAAAGTGGAGTTGCAAATAATTCAAAGTATAGGATTGACACATTAGCATTTATGTCATCTAAGCCAAATCTAAAATGAAAAACAATAATAATATTTAGTAGGAGATGTAAAATGTTAAGCCTATTTGGTGGGGAAAATACTTAGAGCTGAATAAGGTAGCTAAAAGGTAAGTTAGGTCTTTGCCACATATGATTTGTGCATTCAGACCATGCAAATAGAATTAATTAGTGCTTAAGTCACTTAGTTGCAAGTAGTAAGCCAAACTCCATGGTTTTCCAATTTCAAGCATATATAATGCATAATGGAGATAATGTGGCATCTTCTAGAAAATGGAAAAGAATGAAAAGGGAACAGAAGGGAAGAAAGAAGAGAAGGAAAAAGGAAAAACAACTTGCTAAAAACAATTTCATTTCAGAGAAACCATCTTTTAATTATTATTAAATGACTACAATGCTCCGTTCACTAAATTCAGCCCCATTACTGTCTTTTCAGTTAAACTCCAGACGAGTCCATCTTGGAATTTTAAGATAATACCCTTGTAGTGTCTACATAAACCCAAATATCACACATGAATTTCCTTAAAAGATTACAGATGGACACAACTGAAAAGGCGGTCAAAACTATTTCAAGGAAGAAAGTAAACTTTCTTACCTTCTTAGAAATGAGAAATCTTTCTCGAGAATGGTTATTTTGAATCATACCTATCAAAAGTGGCATGGAAGTCCTAGCTGTGTGGTCTGAGCTCTGTTTGAGCTTGCTGAACTCTGTAAGAGAGGGAAGAGGCCTCCTTCATTGGGCTACTTTGAAGTTTAAATAAAGTACTGCATACAGATCCTTCATACAGTGGCTGACAGCAATGTGCTCAGTGAACATTAGCTACTGCTGTCATCATCATGATGATCACCCTTGTTATATCATCAATGTGTCTGGAAAATTTTACATCAGAATATGTGACCTATAGAAAAAATCCTCATCTGGCAAGGATGCCTTATTATACAGTATATGTGTGTTAAAGTAAGTGTCTTAATAGTAGCCATATAGTGAAATCAGGTTCCCAATGTGGGGAGGGGGGTTGCCTCCAGGAAATATTTGTCAGTGTCTGGAGATAATTTTGTTCGTCGAAAAGCAGTAGTTGGCTATTGCTAATGGTGTCTAATGGGTAGAGGCCAGGGGCGCCGCTGAGAACACTGCTACAGTGCACAGGACAGCCCCCTACGATGGAGAACAATGGAACCCAGATACCAATAGGGCTGAGGGTGAAAACTATGCAGCAGACTCAACTCACTCCAAAAAACCACATCTAAAAATAAATATTCGGGCCTTTGCCGAAACAAAACTTTTTAATTCTCCCATGTATTTTTCTAATTTATATTTAACTGCAACAGGATTCAGAAACAACTTAAATAAATTCATTTAAGGAAATAGGATGGATGAGACCCACTGCCTCAAAAAGCTTAGTTTCATAATCAGAGTTACTGTGCCCACTTAAAGAGCCATGAATTTATCATTCTTTTCTTGTATACGCTAGTAGTTTATTTATATGTTTGGGGAATTTCTTAAGAAGCACTAGCAATTTCTTACATTTGATGTTGTAATGTCTAGAATGTATATTTTTATCTTAATGATTTCAGTAGGAGAAAAAGTACATGTTAGCCATATGGAAAAGACAATGCGGTTTAGTAATTAAAACTGAAAAGGTAAAGAACTATGCAGTAATTAGAACACTGATTAATCAGCTGATAATTTTATCTTGATTAATGCTGCTGGTTTCTCTTCTTATTGACCTAGGAAAGGTAGGTTTAGACCAATTAAATATAAATTATTCTCCTTTTTTTACATTCTGGGCAGCTTCCAGTATTCTAAGTCATACTACATTTAAGAAGTACTATTGAAACGCTTTTACTAAATTGGGCAGCTCAACAAAAGATAGAATTAGGTTTATGTTCCAAATATGCTCATGCTTTTATCTAAGCTAAATTACACAGAACTGTTTTATTTCAATATTATCCAAGGAATATTAAAATTAGAGTAAATTGCTATTTTAAAAAAAAAACCCTCTGATAACATTCTAACAGTAAAAAAAAAAAAACAACTAGATTTGACTAAGTCTCATTCATTTTGCTAAGTATAACATGAGAATTCAGAATTACTTAAGTTAAAGAATATAACTAGTTATTACATATAGGGCTTCACTTCTTGGAACCCTGTGGCTATGCTAGTTAACAGAATAAATCATTCTAGTATTAAGGAGACACAGTCACTAATCTTAGCCAATCAGCTTTCCTTTTTTTTTTTTTTTTTTTTCTTTTTTTGGCTTTGAGATATAATTGATATACAGCATGTGTAAATTTAAGGTATACAACAGGATGATTTTATATGTATATATAGCAAAATGATTACCACAATAAGGGTAGTTAACATATCCCTCACCTCACATATTTACCAATTTGTGTACATGGTGAGAATTTTTAAGACCTATTCTCTAGCAAATTTCAAGTTCACAATACAATATTGTTTATTTTAGTCACCATGCCATTAATTAGATCCTCAGAACTTATTTATCTTAGAACTAGAAGTTTGTATTCTTTGGCCATCTTCACTCATTCTCCCACTCTAACTCCCTACCAGCAACCAGAAATCTACTGTTTCTATGAGTTCAGTTTTCAAGATGCCACATCTAAGTAATATCAGACGGTATTTCTTTCTCTTTCTGGCTTAATTCACTTAGTGCCTTCAATGTCCAACCATATTGTTGCAAATGACAGAATTTTCTTTTTTTTCCCCATGGCTCAATGATATTCCATTGTGTATACAGACCACATTTTCTTTCCATTGTGTATACAGACCACATTTTCTTTATCCATACGTCTGTTGAAAGACAGACATCTTGTTTCCATGTCTTGGCTATTATAAATAATACTGCAATGAACATGGGGCTGCCATAGTGATATAGTGATTGCATTTTTTTTATATATACTCGTAAGTGGGATCACTGGATCATATAGTAGTTCTATTTTTAACTTCTTGAGGAACCTCGGTACTGTTTGCCAGAGTGGCTGCACCAATTTACATTCCCACCAACAGTGCACTAGGATTCCCTCTCTTCACATCCTTGCCAACACTTGTTATCTCTTTTTTATAATAGCCATTCTAACAAATGTGAGGTAATATCTCATTGTGTTTTGATTTTCATTTCCTTGATGATTAATTATGTTGAGCACCTTTTCATGAAACTGTTGGTCATTAATATATCTTCTTTAGAAAAATGTCTATTCAGGTCCTTTGACCATTTTTAAATAGGATTATATTTTTGTTTTTGAGTTGTAAGAGTTCCTTCCTTCCTTACTTCTATCAGTATAATATGGTTTTGCAAATATTTTCTCCTATTCCATAGGCTGCCTTTTCATTTATTGATCATTCCTTTTACTGTACAGAAGATTTTTAGTTTGATGCAGACCCACTTCCTTTTTAGAAGCAGCACCTACTCCAGCGATTTTTCTTCCACTTGTTCATATTTGTTTTTGTCGCTGTGCTTTTGGCATCATATGCAAAAAAATAATTGCCAGGACCCAAGTCAAGGAGTGCTTTCTCCATGTTTTGTTCTAGGGGTTTCACAGTTTACCAATTAGTTTTCTATAAGATATCCCCCAAAATAAATAGAACAACTTTTTAAGCTTCCTGAATTCCACGGGAAGTATATCACTAGGGCTAACTTTTTAAAATCCTAAAAGACCTAAAAAAAATAGCCAGAAGGACTAAATGAAAATGATTTAGAAAGAGTAAAATCTTTCTTTTTTATAACGAAAATGATTACACTCAAGTGATGGGTAAATGTCAAGGGAGCCCAGCATTTAATATTCCCTACCTCTCTAAAACATTTGAAATACTTTGGTCAGACAACAAAGCTAAACTAAAAACTCCCCAATTTGAAATTCAGTATTTTTCTATATCTAAAAAGATCAGGTTATATATAGTACTCAATGTCTGAGTTATTCAAATAATTTTCAAGTTGCTGATTAGAGAGATAACATTCATTTAAAAATATGTATTGAGGGACACCTAGGTAGCTCAGTGGTTGAGTGTCTGCCTTTAGCTCAGAGTGTGATCCCATAGTTCCAGGATTGAGTCCCACAACAGACTTCCCACAGGGAGCCTGCTTCTCCCTCTGCCTGTGTCTCTCCCTCTCTCCCTCTCTGTGTCTCTCATGAATAAATAAATAAAATCTTTAAAACATATATTTATTGAATCTCCTCACATGCAACTATTATCACCAGCACCAGTACTCACAATTTATTATGTACTTAATATATAGTATGTATTTAAAAGACATTGTTTCACTTCATTCTCACTACCCTATAGAGTAGACACCCTTATTCCCATTTACTATTAAAGGAACTAGACTTTACAGAAGTGAACCAATTTGTCCACCAGTGCACAGCTAGGAAGGGGTAATTTGCAAGTTTCGATGGGACACATAAAAGGGAGTAAGACAAACCATGTTCATGATTTCACATCTAATAGAGTAAAGCAGATATATAATAACTATACCTCTAACTATGGTAACTATATTTACTTAGTACATCTAGCCAGAACTAGAAATTAAAGTCACCATTTCAGATGAGCATTTTAGAAATTGTTTTTCTGCCATAGACTGTTTTGATCTTCTTATAATACTATAAAGCCACATATTCTCAAAAGAATATGAAAATTAACTACATTTAACCAAAGCAGATATAAACCAGGACAGACTAGAGATGTTAAAGAGAAAGAATAACCATAATTCCTTTAATCTCATCTACTAGATGCTCATTATTATGTCCCATAATAGAAAAGATACAACAAATGTTATGCCCTGACCTTGGCTATCTTATCATCATCCTAGGAAAATTGTTCTGAAATCTCTAAACTAGATATAGAACACCACTGAGTGAAATATATTAAAACACCACATTGAATATCACTGCAGCCTGTGGTTTCCTGGATCTTGTCCTCATCTTCTGTGTGGGATCCAATCTCATTTATCTAGAAGGTCTTGATAGATTAATTCATGGAAAACCAACCTCCTTCATCTTTTCCTGCTCTCAGCCTGCCCCGTGTAAGTCTGGTCCTGGAATGTTTTTCTAGGCTACAGTCTGAGGAGATGTGAAGGAAGGGCTATGGGTACTCATAATCTTAGAAAACCTTGTGTGTGTGTGTGTGTTCAAGGCATAGGAAGATGATTATAATAAAAACAGCCACCCCCAAAAGCCAAAAAAAAAAAACCAAAAAAACAAAAACAGCATCACCTAACATTATTTGTGCATTTGCTATGAGCCAGGCACTGTAACAAAGGTTGATATTTATTGTATTATTAACCCTCAAACAGTACAATGAGTTAGGGTCTGTTTTAGCCTCATTTCATGGATGAAGATCAAGTCACAGAAGGATGAAAAAGTAGAATGCAGGACATATGGGAATTAGATTCAGGGAGCATGACTTCACTCTCCTGGCTCTGATTTTTGGTTATTTGGACCATGTTGCAACATAAATTCCACGTGAGAAGAGAGAATGACTTATCCATTTTATAGGTAAGCATGTATTCAATAGGCATATCTTTCTGACTAGTGGTGGTTTAAACAAGTGACTAATTTAATTTTCGATATGCTTTGCTGCCTGTAAGTTTATAAAATGCACCCAAGTGTCCAGTGAGATTTTACAGTCACTGTTAATGATAGGGAGGCTGATATAGGAAATGCTTGCTCAATTAAATGCTTGAGTATGAGATGAAACGATTTCTTGGTTTTTCTCCCATTGAAAAAGCTACCCACTCAAGAAGTATATTTAATACACTTAGCCTCTTGCCAACCTCTGTTCAAGTCGCTATGTTTTATACTAACTAATAATGTTTTATTCATTCACTCATTTGATAATGCCTCTTAGATATAAGATACAGAAATGAATGAAGTACTCCTTATGGACTTTACAGTCTAATTAGCTGGAATAAAAATTAAAATTATGTGGAAAACCAGGGGCATTACATGTGTTATTCCCCTATAGAAGTCAAGGAATTGATGTCTGAGTTGAGATTTCAACTTCAGACAGTTATTGAAACTTGTATTAAATAGAACAGTTACATGCAACATATGTATAGCTCTTAGTAATTAACTAAATACTTATTTTGTCTCTCACAACATTCACTTAAGTTACATCAAACTGCTGTGTCCCTGTACTAGAGGAGAGAAAAACTGTGGCTCTAAGAAATTAAGTTTCTTGCCTAAGCATATTGAATAAGCAGTGAAACTAAGACCAAAAATTTAAGCTGTGGTGGGAAACCAAACAAATAAAATACTAACAAAACTATAAATACATACACACATGCAAGATTATACAATAAAGAACTAGGTAAACAAAGCTCATTTATTCTGCAAATATTTATTTCTGTCTACTAGGTGGGCCACATGGAATATGTAGCCCTTTATGTGGGCCTTGATGATTGAGTAAACTTTCAAACAAATATAGGAAGAGGACTTAAGGAGGCAAAACACTGTTATAACTTTGCAAACCAAGACAAGATGTGAAACCATGAAAGCATCTGGTATGTTTAGGGAATTATGACCGTTGAGGACAACTGAAGCATGGGGTCAGTGAGGAGGATGTATTAAATGAAAGTTGGGACCATATACTGACAGATGTATTGGCACTGTGCAATAAATATATACTTAATTGGCTATACCATTAAAGGTTTTAAATGGGAGAAGGGAATGTTGTGTAGTATAAATAATGTAAGGAAATTAACAGCAGGAAGAAGAAAAGATTGGCAAGATAAAACTTCTACAATTTGCTTATCTCTTCTCAACCTTATGGTGTGTGTGTGTGTGTGTGTGAATAATAGATAATAATTCAATATGGGTAGAAAACAGAGAATTAAAATACAAATGTAAAAAGAGGCAACCGGAAAGGTCAAGGTTTTACAGAGCCTTGTTAATAATTTAATCATTTTTGTAGGCAGGGTTTATGACACTTATGATCAAATATTATGTTATTTGCCCATTTATATTTCCCTCAATACCTAGCATTGGATCACTGGATTGTATATGTGGAGAACAAACAGCAAATGTTTTTAGTAATTAATAATAAATATAATTTATTAATTAAATGTCAACTTATTAATCTAGTCTGCATAAGACTAAATCTAATGAAAAGCAGTAGAGAGAGGGATTTCTCTGGAAACATAATGTATGCATGTCTAGAAAAAATATCCTTCCTCCTCTACTATATCAGACAATAAAAAAGATAGTTTATAAAGGAATACAATGGTGGAGCACTTATAACTATAACCTATGAATCTTATAACTAGAGCATAATAATAAGAAAAGAATTCTAATTTTTTTTTTTTTTTTTTTTTTTTTTTTTTTTTATGATAGTCACAGAGAGAGAGAGAGAGAGAGAGGCAGAGACACAGGCGGAGGGAGAAGCAGGCTCCATGCACCGGGAGCCTGATGTGGGATTCGATCCCGGGTCTCCAGGATCGCGCCCTGGGCCAAAGGCAGGCGCCAAACCGCTGCGCCACCCAGGGATCCCAAGAATTCTAATTTTTAAAATACTTGCATAGTTTAAAAGATATACTATGATAAATATGGGACTTAACTTTTAAATAATGATGATGGGTAAAATGAGCATGGTGGAAAGGAATATAAGGAGAGGTTGCTGAATGATGTGAAAAAGAACAAAATCAATGCAGGAAAATTGCTCAATTAGCTTATCCAAGGCAGAGCATGTGGTCAGAGTGAGCCAGGATAGAGCTTACAGCCAATGGGCTCCATAGACTAGTACTCTTTTCTTCCATTTCTAAGAGGCTTTGCTGTGTTAATGTATTGAGTCTCAACGTTGTTACTTGCTGGCACAAAATATTAATTGCACATGAGCCCATGTAATTTCCATTCTAAATAGGTATCATTCCATATTTATAAATTATATAAGACCTAATTCATATTATAGAAGCACATATATAACAGAAGAGACTATAACCAGAATTATTGAATCCTCCAACATCAACTAAGCAGTCCTTTTTTCCTTTTTTAAATTTACCATACACTGAAAAATATTAATAACATACAAATGACATATAAACGAAAAATGACTATAAAACATGCAGCCACACAATTACCATTCAGCTTCAAACTAGTATTGATATTTTTGAAGCCACGTCCTGATCACACTAACATCAGCGGCCCACACTCAGAGGTAACCACCCTCCTGAATTTAGTCTGTATCATTCCCTTACTTTATTCATATTTTATCCTAAGTATTATGTTATTTGATTCTGCAAGTTTTATTTGTTTTATTAATGAAATCATATTGGACATAGTCTATGCCTTGGTTTTTTCATTCAATATTATGCTTTTAGATTAATTATCATGCATGTGGTTGTAGCATATGCATTTGCACTGCTGTATAATATTGCATTTCATGAATATATCAAAACTTATTTATTCACTCTACTGTCAAGGGATATGTGGCATATTTTCCACATTTTTTTGCTATTGTAAATGAGGTATCTATGATTATATCTTTTACCTGTCTCCAACATAAATAGTAGGTATATAATAGTTGATTGTAGAGAATTTGCATGTTCTACTTTATTTTATGATACAGATCGATTCCTTAAATGATTTTAATACTTTCATTCTCAAAGACATTGTATGAAAGTTCCCAGTGCTCCACATTCCTACCAACATGAGACACTGTGACTTTTTTTAATTTCTACCAATCTGCTAACTAGGAATGTCCTATCCTTTCAATTTGTATTTTCCTGATCGCTAAAAAGACACACACCTTTCTTTTACTTATGTGTTAGCCATACATCTTTTAATGTGAAGTACGAATTCAAGGTATTTGTCCATCTTTTGTTTGGCATTATTTGGCTTTTACATGTAAATTTGTAGAGTGTATTTGTGTATTACAGATTCAAATCCTTGGCCAATGCATATGTTATTACATTCTTTCCAGCTGTAGCCTATTTTCACTTAATGATGCTTAGTCATAAACAGATATTTGTAATTTTTATGAGGTCAAATTTGCCTTCATAGTTTGCTAATTCTGTGTTTTCATTAAGAGATCTTTCCCAAGCAAAGGGCATAAATATATTCTCCTATATTATCTTCCAAAAATTAGAAACTGCCTTTTTACATTTAAGGTTTGTAGGCATGAAAACAAATTTTAAAAAGAAAGGTTTGTAGGCACGGAACTCTTTTTTTATATAGTGTGACATAGGGAGCGATGGAAGGAGAGGGTTTCATTTACCCACAGTGACAATGAATTGTCTTGGAACAACTCCTGCAGTGAATACTCCCCACCCCACCCCCCACTAATCTGCAGTGCTAGCACTGCCTTAAAGGAATTGGGCATCTCTTTCTGGCATCTCTCTTCTGTTCCACTGGTCTATTGGCTAAACCTGCAAAAATACCATGTATCTTAATTACTTTAACTTTATAATAAGAATTAGTGTCTTGTAGGGCATGTCTTCCAAACTTGTTCTTTGTCTGTGGGAATATCTTGGCTCTTCTTACCATTGCTCTTCAAACACATTTTATTTATTTATTTTTTAAATTTTTATTTATTTATGATAGCCACAGAGAGAGAGAGAGAGAGAGGCAGAGACACAGGCAGAGGAAGAAGCAGGCTCCATGCACCAGGAGCCCGACCTGGGATTCGATCCTGGGTCTTCAGGATCGCGCCCTGGGCCAAAGGCAGGCGCCAAACCGCTGCGCCACCCAGGGATCCCTTCAAACACATTTTAAATATTATCCAGGTCCATACCAAAAATCAGAGGCAGAGGAAGAAGAGGAAGAGAATGAAGAAGGAGGAGGAGGAGGACAGTGGAGAAGGAAAAGAAGAGGAAGAAGTTGAAGAAGAAGGAGAAGAAGAAGAAAGAAGAAGAAAAAGAGGATAAAGAGAAAGAGGAAAAGCTTTCAATATGTCACCATCAAATATGATTTTTTTTTTTGGTAGAGATTCTATCTGGTTAAGAAATGTCCTTTATACATTATTCAATTAATTCTGCTAATACTTTAAATCTTTAGGTCTAATTTCATGGTGAAATTGGTCTATAATTATCTATTTTTACACTGTCTTTGTTTCAAAAATATAAGTTGAGAAGTAGAGTCCTTCTTTCTCTCATCTGAAAGAATTTTATAAGATTGGAATCTTCAGTTGCTTAAATCTTTGGTAAGAAATTCCAGTAAAATTATACTGTAATGATGATTTTTTTGAGGACAAGATGAACTACTGATATAATTTCTAATAAATGTAGAGCATTCATGTGTTCTATTTCTTTTTTTCCTGTTTTGGTAACTTGTATTAGGTATTTGCTCTTTCATGTGGTCTCAGGTTTAGCTACGAAGAGGTGTTCATTATGTCCTTTTATTATTTTTTTGAGTCCTGATGAGTTTTCATTCTCTCAGCATTCTAATACTATTTATTGTTTGCCCTCTTTCATTTTTTTCCAGAGGGCCATTGATTTCATTGGTCTTTTCAAAGAACCAACTTAGTGTTGTTGATCTTCCCATATTTATTCTTTTAGTATTTTATTAGACCTCTTATGTATGTTATTTCCTTTCTCTTAATATCTTTGTACTTATTTTCAGTTATTTTTCTAATTGTTTAATTAGACATTGAGATTTGATCAAAGTTGGAAACTTTTCCGTAGATCTTCCAGTTATTGAGTATGATATTCTCTATGTATTTCTTCCACAAAACTTGTTCATTGGGTTTTCAGTTGTTTGACCTGTGAATATCTAAAGACATGTTTACAAATCTCCCAATAAGTTGGTGCACATAATCATTTTTTTTCTTGTAGTTCTCAGTCCTTCCTTTGTATATTTTAAACCTATTGTTTTAGACACATAAAGATTAGAATGTCTGTATCTTCCTAATTAAGGGAAACTTTCCTCAATGTCTTGACCTACTTCATATTTTGTCTTTTTGCCTTAAATCTCTATATCTTGTACTACTATGTCTAGAATAGATTTCTTTAGTTAATGTTTGTCTAGTACATCTTTTTCCGTCTTGTAACTTAAGTTTTTGTGTTCATTTGCTTAAGGCTGAAATCTATTTTGTCTTGTTTAAGTTTGTTCTACCCTCCTAATGAAATAATCCATTTTGTCTTTGATTTTTTAAAAAGATTTTATTTATTTGTGAAAGAGAGAAAGCAAAAAAAAGAAAGCATGAGCAAGGGGAGAGGGAGAAGCAAACACCCCACTGAGTAGGGAGCCTGATGCTGGACTCTATCCCAGGATCTGGGATCATGACCTGAGTTGAAGGCAAATGCTTAACTGACTGAAGCACCCAAGTGGCCTCATTTTTTCTTTTAACTAAAAAATTTGTTCATTTATTGATTATAATTATATATTTACTTTTTTATTTGGTGCTTTTTATTTATCCTATCTTTACTTCTGTTCTTTTTTTTTACTCATTTGACTTTTACATTGAGTTTTGTTATCGATACTTCTTTCCTTATTGTTTTCTAAATAATTTGAGATCTATATATATGTTTTATCTGTTAGTGGTTGCCTTATTAATTTTATAAGCATATTTAACTTAAAGCCTGAAGATAAATCTTTAACTCCAATCACCTCCTCCAGACAAATACTATTTGGGTGATTGTATTTTAGTTAATTGTATCTTCAAATTAGACTTAGTCAATGTTTAGCTTTTCCCACAAACTTTCCCCGTCTCAATCTCTTTCTCTCTTCTCTCTCTCTGTATCTTAGACTTTCCAAATAAGATTGACCTCCTTTCTAAAGGACCTATTTTAGAATCCTTTTTTTGAAAAGACTTTATTTATTTATTCATGAGAATATACAGAGAGGGGAGAGAGGCAGAGACACAGGCAGAGGGAGAAGCAGGTTCCATGCAGAGAGCCAGACACAGGACTTGATCCCGGGACTCCAGGATCACGCCCTGGACCAAAGGCAGGCGCTCAAGTGGTGAGCCACCCAGGGATCCCCTAGAATTCCTTTTGGAAAGAGAATGTCGGTGATAAACTCTCCATCTCATTTTTCAGGAATTTTCTTCATGTTGCCTTGTTTTTGAAGGAGAGTTTTGATATATAATTATAGGTAAACAGTTGTTTTCTGTATGCTGTTTAAAAACACAATCCCATACTGCCTGTCACTTTCCAATATTGATTGCAATGTCCACTTAATCTAATCATCTGTTCATTGTGTATAAACTGTTTTTACTAATTGAGTGGCCTTTTATATATTTTCTGTGCTTCAGCATTCTGCAGGCTCTCAGTTCAAGGTTTCTAGGTTTGGGTTTTTTAAATTTATCCTTTGAGACTCCTGTATCTGAAAATTAAGGGTTCTCCATCAGTTCTGGAAATTCCTAACCATTATTTCTCTAAGCAGTGCCTCTTCTACATTCCATTTTTCTCTTCTAGGAATCTAATGAGGTATAATATGGTGCTTTTTCCTTTTAATACATCTTTCAACCTTTCTTCTTCCGTATTTTTTATCCTTTTGTTTATCTTTCTGTGCTGTTTTCTGGATGATTTCTTTAGATATTCCAGTTCTCTAACATTCCTTTTAACTCCATATAGTTTGCTATTTAACCCACTTTTTGAAATATTTTGAAATTATGAATAATATACCATTAGATTTTTCAAATCTGCTTGATCTTTTTTATAGTTCTTATTCATATTTTCCTACCCAACTTTGAAACACACTAACCATATTTGTATTTAATATTTGCATGGTGTATACATTTTATATTTGCATAAATTCATTACCTGAAATCTTTTCAGGTTCAATTGCTGTGCCTTTTTTCTACTGGCCCTCATGATAATCTCTTTCCTTGTGTGTATGTGCAAGTTTTAATTTTTGATGATTCACTCTCATCTTTTGTAACTTGATCTTTGAGAATTCTTTGAGGCCTGAAAGTACTTGAGGTTGAAACTAATTTCCCTCAAAGTGTACTTCTGTTTATCTCTGTCAAGTCCCAGACAATTAAGCGAGGTCCTACTTAAAATAAACAGTTTGCATGAATTATTTCTATTTGCTTCCTTTGTTTTCATTTCTCCGTGAAGAATATATTAATTCAGATTCAAACAAGGCTGGTTTGTGCTATGAAGTCATAGAGATGTTTCTCCAACCCTCTCCAGCTACCACTAACGGTAATATAGGAAATTCCTTCTTTCTGGAAGTTTATTTCTAATTCACTCTTAAACTGAAACAAGCAGCCAAAGTCATGCAATAAGCTCCTAAAACACATCCTGCTTTTACACAGGCAGTAAATTTGTTTCACGTCCTGTGATCATCAAAACCAAAGATCAAGATCATTTGCTATACAAAGGCTTACCAGGCAAAGTCCATGTTAGTACTGACTTACATGTCTGGATTTCCACCAACACAGTATTTTGAAATTATGAGGAAACCCAAAATTCTTGGTAGCTCTGTAATTTAAGTTTTATTCTACTTTTAAATTAAAGTGTTTTCATTGGACATGTGGTTTAAGGTATATCTATTCTGCATATTACCAGACGGGTGGTCAAGATTCTCTTTTCTTTCCATTGTTTTATATGATAAAGACTCCAAATATTTGTCAGATGAATAATGGTTAATGGGTGAAGAAGTGGATGGCTCAATAATCAGCTCCTCTATGCCATCCCTCTATACTCAGGTTGGCAAACTTTTTCTGTAAAGGGCCAGACAGCAAATATTTTAGACTTTGCTAAAAAGTCCAAAGGTCTCTATCTCAATTATTCAACTCTGCATTTTTAGTGTAAGAGCAGCCACAGAAAATACCTAAATGAATGAGCATGGCTATGATCCAAAAAAAGAAGAAGAGAAAGAAAAGAAAAAAAGAAAGGAATCAATTTATCTGTGCATTGTCTAAATAAGTAGTGGTGAACTCCCACTGGCACAGGAAAAACTTCATTTATCTAAGCTCAGAAGCAATGTCTTGACAAAATAAGTATAATGAATATTTCTCTGAAGTAGACAGACACGGTGAATTTCCACATTGTACACCAACTTCCTAGGAAACCAAAGGAACTAGGAAGACACATTCATCTTCCCCAGCTGCCCTCTGAGAGCTCTCATTCCAAGAAACTATACAGTAATCTCTCATCTGTGGTAAAGTTTGCACTGGGACCTGTATGTCATCAGATATATTGTATAATATTTTTTCAAAGAGAAAAACATACACTATAGTATTTGAGAAAGTGTGAATTATGTTACTTGGGATTGGATATAATGTATGCCCTTGAACTGGGCAATACTTAAGTGGTTTTCAGATGGCAAAACTGAGATTAAAAGGATTGCTCACTTGAAAATGACCCTTTTTGGTGCTCCACAAAATAAAACTTTATAAATTTAGGCACTAAATGTCTTTCTCAGAGGTAAGGCATCCTGTGGAGTCATGCTTTAACAGTTTGATCATTAACCTAGATTGGGTCTTTTAAAATTTTTCGTTATAAATTGTAAAACATTATAAAGGCCTCAAAATTTAGAAACTGCTACTTTTCCTTTAATATCAAAGATCACAAATAATACCAACAACTCATTTTCATGGACAGCCAAAAAAAATATCCAAACATGACAAAAAAATCCAGCAGGATTATATTACCTTCGCAGCTAATATTCTAGAAGAATAAATGCTCAAAGTATTGGTTAGGCATATCTGTTCTTGTAGACATGTTGGTCAACTTTTCTCTGGACTCCATATGATATTTGCTAGTTTGAGAAAAGAAAAATATGAACCACTATTCTAATGCAGTCATACTCATATTTCAAAATAGTTCAATAATTTATATAAAATATATACCTATGTCTGAGTCTTTAAACTGGGCAGAAATGGAGTCAAACATTTTTTTTTTTGAGTCAAGCATTTTTTGGCAAAATCTGGACTAGCAGCTAAACACTGCCCTACATGAGGTTTCCTTGCTTCTCTCCAAATAGCACTCTTGGTAGTGTCTCTGGGGCAGATAAAATGAAAAGACCCGAGGCAACATGCTTCTCTCTCTAGACCTAGATAACCCACCCACTCAGTATTATGTCATTAACTTCCAGTTGTTGAAGGTTCCTATACTTCATTACATTTAAGACTCCATATTCTCATCAAACATTTTTTAAAAGGACAATTTAAAAGACGGATGTAACTACAGATATAGTGATAAAGGTGATATTATTACATTATCATGTAATATTATTCTGATACATGATTTAATGATAGGCTTTTTTCTTTATATTTTTTATTACTTCCACATTTTCTACATGGAACATGATTTATTGTTATAATCAGGGGAAAAACACACACATGCACAGTAAATAAAAGTAGTCATTTTTTAAAGGTTTTATTTATTTATTTTGAAAGAGAGAGATAGTGAGGGAGCACAAGTGGGAGGTGGAGAGGAAGCAGGGCTTCTCCCTGCTCAAAGCAAGGAGCCAAAAGCAGGGCTCAATCCCAGGACCCCTGGATCATGACCTGAGCAGAAGGCAGATGCTTAACTGACTGAGCTACCCAGGTGCCCCATAAGTCAGTCTTTAATGTCTAAATCTTGTCTTCAGTCTACCCAGTGCAGCTATGGCATGCTCTTGCCTTCATGGGCTTGAGCCATCTGTAGGGTGATCCATCCCTACCCATAACCACCAGCTCCAGCTCCTGCCATCCTTCTGCTCACCCCTTGCTTTTCAGCACAAATCGCTGATTAGACTCACCTGGTTTTTGGGATGTGTTGTGTTACCAACCCCATGTCAACAGTTCCAGAAAAGCTTGGTGCTAACCTTTTACTTGTTTCATTCTTTGAAGGGAAGCCAAGAAAAGGGGGGGGGGTTAGGCTTGGGTAGTTCTATTTCTTGCTAACTCCCGTAAGGGGAAGTGTATAGTAGCAAAAAGGAAACATTGTGTAGTTCTGTATAGGTGGTAGTGGCTCAGATTGCTTACTTTTTAATGATAGTTATCAATTTCTAATACTGGATGGCTACAAATTTACATCCATTTAAGGCTTTAGAAATGCTTGTATGCATTTTATGTGAACTATATCTCAATGAAACTGAAAGAAAAATATGAAAAAAGACCTTATTACTCAAACCATGGGCCAAGGACCAGCCCCCTTACATCAATCCCACACATTTCTCCAGGAAACAGCTCCCATAACCTAAGTAACATCTATAAATTATCATGATCTTTTAAGATCCAGATAGTGGACCTCACTTGATCCTCAAAGAGTGTTCAATCATTCGCTGTAGTGCAATTTTACCATTTCATGTTTTACCTATTACTTTACGGAGAACTAGAAGTATCAATACCAGATTTCTTAACCTTTGTTACTCAAGAGGAACACAGTGATTTCAGCTGGGGACTTGACAGTAGTGCTGTAGTATCTCAGGTCCCAGACAAAATCTACTGAATCATAATCTGCATTTTTGAAAAGGATCCAGGCAATGAAAGTGCACTGCTTTCAGTGCTATGCACTGATACTCATGCTCTTTTAAAAGCAAACACACAAGGGGCTAATAATTCACAAATATGAGTAAAATTGAGTGGCAAGAATTGTATAGTTTAGAAAAAGACCAATCAAGGCATACTGGTTATGCCTCCTTACTAGCCTATTGGTTATTGTGACTTTACACTGTAAGTTCTCCAATAACAGGAGTCACCTACTGTGATATTATGATTTATAATAAGAAATGTATATTTGGTCTTTGTCCCCATTACTGGCACAGAACTCTAAAACCCCTGGAATTTCCTAAATGCTGAGAGTGATAAAGGTGTCTTTGTTATGTTAATAAGGTGATTTCAGGAAGGCCCCTATATTACCTAAGGATGGGGCTGCTCACCAGAGCAACCACCTTGCCATAGAGGGTTAGAATTTTCCTTCCCAATCTCCTGACCTCTGGGGAGAGGAAGAAAAGCTAGAGGCTAAATCATTTGTCAATGGCCAATGAGTTAATCAACCATTTCTATGTAAAACCCAAGCTGATGGGGTTCAGAGAGCTTCAAGGTTTATGTGCTTATGAAGGTGCTGGGACAAAGACACGCCTGGAAAGGGCTTGGAAGCTCTGTGCTCTTGCCCCATGCATCTCTTCTACCTGGCTGTTTGTAAGTTATATTTTTTATCATAAATCAGTAACTTAGCTACTACATGGGTTTCCTGAGTTCCTAGAGTGGCTCTAGCAAATTTTGTTATTATTTAAGACCTTTATTAATAGGTGCTTAACCTTTGTTGGCTTTAAAAAAAATAAGTTGTAAGTTTTTATTACAAATTTAAAATAAGACCCTTAGAAGTTTCAACTTGACCAGACATGAAACAATTTAAAAACCTTTAAAGGTGTGTTGAGGAACAAACAGGCTTAAAAGAAACAGAAAGAGAACCCCACGTTTGACATTACCAAAAAGAGACATCTTCAGGTAAAAATAATAAAAATCTCATGTTGCATAGACAATGCAGATAGTTCTATTCATCTGGTCAGGGGATAAAAAGCAAGCACTTATGGTCTTCAGCTCCAATTTTTTGTTCATTTCTTATTGTTGTAATTTCGTATTGATTTCTGCCTGTTGCATGACTAAATCAGATGACAGGAGAGATGGTAAGCCTGCATTTACTCAGTCCCCCACTGCTCAGCCTCCCAAAGGGATTGAATTCTCAGCTGGTGGATTGGCTGCTTTTAGCTCTTTGCCATCTTGTGGTTTAGGGTTTTCTGGATGTCTGCACAGATAATTGAAGTTGCAGAGGTACTGACGCTGAAGTGGCTGCTGACCTTGGCCCTCATCCCTTGACTTTCCTTACTTTCTGTACTTCAGTCCTGCCTGTGTTGAGGAGGACCCCTGAAGAATCGTGCTCTGTACCCAAATACGTATCCTGTCTGTGACCTACCTTGTTCTCCTGCACCATGGTTGCCAGCTCCTGCCATCACCCCTCCCTTCATGCCATAGGGTCTCCACCCTAGTAAGGTGGGAACTCAGGTGCGGGAGGGCCAGGCTGTTGGGCTTGGCCTTGAGGGGCACTCTTGCAGCTCTCCTCCTTTTCCCACTCGCACTATTCTAGTAATTCTCCTGGGAATTGCGGGGAGGATCCCTGCCACATTGAGAAGTCTATAAATTGGTTACAAGTCTACTGCAAATTTTCTGCCTTGCACCGGAACTCCACCAGTGCCTGTCACATTTGCTGCCTCCGTGCCTTCTTCCTTCAACAACATCAAACTCCACAGTCTTTCTATGCCCTATGCTGTGAAGGCACTTCACAGTTTTTATTATTTTTAAATTTATTTATCTTTTATTTTTTTAATTGAGTACGAACAGAACTTTTGAAAATTGATACTGAGATTAATGTCAATAGAAAATAGGTGTAAATAACATGATCAGAAATTTCACAAAAGAAAAAAATGGCCATAAAACACAGAAAAAAAGCTTATTATTTTAGTAATAAAAATACGTAGTAAAAGAACAATAATATATTGCCAAGCTATCTAACTTACATAAAATGTTAACCATATTAGACAGTGCTTGCAAGACTGAGAAATAATTATTCCGATGAATTGCTGGTGGAAATGTAAAAGTTAAAACTCTTTCTGAGGAACAGGTGAGGAACATGCAACAAAAGCCTGAAGTATTTGCATACTGTAAGTCCAACCTTTCAAATTTACCCTTAGAAAATAATCTGATCTGTGCAATGATGTTCAGCTATCTCTTTTGAAAAACCGTTAACAACCTAAATGCCAAGTAGGAGAATTTGGTCAAATAAGCCAAGGTATATTGACACATTGTAATATACAAAGATTGAATATGTTGTAGAAGAACATGTAATAACACGAAAGCAATTAAAAATACATTATGTGAAAAAAAGTTTAAAGCAATGTGTGCACTATGATTCTTTCTAGAAAATAATACATATCAATTACGTAAAACATTCATGTATGTGTGGATGAAGCTAAATTGATAGAAAGTAAGATACAAAGGTAAATATGTGGATGGACAAATCAATAGATCAATTAATGGACAGATAGGGGTATGATAGATCACAAAGACTACAAGAATATTCACCAAAATATCAACAATTTTGTTTAATTCTGAGTGATATATTAATGGGTGCATTTGAAATAGTTGCTGTTATTAGTTATTTTTTTAGGTTATTATTTTTTTAACCAGGTATTGTTTTTTGGTCATGCAAAAATTATTAAGTTTTCATGTAGTCAAATCTATAGATTTTCCCTTGTGATTTTTAAAGTTATTTATAATGCTTAAAACTATTCATCAATTACTAAGTCAACCAGTGGACTCTGTTTTTTATAGTTTTTATAGGTTTCCAGAGATCTCATATTTTTATTTTACATTTCTCTCTTTAACTCAGATGGAATTTATATTGATATATGATATGAGGTGAAACTAAATCTAATTTATTTTTTCCAAGTGTTAAGCAATTGTCCCTGAGCCACGTGTGAATAGTGTAACTTTCCCCTACTCATTTGTGATACCAACACAGAAAGTTTTACATATTTGAATCTGTCTTGATTTTCCTTCTTTTCCATTGTTTTGTCAAAATGACACTGTATTGAGTATTGTAGCTTTATAACTTATAAGACAATTGTATTGGCTATTTGCCCCTGTTCATACTGAGAGATAAACATTAGATTTACTATGGCAAATTAAAAAAAGAAAAACTTACTGTGGTTTTATTAGGTAATATCAGTTCTATGAATTATTATGAGAAGAACAGACAACCTTTAATATATTTAATCTTCAGTTGATAAAATTGTGTCTTAGGTCTCAGCAAACTTTTACCATTTTCATTATATAGTTCCCACGTGTTTTTCTTGTTAATGATATATCAAGATATTTTGCATTTTCATTATATCTTAAATGGGACTTTTCAATATATATTTTTCTAACTTCTTAGAAAGCATGAAAGCAGTTGATTCAAAAATTATTCTAAAAACTTATTTTGAAATCAATTCTGACACACATAATTTGGAAGCAATAAACAAGCTATAGACTTTTCACAGGGACAATGATGAAGTAACCCAGAGTAGAACACAGCAAATAAATAATCAAAAGTATGGTATGACAAATATCTGTACTTAGTAAAAGAAGTAAATAAATATTCTCTCATAGATTTCCTTTCCTTAAAATGAGATGAAAATTTCAAAATAAAATTTAAAATTAATCTTATCAGAAATCATCAGGCAATACCCATATTACTATTCCCACTGAAATATTTAGATTTAAATTTGGATGATGCCATAGTGTCCCAGTTTATAAGAACCACATTTAAAAAGTGCAGTGTACTAAAATAGTTAATTAATTTTCTGGATCACACACTATTAAGAATTATCCAGGCTAGGCTATGGGGTTGGAGTTAGAGAGAAGGCAGGAATGCCCCCCTCTGTGTAGCATGAATGACAGCAATAGCTCCTAAGGGGAGAGCTTAATTCCCTCGGATTCAACCCTACTATACAACAGATGTGGGGGTTCCTGTGATGCAAATTGCCAGGGAGGATTTAGGCTGGACTAAGAAGATATCCATTATGGAAGAGTAAGATACAAGAATTCTTTAGGGATTTGGGCACAAGCAAATACTCAGAATTACCCCTGGTTGCTGGGATTTTGACACCAGAAAAATCCACACAGTGCATGTTCCATAGAAAACAGTCTGACTTTCTAGAAACAAAAATTAAGTCCAGTGTAAAGATATGTGCATTTGGTTATTTGTTAGGCATACCTAATGATGACCTAAGAACAGGTACTTGGAATGATCTCAATCAGCCCCAAATACAAAAATACAAAGGCTTTGAAGGAATAACTGAATCTTAGGTTTGAAGAAGTGTTTAAGTATTTAAACCAACTAGTTCACCCACAAAACCCAGAATGTTCACAGAATATGGAATATTGATTAACTAAGAAATGACCCCTAAATTTTCAGACCAAATCACTTTTAAAACAAACTCTTTGCAAAGTGTTCTTTTATTTTCAGTCTAACTGTAGAACAAGCATTATTCTACTGTTACTACAGTGAATCGTATAAAATAACTTACATTGCTTCTGATATTGTTTTATCAACAATTTTTTTCCTTCCAAATATCAAAAAAGATTCCAGTCCCTCACGCTTGACAGTACTTCTATGGAAAAATTTAACAGTCAATATTATGAACTGAATATAGAAATAGGGAAATATGAAATTGATTTGTCAAACTGTTGGTAAAAGATAACCCAAAATACCACAATTCCCTAGCTTCATTATTCAATCTATCACCTGCAAACACACTAATGTCTTTAGCTTCTAAAATAATTTAAAATCCTGATTTTAAATCAGAATGTGTACTTTTATGAGAAAATGTGACATGGAAAAATACCTCCCATTCAACAGGAAGCTTGTCAGTGAACTAAGAGTGAGCTTTCCAAGAAAGTGGATTAATTCATGATTTCAGTAGCAACTATATTTCACTTTGTGGTATCATATTGTTTACTTATGATCTGACAAAACTGAGAAGTTTGTATAGCAATCCTGTCTTCAAATACTGAAATCAATAAAATAACACATGAGAGAAAGAATATACTTTAACCAAGGTTTAAAGATCATCTTACAATCATTTTCTGAAATAAGGGTTGACTCCTAAGATATGGTTCTTTAAGAAATGAGAATTTATAGCTAGGCAACTCATTAGCATTCAATTTTGGTTGCTATATAAACTTCTTATTTAAAAAAATCTTATTTAGCCAAGTAATAATCCTGAACTAGTAACTGAGCTTTAGTGAGAAAAATCAGAGTTCCAGCACATATTGAAATGAAACACTCTTAGATGGAAAAGAATAGAGTGATAGAGATGATGATGATTCTCATTTACACTGGATTTTTAAAGAAGGATTTTCACAAAGTGACCATGTGTCTTTTTAACATCCAGGGAACAAAGCTAGAGATCTGAGAACCGTTACTGTTATAAAAAAAAAAAAAAAAAAGGTTAAAAAAATCACCAATTCTGACAAATGCTAGTAGGTACTGGATTAAATAAAAGTGACTTCTTTAATGGGCAGTGGTACACTGTTCTCTAAGCTGTCTAATGAGGCAAAGAATAAAAACAGAGCCATTTTAGGAAATGGCAGGGCTGAGTTGTATAGTGATCATTCAGTTGTTGAAGATGTGTAAAAATTTATTGATAAATCTAGTTACTAAATAATCAGTTTGCTAGTATTTTTAAATATGCAATCCTATTTGTAATACTAAATAGACACCAATAAAACCCAGAATCTTAAGTCAGATATAACCTTTATCAAATATTATAGTCCTACTTCTTAAAAAATAAAGGCAAAAATCAACTATTTAACATGCTCACTCAAGAATCTGGTCTATTTATATGTATATTTGGATTTAAATTCCTTGACCTTATCAAGCCCTAAAAGAAAGCAAGAAATAAAAATATATTCATAGCCCTCAAAAGAATAAGGTTATAAAGAATATAACAAGTGAAAAAAATAAAAGCATAATGCATTTGAGTAGATATAGTAATAATAATAAAGTTGGTAAAACAGAAATAAATTATTACAATTGAAAAAATATTGAAAAGAAATACTCACTATAATGGCTAAAATTAAAAAGACTAACAACACCAAGTGTTGGTGATGGTAGTGAATAATTGGAACTCTAGTACATCTCTGGCGGAAATGCAAAATAGTTCACCCACTCTGGAAAACATTTAAATTTTTTTTTTTAAATTCAACACATGTACCATGTGACTCAGCAATCATACTCCTAGATATTTACCCAAGAGAAACTAAAACTTGGATTCACACACGAAAAATCTATATGCAAATGTTTCCAGCATCTTTATTCATAATCTCTCCAATTGGAAAGAGCAAAAAAGTTCATGAGACAGTAAATAGATAAACAAATTGTGGAGTATCAACACAGTAGAATACTACTCAGCCATAATACGGAAAAATCTATTAATTCATGCAATAACATGGATGAAATTTAAAAGCATTACCCTAAATGAAAGAAGCTAGGCACAAAAGAGCACACTGTATGATTTCATTGATATGAAATTCTGAAAAAGACAAAACTATAGCAAAAGTAAGAAGATTAGAGGTTGCTGAGGATCAGGGAGTGAGTGTAGGGAAACCAATTTCAAAACAGTAGGGAAGTCATTTTTGCAATGATGAAAATGTTCAACATGGTAATTGTGGTACTAGTTACACAATACATACATTTGTCACAACTCATTGAAATATGTACTAATAACAGGTAAGTTTTATTTTATGTAAATAATACCTCAATAAAGCTGATTTTATAAAGGAATGCAAAAAAATATAAATTTTATGTGTAAAATTTCTAATCTTCATCTGCCTTAAAAAGAGGATAACTGATGAAACAATGAAAAAATGAACAATGTGATATCATAACAACTCTCATAACTATTAATAAATCAAATCAATAAGCCTATGTGATATTGTGGATGAATGGCTAAATGACACGAACCTGGCTCTATAATGGAGATACTGTTCTTAAGAGTTGCAAAACCTGGGGTCATGGTGCTGTTGTAATGAAAAATGCTATGTCACCTTGAATCCAGCTCAGGAATTACTTTTATTATTTCTCTACCACAGGAGGCAAATTGTAAACTTCATCATGGTAGGATGGAAGAAAACACTGATAGAGCCAGAAAAAAATAGATATAGGACAAAACACTCAAGTTAGAGAGAGGAAAAAAAACCCTACAGAGTCAAGGAAGAGCAAGCATTATTTGGATTAATGGCCTTTGTTTTATGGAGTTTATTTAAAGAAGCACTCTGTGCAGAAATCCATTAAAAAGAAAAGTTATTTGCAATTAATTTTAATTAAACAAAATGAAAAGAGCAAAAATGAAGAACTATTTAAAAAACACACACACACACAATAAAGATTGTTACAATAAGAAGCAACTTCTTAGCACAAACCAGCAAGGAACAAGAGTGATATGGAACATGGAGCCCAAATGATTAAGCTGATACAAAGATATATCAGCTTCACAACATTTATTATTTTTCTATGGATATGCTTATGCAAATTTATGATAAAAGGCATGTAGTTATTGAAGCATGTGTGTTCAATTATTCTCAAGTAATTCTTTTGTCATCAAATGTAGATTATTGGACTGTACAGACTATTTTATGGTGAAGAGTAGGAAAATTTCTTTAAAATCCTAAACCTAAAAAAGCAATATTATGGATCAAATGAGTATTACAGAAGTTGAGGAATAAGAGAGAATCTGATCAGAAGATTTTAGAATAAAAAACTAAAAAATTAATATCATAATGTCATCTCTCTGAGTTATGAAAGTTTATAACCAAGTTTTGAAACAGTAGATAAATCAAATGTGCAGAGCCACAAATACTGTGTATTTCCCACGACTTAGCTTTTAATATCTTATGACTTATAAAATGATTTGTTAAATAGATTATTAGTACATCAGACTGAGAGTCTGAAAATGACTTGCCAGTGGAATGGAGAAGACATATAGATTCAAAGAAATACAGTTGAAGGAGCTAAGAATGAAAAGTTGGGAGTGGAAAATGCATCTATACGATACATAGGAAAATACTTAGCAAATTTCTAGTCCTATCAAATCAGAAATGTTGAACTAATGAAGGGAAATCCTTAAAAACAGTTATTTGCAAGAAAATAAAGCCTAAGATCATTTGTTCTATGAACACATGGGAAATGTTTTCATCATTCAAAAGATGTGCAAGACACAACACCTTACTCTTAAAACAGGTAAAGCACATATTAAAATTATTTATTAGAATAAAGCCCAGTTCTAACTGCATCTAGATAAAGAGACAATAGTTCAATTTTAATGATATGCATTTATTACACAGATTTTTCTGTGAACTGAAGGAACTGTAGATCTTTGCTAAAATGAATAAAATACTGAACCAAGCACCTCAGTCTTGGGTAGATACACAACCCAAATATGACTGAATAGTAGATGTAGACATTATAGAATTTACGTTCTACCCAACGAAAAAACTTAATGGTGAACATGTAAAGAAACAGGTTCAAGTGCTGACAAAATGGCGAATATCAAGAAACCATTACTTAATTTTCAAGAGAATGATCATCGGCAGGATGGAACATTGTACTTCCAAAGGCAAAAACACTGATGGCAGGCCCATCAAAGGAGCTTTCTGCCCCCAAACAGTCTAACGGAGAAGAACCACAGAAAACATTAGAACACGTCATTTCATCAGCTCTGCACGCAAGTGCATGATGTTGCTCCAGGCCTGGAATTCAGTGAAAAATGATCTGCATCCAAAACCAAAGCATTTCTCATCACGTCCATTTGGGATGTGACGACTCATGGCTCCTTCCGAATTTTTCTCCATCCTTCTTTCACTTCTACGTCTAGGGTTCCTCCAAGCAAAGTATTTCCCAAGCCACACAGTACACACTATAGGAGAAGCATCTGTTTTCTTTCCTTTACCAACAGCAGCAATACTCATCCCCTTCTCTCTCACATTTTCAGATAGATGCTCTCCATACAAAGCACCATTCATTTTTACAGTATCGTCCAAAGGATTGACGGGGTTGTTTCAGAATAGCATCCACCCTTTCCCTAGTTCTTATAGAATTTAGGGGAAACAGTAATGGGAGGAAATCACAAAACGCTTTGCTCCTGGAACGCTGCAAATTTAATTCCTCCACCTATGCATCCCCAACTTCTTCTACTCACACACATTTTGTTCTACCTCTACACTCATCAATCTTGCAAATGCAACAGCGGGCACACTCGGCCTTCTTCTAAAAGCAACAAGGAGACTGCCCTTTTTCAAAACGATTCTGTACTGTTCTGTGGCCACAGTAGCACTTTTCACAGTTGGGATTATTCTCCACATTGTTGTATCCAGTCAAAGCCACTCAAGAATTCCTATGGTCCCAGCAGCACTAAAAATACATAACAGCCTCCTTACAATAATGGCTGTGAATCACAGCATTCCTCGGCTGACATAAGTAGTTAAAATAGTAGGGGAAAAAAAAAAAAAGTTAAATAAAACTTTTTAAAAAGTTCAAGTAAAAAAAAAAAATGAAAAGGGGGTTGAAAAGGACTCCCCTACCGTCTAACAATATTAAAGTCTGTCTCAAATTTACAAACGTCCTCAGCAACATCAAATGCCGCAGCTTCAAACACACGCGCCAGCTTCAAGCCCGACAGCTTCAAATGCCGCAGCTTCAAACACGCGCGGCAGCTTCAAACGCGCCAGCTTCAAACAGCCTTGGGGCAGCCATCTTGCACACGCTCCAAGGAGCACAACCTTTGGGCTCTTAGGCGGCCACCCCATCCCAGAGGCCACACAGAGGCTTTGTTGGGGGAAAAATGGGAAGAGGAAAAAAAAGAGGAAGAAGAAGAAATATAATTTGCAGACGTTAAATTAGCCCATAGAGGGAGCTCACCTAGCCCCATAATTTCACAGTAATTGGAATCTCCTGTAATTTAAAACGTAGCCCCATCATTTGTCAGAGAGAGCCTCCAGGGGTCAAAGAGTGCATGTCTTACTCCATACCGATCTCTGCATGCCTACAAAATGCAATTCCATTTAGACCCCCCTTGACCGTGTGTTTTGTTATCGCCACAAAAAAGATGATGATTCTTGGATACATGTTCTCCAAAACCAGCCCAGAAATTAAAGTGGCTCGTCCATGTGTGCTGTTAGGGTGAATCCAACTGAATAAAGACCGTAATAAGAATGAAGTTCCAACAATTAGAATTGTCATGGCAATAACCTAAATGTCCCCCCCATTCACGGTGTTCAGTTTAGAAAGCTAACGTGCTCCCTTTCAACCTTGACTGGAGATAGTCTTGTGGCTCTCCATTTCTCTCACTGTCTAGAATCCTTAAACCAGCCATGCTGCAACGTGCCTTCAGACAAAAGGATAAAACCGGAAAACGAAAGGATATAATGGCAGAGAGCCTTTTCAATAAAACATGAGAGGAAACAGAATTCCAAAATTCTGTGGAAAGAAATATTGAGGAGAAGCTACACTCAGAAATAAAGCATCCGAATGAGCAGTTGAGAGTGGAAATATATTACCTGCTCTTGTGAAACACATTTTGAAAGGAAACAAATTTACATTAGGTGACTCTTGAATGTTTAGGAACTTTATATTTATGTAAAACTGAAATGGCTTCTAAAAACATCTAACCTTTGAAGTGATTTCTATCCTAGAGTAAACACAAACTAAGAATGGAAAGGCAGCACAAACTGTAGAGCTTAATCAAGAATGTGACATATGTGCATTGTATTCTATTTGGGATAATCTATTAGGTGTTAAGAAAACATATCTACTTCATTTAAATAACTCACAGGCTTCTATGTTATTATTGCTTCTCCGAAATGTACCTGTTGGTTTGGGGTATTATGATTACATTTCCTGCATCCTGTTGTTTAAAATTATATCACTCATAAAATTTGAGGATTTAAGTGATGTTTTAGTATTACAAGATACTATATCAATAACTGTAAAAGGCAAACTGTATATAGGTGGGGAATCATTTGCCTGAAGATGTGAGGCAGAGCTCAATCCCAAATTCTAATAATCACATCTAGTCGAGATTCCATGTTAGGGATAAAAAGGATCTGAATTTTGTCTGAATTTGCCCAACTACTCTGCAGTCTTCTCGCTGCTTTATGTATTTCCAGCATAGAAATGCCTCCCTTTTTCTGAGATGTCTGAACACCAACTTCCTGATTTCTAGCTCTCATTTCAGACTCAATGAGAAAAACTCTAAAAAACCTTGTAGATGTGATTCATCAATAATGACGCCATAAAAACTCAGGTTTTCTTGCGAGCAAGATAATCTCAGGGATGCTCACCCTGGTTTGGCAAGTCTTGGGGCTGCCAGGAACTCCACAAAGAGTATGAAGGGCAAGGGCAGACTCAAAGGACAATGCTTAAGGTTTACGATCTTGAAAAGTAATGGCTATACTTGCCATGGAACTACAAAGACTTATCAACTGCACACTTGTTAAACTCATGAAGGCTGGCTTACACATTTATCACATATAAGAATCTATGTTCAAGTAGTTAAGGCTACGTATTATAGAAGATAATAATCGATGAATTATCTTAAAGTTACCAGTGATCATGAGCAGGAACAAAGGAACTAAAGCTTACTTGTTGTTACAAAGGATAGCTGGACAGTTTCTGTCACTTGAAAATGAGAAAGTTAGCAATCAAGGGTCTTCTTCCAATGAGGGGAAACAAACAAACAAACAAACAAAAAAAAACAAAGAAGAAAAAGTAAATGTAGCCTCTTCATTTCTAGCTTCTCATATTAAAAGAGTCACATTCCATTATAAGCCTGAACACCATCTGACACATACTCTAAAACTAAGCATGTTATGTGATAAACAGGATAACTGAGCATATTAAAATATAGTAGTTCTGCTATTTATCAATAACAATGATAAAGGGATACAATCACATTGTAAAAATGAGAAAAGGCAGCACTTCGATTTCACTTTGAACTCTGAGCAAGCTTGGTGTCTGATGGTACATTCTGTACGTGGCTGCTGACTTTTTACCCCAACAAAACAAATAAGACATTTCCAATATTTCTGTAAGTCATAATAGAAACTTAAAAATAAAACTAGTTACCTGGAATGCTTTCAGGGTTACATGATTTTCTACATTTTTTAAAATAACTGAATGTTAATCAGAAACACTATTTGATGACTTAATTTCCTTGTTTTAAAATCTTTTTCAAAATATGACTGTCCCTATTACCTATAGAATTTCTGAACACAAGTTACTTGAGACCCCTACCGTCTCCTAGGATCATATATATGATTATAGTTACACAAAAGTACCTTACATATAGATGATTAGAAGACTGGGCTGAATGCATCTGATCTGTAAAACTTATTTTTTCATGAATCTTTGTGTTTCTTGTTATCTTTTTAACCCAAAGTTCAAAAACATTCATGTTTTTTGACAGTTTTGGCTTTTCATGTATATGTGCAAAACACATACTCCTAGTAAGACAAGGAGCTTAGTGATACAGGCTCCTACAAGCCATCTGGTCTGATGTCTAATCAGCTTTCTGATCTTCTGATTTCTAGAGTAGAGAAACTAAAGGTAAAAAATTTTACTATAAAACAGAAAATATATCCAAAAATAGACTTAGTTATCTGTAAATCTGACCTAAGAAGAGCAGACCTTTAAGGTAAAAATTCAATGACCGATGATACATGGAAATTAATATAAAGCAATTGGTTAGTTACTGTGAAATTTTTTACACCATTCCCAGGAATAGTTTTTCCTTACTTAAATACATTTAGCTGGCTTAGCAAACATATTTGCTATAAATTGTTTATATTTCCAGACTTATTTGTAGGCAAATATTAGTAGGAAAATAAACACAAATTTTTGTGGGATATACCAACCACCAATAAATTGCATTAATATGAATAAGTTTCCTTACTCTACCACAGGAAAATCCTAAGAGAAGTTTGTGTAGAATTCATTAAGTAAATTATAAAAGACAGTTATGTTTTATATAATTTCTAAGCTAAAAAACCCTGAATATACTTTTAGCCAAAATAAGAAGAAACAATATACTTACGTGTTCCCATACTCACATGGGAAAACGTGTTTGATAATGAATGGAATGCTTTAATTGGTGGGGGGTACAGTGCATGAATTAATATTAGACTAATTTTTTTCTTCAAAATATTATGAACCCTAGCCTTTTAAATATAATGCGGCCAAATAATTAATCATCCAAAACTGTCCCTTTTGAAAGCATTAAGGGGCTCTAGTAATAATTACTCCAGGCCAGGGTAAATCAGGTTGTATGGTTGCCCAGTTTTTATCAGGACAATTTCAACTAGCTGCTCTCTTAAGAGGAGGGGTGGCTGACACTGGACACATTTTAGGAAATTAGTTATTTGGAGACTACTCTGAAAAATGAGACCTAGAGCCAATTTAATAAGCATAAGTTACAATAGATTCTGAAGGTAGTAGTTTGAGAACTTGAGCTTCTTCAGATCTATAGGAGCTGCTAGGCTGCTTGTGCATCTAAATATCTTTCAATAACTGTCAGCCCCACTGTAATAAAGTACAAAAGAAAAGTGAAAAGTCAAACATCAGGCATAGTATGTGATTTTATAAGTTCTTACTCATAAAGCAAGAAAGGATTATGCTGACCTATAAAGTACTTCTTTTTGTGTGTCTGACTTATCAATGAGATATTTATGTATATAAATATATACACATATATATTTAAAATTTACATTTTATTTATAATTAATATATTTTATTGTTATATATTTAACACATATATTTGTCATGTTTAAAGTTTTTATTTTAATTCCAGGTAGTTAATAAACAGTGTTATTTTAGTTGTATATTATACATATACATATATATGTATGTGTATATTTAAAGCCAACTGATGGGAATATATTTTGTTATAAGTTACTCATGAGTTGAAACACGCCTTTTTGGCTTAACCATTTCAGAACATCTGTGAAATGCAAGCACAAAATGGAAATTGCTTAACAAACTATGCAGTAAGATAGCTACAATTTTGTTTTCCCTTTGTCAAGGGAAAATAAAATAAATTTTCCATCAGTCGCAATGAGAGCTAGAGGGACTGATTATTCAAAATACAGTAGCACCTACATTTCTCCAAATATTCCCCAAGACATAGCATTTGTGCTGAGTATTCAATAATTTCCTCAAGCTGTACACCTGAAAAATATATGTCTCAAGTCTGGTGTTCATAATCTGGTAGACAACCACATGTGTTCACAGCCCATATCTTTGAAACAATTATTCTCTTGGGTATGCAAATGTACTGGGCTTGCAACATGTTTATTCAAAAGAGTAGAAAGAATGTTTCTTATGTGAGCATCTGCAGGTTTCCACTGGAAATCTGCATACAACAATACATTTCCTTATGAATTCATTTTTTTAAATGACAGTTATATATCTTTTTAAGTCTTTACCAGGAGTTAACACAGCTCTATTTGGTAACAATTTTTTCATCAAGAAAAGCACATGAAGGGAACAAAATTAAAGTATGTATGTTAGGACCTATTAGCTGCTTTATTGTTTAGATTTTTGCATGCCCCAATAACACAAAAATCCAAACATCTTGGCATTCCTAACTTACCAGCCTTTTCACTATACCCAAGCTATTCTACTGCTGATCTTAGCTTTGACCTCACAACTATTCAGCTATTTTCTCCTTTCATTATCAACCTTCTCACTATCCCTAAGCATGATAAATTTAAAACTGCTAAAAACACTTAAAAAAAAAAAAACCCTCAAAATCCACTATGATAGTAAAATAAAGTACATGTATTGGAAATGGATATGTAAAGTATACAAAGTAGTAAATATATATAATATTAAAAAAGAAAAATATTAAATATTATAAACATAGAAACACTAAAGGTTATTTAATTGGTGTAATAGATATATAAATAATTAAGATATACACAAATAACATATCCAACAAAGAATAAAATAACCATTTGTTTCAAATAACCTCATACATATTGACTATGTAATATTACCATACCAAAAAAGTTTTAATAAATTTCTAAAAATACTTATCATAAGGCCATATTTTCTTTCCCCAATACATTAAAAACAAAAATATATGGAACTTCTATTTCCAATAGTAACTTATTTTGTTTAAATCAGACCTCCAATGACAAAACTTAAAATGCTAGAGAAAATATTTTAAAATCCCTTTAAATTCATTTAATTGCTGACAAAGAAGTGACAAACTAAAGACAGAAATCTAAGGATAGAGAAGGAAACATAAGGATTTAAGTTGTACACATGAGAAAAAACCTGCTCTTACCTGGAAGATGTGTGCCAAATTTGCCAAAAAATGGTGTGGGCAGAATGGGAAAGTCAGGACAAAGAGCTTACCCATAGCAGTGAGTCTGAGAGAAGACTCTCTCTAACATTAATCTGGGACACAAAGGGTTTTGCACCAATGTAAAAGTGATTCATAAGCAATGTTTCGTAGGTACAAGAAGAAAGATTGAGAGAAAAAAAAAGAAAAAGTGAAAATTGTTTGAAAAGATGCAGTCTCTGGCCGGCCTTCTAGTAGATTTGCTGTCTAGAGATGCCTAAGAACTGCAAGTTGTATGCTAGATTAAAAATGCCTTTCATTGGTCACACTCACATGCACTAGTTAGAAGCAAATCTAAATCTTCCCTGATAGAATGCGCTTTCATCCTGGCCTCAAAAGTAATACCTTTTCATACACAAATGTAGTACACAGGCAAAAGTAACAAAGCACAAAAAGAAATGGGGCCTCTACATGATCTAGATGATCAGCCGGAAATGTAATTACTTCCTAGAACAAAACTCAATCCTTCTCAATGAAAGATAAAATCATTGGCAATCCATAATAACATTCATAATGTCAAAATTACAATTAAAAAATTGCTAAATGTGTAAAGAAGTAAAAGGAAATGGCTAACAATAAAAAAAAGTTTTAAGAAGCTTATCCAGAGATGATACAGAGATTAAAGTTTGCAGACAAGAGCTTTAAAATAATTGTGACTAATATGACAAATATAATTGAGAAGTGGACAAAAATAGATGAAAATAAACACAGAGAATTGCAATCTATAAAAAAGAATATGCATCCCAGAACTACAAAATACAATATCAGAAATTAAGGACTCACTGAATGAGTTTAACATCAGACTATGCACAACATAAGACAAGGTAAGTAAACTAGAAGGCTAGACAGAAGAAAATATCTCAATTGAATATAGAAAGAAAAAAAGAAGCCATAACAGGAATGCAGGAGGGATTTGGAACACTGTAAGAATGTATAGGTTTTGGTGTCCCAGATGAAGAGGGAAGAATGAGAGGGACAATATTTGAAGAAATAATGGTTAAAAATTAGAATTTATTGAGATGATGAAAGACATCAACCCACATATTCAAGAAACTCAGTGAACTACAGTAGGATAAGGAAAAGGAAAACTATACGTGGGAATATTGTAGTCAAGATGCTGAAAGCCAGATATAAAGAGAATCTCAAAAGTAGTCATGGTGTAAGGTGAGGGGGAGAGTAATGCTGTCTACAGGATGACAATAAAAATGAGAATCTACTTCTCCACATTGGCCATAAGAAACAGATGACAATGAAATGACATTGGTATAGTTTTGGAAAATAAAATCCCAACCTAAAATTCTATACTCAGCAAAAATATCTTTCAAAAACAGAAAGGGAATAAAGACATTCCCAGAGAAATGTATTGTCAGTACACCCATACTACAAGAAAAACAAAAGGACTTTCTTTAGAGTGAAGGAAAATGATCCCATATGAAAGAATAGATATAAAGTATTTTTAAAATGTGATAATGAAGTTGTTCCAATACATACATAGAAAATTATTTCTAACTGCTGCAGAAATTTTAGAAATAAAGCAACAAAATTCTAAATAACAAAGTTTGCATAGACCTATGTCTATAAAACCTATAAAGCCAAATCTACTGAAATTTAATAAATAAGAAAAACTTTAGAAGTCATGTGACTCTTAGAGGCATTAATCAGTAATTAAATACTTATCCACCAAAAAATTCTAAGTTCAGATGTTTTTAACCTCAAAGTATAATTTGTTATTTAGAAAGAATAACACTAAAACTATAGAAAATACTTAAAGGAAGGGGGAGAAAATGTCACAGATTTTAATCACTGAATTAAAAACATATATATGTATGATACTTACATGAGACAAACCCCGGATTTTTAAAAAATGAAAAAGTTAAAGGTAACCATACAGCTTTGATATAAAAGGTAAAAAGATATGCCTGTGAGTACTAATTAAAATAAAAGTGGTATATCTATAATAGGACCACTAAGACAAAACATTTATGGAAATATATAGGACATTTTACAATGAAAAAAGTCATCTCACCAAGAATTTTTAACAATTTTAAAAGTATATTCAGCAAAAATATTGCTTCCAAATATAAAATCCACAAATTGATAGATTTCAAATAAGAAATGGAAAAATCTGCAGTAATTGTAGGAGACCTTCTCACATTTTCTTGCCATAACTGATAGGAACTATCAGGAAAAGAATCAGTAGGAATATGGAATATTTGAACAACATGATGATTATCCAAACTAAATGGACATTTATTTTAAAAGTACCAAAGTACTAAATTATTTTCAAGTACCCATGGAACATTTATCTAAATTGATGATATGATGACCCATTCAACTGACTTGAAACACCATTTAATCAAGGTTAAAACTATAACTTGACACCAGGGGAATTAAGCTAAAATGAATAATAAAAATAAAAATGTAAATATATTTTAGTGAGCCATAATAGTTATGCTACAAATTAAATTTTGTGGGAAGAAGCTAGGTAGATACTAAAACTTTACATGCATGCACATATTAGAACTTTCTAAAAGCTTCAAAATAAGTTATCTAGCTATTTCAAAAGAGCATCTAGTAAAACTAGAATATAAAGATAACAAAACAGTAAGAATAAGCGCTGAAATTATAACATATACAACAAATATACAATAGGAAAAAAAGGTCAGCAAACCTGTGGTGGGCTCAGTAGTAGCTCCTAAAGAAAAAATAGCCAGGTCCTAATCCTTGCAACCTTTGAGTGTTACCTGTATAGCAAAAGACTGCAGATGTAACTAAATTTGATTTGGGGAATGGCGGCTTATTCTAGATTTATATGAGTAGCCCTAAAATGTAATTGCAAGTGTTTCATAAGAAAGAGGCAGACAGGGGATCCCTGTGTGGCGCAGCGGTTTAGCGCCTGCCTTTGGCCCAGGGCCCAATCCTGGAGACCCGGGATGGAATCCCACATCGGGCTCCCGGTGCATGGAGCCTGCTTCTCCCTCTGCCTGTGTCTCTGTCTCTCTCTCTCTCTCTGTGTGACTATCATAAATAAATAAAAAAGAAAAAAAGAAAAGAAAAGAAAGAGGCAGACAGCAATCCCTGGGTGGCTCAGCAGTTTAGTACCTGCCTTCAGCCCAGGGCATGATCCTGGAGTCCCAGGATTGAGTCCCACATCAGGATCCCTGCATGGAGCCTGCTTCTCCCTCTGCTTAGGTCTCTCTCTGCCCCCCCCCCCCAATTCTGTCTCTCTTATGAATAAATAAAATCTTTAAAAGAAAAAAAAGGAAGAAAGAAAGAGGCAGACAAATAATTGACTACAGTCGGAAAGCAATGAGACAACTGGAGCAAGATGCCATGCCTTGGGCTCTAAACAAAGAGGAAAGGCTACAAACCAAGGCAAGAAATGCAACTCTAGAAGCTAGAAAAGGAAAGAAAGTGGATTATCCTCTATCCTCTACAACCTCTAGAGGGAGTGCAGTTCTGCTGACACCATGATATCAGCCCTGAGAACTGTTAAGAGAATACAATTATGTTATTTCAAGCCACCAAGTTTGTAGTAATTTTTGACACAGCAACTGGAAATCAATACAAAAGCCAAAAACTGTCTTTTTGAAAGAAAATATAATTGTAAACCTCAAACAAGATATTTAAAAAATATTGAGAATAAAAAGAACATTATCATAGATTTTATAGATACTAATATGTGAGATTATGACCAAAATTTGCCACTAAATTTGAAATTTTAGGTAAAATGGAAAATTGCTTGAAAGGAACTTGAAAATGAACACAAGGAGAAAGAGCAAATTTCTTTATTACTAAATCTATTAAAGAAATTAAATAAAATTTTAAAACCCTTTCTACAGATAAATTTCCAGATCAGAGAGCTGGAGTCTTTCAAACTTTTAGAAAATAGCACCAATCTTACACTAAGCCTCCCAGAAAAAAGAAGACAGTTTTTGAAACCAGCTTAATCTTGATGCCAAAACCTAATGAAGCTATTTAAAGAAAGTTAAAATAAAGCCTAGTCATTATGAATACTGATACAATAATTTTAAAGAAAATATTTATTTATTTTTAGATTTTTATTTACTTATGAGAGACACAGAGATAAAGAGACAGAGACACAGGCAGAGAGAGAAGTAGGCTCCACACAGGGAGCCTGACATGGGACTCGATCCCAGGTCTCCAGGATCACACCCTGGGCTGAAGGCGGCACTAAACTGCTGAGCCACCCGGGCTGCCCAAAGAAAATATTTATTAAGTGAAATCTAGCAATATATTAAAAAGAATAATACATCACCGATTGTCCCCACCCTACCCCCAGGAATGCATGGTTAATTAACTTGAAAAATCTACCTGTGCAATTCACCGTATTAACAATATAAAAATGAAAAATCATATTCATATCTCAATAGATACAGGAAAGCATTAGCTAAAATTCAAAAATAAATATTATTAAAGTTAATACACAAATTGTGTAAGGTGCTAGTCAGTGAAATGAGGGATATTAAAAAAAATTGCAATTTGGGGGGAAAACATCCTAAAACTACCATTATTCATTAACATGATTATGTTTATGAAAAATAAAAACTATTTCATTTAATAATTATTCACTCATGCAGTTTAACAATGATGAATATTGACATTATTAGCAATATTAATATCAAATATTACCCATGGTAGTAATTAATATTGGTTACTTTTTTTTATATTAATGATTCAATAAGGGTACTGAATATAGGATCAATATACAGAATTCACTTTTTTCTATGTACCAGTAATGAAAATTAGAAAATAAAAAATTTTAAATGATATAAATTAAAATAGCTCCAAAATTCATTTAATACACATAAACTCATTCTACAAGCATTAATAGAGTAATTTGTAGAAGTCCTAAAAAATATTTGGGATATAATATTTTAGTAGAAATACAAAAGGCCAGAAATGATAAGACAATCTAGAAAAATAATTTCCAAAATCTTATACTTCATGTGAGCAAAACTAATTATAAACCTTGGGTAATGAAAACTATGGTATTACTCCAAGGACAGATACTCAGGCTAACTGAATAAAGTACAGACCAGAATAAATCCATAAATATACCCACATATACACAGTCAGTTGATTTATGAAAATGGCTATACAGTCTGTATACAACTGTACAGTTGAAATATGATATTTTCAATTATTTGTTCTGGGTCAAATGTGAAAATCTTGATTCATATGCCTATTGTGAAAGATAAAATGATAAAACCTCTATAACCTAACACAGGATAGAATGTTGCTGATCTTTTCTACACAGGATACAAAAAGTCCAACTTATAAAGGAAAAGAGAGATAAATTGAACTGTGTTAAAAATAACAACTTCTTTGCATCTAAAGACACCATGAAGAGAGTAAAAAATGCAAGCTATACAAGAGAAGAATATCTGAAATACACATATCTAACAAATGAACTGAATTCAGCATATATGAGTAATTAATTGGTATATTCGAAAGAAAGAAAAAAGGGAAGGAAGAAAGAAAGAATAGAAAAGAGAAAAAAGAGAAGAGAATGGAGAGAGAGAGAGAGAAAGGGAGGGAGAGAGGGAGAAAGGAAGGATGGGAGGGAGGAAGGAAGGATGGGAGAGAAAATGGGCAAGTAGCTTGAACAGGCACTTCTCAAATGAAAACACCAAGATTTGAAAACAACTTCATTATTTGAGAAAAGTATATTAGTGCCACAATGAGATATCACTACGCACTCTTCAGAATGGTTATAATTAGGAAACACTGATAATTCAGTGATGGTGGGTATAGAAACAACTGGCACTCTCACACTCTGCTAATGGCACAGCCTATTGGCACAACTTCAGAAAATAGACAGTATCTACTAAAGGTGGATATGCACACCAAATTATCCGAAAGTTCCACTTCCAAGTATATCAGAAATGTATATGTATATGCACCAAGAGGCATATATTAGAATATTCATTGCCTCACCGTTGGTTAAAAACTGGAAACAGACAAGTATCCTTCAAGGGCATGCATACACACACACATACACACACACACACACAAATATAATAAACAGCGTTGGTAATTAATAAAATTTTGCTATATGCAACCATATTGATGAATCTCATGAATATTGAGCAAAATTAGACAGACTTTAAAGAATAGATGTGTCATTTATATAAAATTCAAGTATACAATCTAAAGGGTTAAAGTTACATAATAATAATCTATAGAAATAATCTATAATGCTAAAAGTTGGAAGGCAGTTAGAATCGAGGGAGGAGTGCAATGATAAGACTGGGCATGTGGGAAACTTCCAGGGTTGCTGATCTCATTTTGTTTTTTGACTATGCAGTGGTCACATGGGTGTTTCCTTTTGTAAGAATTCATTGAGCCATTAATGATTTGCATGCATATGTTCCACTTCAAAAACACATTTACCTTAAGCAAAAGAAAAAAATATTTCTTCATGATCTCTAATTTGGAAAATGTGAATTCTTATAATGTGCATTACTTTGAATTTACTATTTTATTTATTCATTCAATACATATTTATACAGCATCTGAAAAATCACATTGTTAGAATTTTCCCCTTGTTACTAAATATTCTTTGAAACTTATTTTTAATGACTGCATAATACATCGAAATAAGTATGATTTTATAGTATATTTACTTTTTTTTAACTACTGAGCATTTGCATGGTTTACAATTTTACACTATTATAAATAGCAGTGAAATGAATATCTTTGTACTTTAATTTCTGACGATCCATAAAAATATACATTTGCTGGGCCTAAGAGGTATGAATATTTTTTTGCCATATTGTTGTACACAAAATGTGTACTGATTTGCAGTACCATAGACTCTGTAGTTTTCCATAGAGGCTGCAAAACAGTGATGTTCATGATGTAGAAAGCATTTTCTAAATACCTGAATATGAGGATCTCAGAAAAAGGGTAACTGTTGCTTCTCACTATGTGACATTAAAATTAGCCCAGATTCCCAACTCTCACCTTTGGGCTACAAAAAATTTTGATGTATATAGTTTGTATCCAGGGGTTCTAGCCCAAGTAATAAGTGATCCATTCTGTAGAAAGAACAAGGATTGTAAGGAAATCCAGACCTATTTTAATTCCAGTCTTGCCACTTGCTCCCCATTTGAGTTGGTAAGTAATTTCAGCTATCTGAGCCTAAGTATCCACCGTGCAAAAGAAGGTAATCATAAACACTACACAGGATTGCTGTGAACACTATGTGATAAAATATATATAAAGAGCCTAGCAGTGTCTGGGCTAGTTGTTATCCAATAAGTGATTTATTTCCCTTCTCAATCATGACATGTACTCAATTATCCATAGCAATGAGTCAAATGGCATGGATAATTCTAAAACTTTATATCACACCAGATTTTTTACTGCTGATGATAAAATACAAAGGAACGGATTTATTTCAGTTTCTCCACCTATTCCTGCCCTCCTAGCCAAAGTAAGGAAACTGGATAACAGAGATTACAGAATCAATCCATAAATAATTAAAAGCTGGTCTTGGGTCTTCTTTTATGCCTAAAAACCTTAATCATTATGAAATTAAAATCCCCTTTGCAAGTTGTGTTTTCGTTTGGCCTTTTAATAAGTAACTTTCAAATGTCTTGCTTTTTAAAATGGGCCTTTAAAAATCATATCAGAGGTTAGGAAAGGGCCCCACTTAACAATATTTTTTTTCCATATGAGTACTATCATTAAGACAATTACCACTGATCACCTTTTAATGATATTTCAAAACCACTTGAATATTTTTAAAAAGGTCACACAAAGCTACATAACTTATAAAACCGAACAGCACAAATGGGACTTCTGCATTTGTTCAGACATGTACCAGGTTTTAGTTCCTACAGGCTCACAGACGGTTTTCTCCTTAGCAGTTTGCCAAATGTATTTTAGAATGTCCAAAATTTAAAATGTTGATGTATGTGAACCAACTACATAATGAAAGAAACCATGCCCCATTAAAATGATAATATAAATCACTCTTTATTTCTTCAAATATGCTAAGTGCAAATAACTAGATCACATGGAGAGGATCAGAAAGGTAAAAGGTAATATTTTGAGTGAAAAAGATAGATAGACTTCCCCAGTCAACACTGACTTGTTCTTTTGTTTTTGTTTTTTTCTTTTTTTTTTTTAGAGGATTCTTCTTTTTCTTTTTGTTGCAAATATCAAATTATGACCATGGAATATGTATAACAAGCTACAATGCAATTCCTTGATTATTCAGAGCCTAATCATACAGTTTGTGTTTTACCCCAGCCATTTGCTTCTACTTTTCCTGCCGGCTGCCTGCCTTTTGCCATTTCACTGCTTGTTAGTCTTTGGCCAGAGTATTCAGAAAAAGGCTTTTTTTTTTTTTTTTAAGGAGGTTGGGGGAGGCAGGCCAAACCATCTGAACTTCTTCCAGTTTTGTCTAAAGTTCCTAGAGGATGAGTGGAGGGTACAGGTCCACAAAAGATTCTTAGATTATGTTTGACTCTCCATCTAGTTTCCCAACCCTCTGTACCTATCCCTACTATTAATACTGTAGATAGTCATTTTGTGGACTTCTTGCTCTTCAGAAAAAAGTTCTAACATATTTTGATTTTGTATATACAAACCAGAATATTTTATATTTTGTTTGTGCCTACAAAGGGTGTTCTGGTCACCAATGTATTTATGTGGGAGCTTCCCCACACCAATAAGCAATTCTCAGACACCAGCAGGGTAGCTGAGAACTCAAGTCATTTCTGATACTATGTACCTAGAGATGGGGGTCAGATTTCACAGGTTAGGGGCTCAGTTTTACAAGACTGTCTCTCCACATACACTTGAACCACCAGTTTTAAGTCCAGGTTATTACCCGTGCTCCTGACATACTAGGTTACATGGGAGGTTCCCACAACCCCCTCCTTGGGTTCAATTTCCCAGAGCAGCTCACAGAGCTCAGAAAACCCATTTACTAACTATATTGCCAATTTATTATAAAAGGACACAACTCAAGAGTAGCCAGATGGAGGAGATGCATAGGGCAAGGTATGCAGGAAGGAATGCAGAGCTTCCATGCCCATTCCAGGTACACCATTCTCCCCAAATCTCCAAGTGTTTGCCAACTCAGAAGTTCTCCAAACTGTGTCCTTTTCGTTTTTTATGGAGGCTTCAATACACAGGAATGACTGATTAATTCATTGGCCATTGGTAATTGATTCAACCTCCAGCCCCTCTCTCCTCCCAGATGCCAAAGGGTAGGAGGGGGTTAGACTGAAAGTCTTCCAATCACATAATTGGTTCCTCCGATGACCAGTCCCCATCCTTAGATAACATAGAGGCTTTTCAAAAGTCACCTCATTAATATAATAAATGACACTTTTATTACTTTCATTACTTAAGAAATCCCAAGGGTTTTAGGAGCTCTGTGCCAGAGATGGGGATGAAGATCAAATATATATTTCTTATTATAAATCACAGTATCACAGTAACCTACAAGAAAAATGGCAACTATTAGTTCTGTCATTCACTATAATACATTTCTTGACTATTTCAGGATTCACCTTCCTCAAATAGAAGAGCAATTACTAATAACTACACTATCTACTTCTCAAGATTATTCACAATAATTGGCTGTTAAAAGAAGGAAACAGTCTTAGGAAAAGTAACTTAAAGACCTCATGTATATGAGTAAATGTGAGCAAATAAGAATTATTCCTATGAAAAAATAACCAAATTTGGAACCCGTTGGGCTTGGGCTTAAATTCAAGTCCTGACACTGGTTGTGACTTTGGACAAGTTATTTAGGTCTCTTATTCTTCATTTCCTTGTCTGTAAAGAAGATAATGATAATACGAAGTGTTAATGAAGATGCGGAGCAGCTAGAACTCTCATACATTGTTGGTGGGGATAGAAAATGATACAGCCCTTCTGGAAAAGTTAAACATACACTTACTGCATAGCCTTGTGAGGTCCCTACTCAATATTTATCCCCACCAAATGAAAACTTATAATTACAAAACCCTGTATGCAAATGTTTACAGCAGCTTTATTAATAATTGCCAAATTCCAGAAACAACTCAAATGTTCTTCAACTGGTAGATGGATAATCAAACCATGGTACAGTCATACAATAGATTACCACTCAGCAGCAGTATAAAAGAACAATTGATTCATACAAAATGGATTTTGCTAAGAAGCAATACCCAAAAGTGTACATATTATTTCATTTATAAAATATGCTGGAGGGCAAAATTATAGGGATAAAAAAGTCAGAGTCATAGCTAAAAGGTAGTGGTAGGAATATTTTACAAAAAGGCATAATGAGGGTGTGCTGAGGATGATGAAACTGTATCATGCCCATAGTGGTAGATAAATGGCTCTCTACATTTTTCAAATAGACTTGTGCATACCACAAGGAGTGAGTGTAGAATCTTTAAAAAATCAACCAGGATGTGGGAGGAACCCAAAATTAAACTACAAGCTGTAACAAATCAATGAACTATATATTACAAATGAATACTCACAAGGAATGTGGATAAAAAGAAGAGAAACTAAATTACTTTGGCAAACAGTTCTTTGGCTGATATTGGGAGATTAAAGTCAAAAGATAACTCTAATTAAGCACATGTCTACTTAAAGACATATAAAAGATATGTTTTTTTCACAGGGAATGGATCAGCCATCTAGAACTACCTGATGTGTATACTAACATTGATTAAATTGGTAAATATATACATAATAAGAGCCAGATTTTACTGTCAGAGAAAGAAGTTACAAATATGGAAGAAGGAAGGCTAGTCTGAACCTTGTCATGTTGGACTGGAACTGGAAGTATCAGTATGAACTACTTTTTAATATGAATACAGATCAATACAGACATAAAAATACATGTATGTATATGCATGTGTTGTCGTACACACATCAAATTTCTGTTTGTGAAGAAGCACCAGAAGCGACTGGCACCCAGTAACAATGAGACTACCTAGTACTCAGAACTTTGCTTCTAAGCACTATGTTTCAACAAAAGAAAAATATGACTTCATGGTGAAGTGGCTTATTCTTGGTCTGGGATAGAGATAATTAAAGATGAATCTAGAGCATCTTGAGCCACAAAGTAAATAACTCATCAAAAATGATGGGACCATGTTGAAAGCGTACAAGCACCAACATGAAAGACTACATAGCCAAAGCAAGGAAAGTTTGAGCAACAAAATATTGATAATATTGGATTAACTTCAACAGAATAAAATGAGTATCCATGAGTCCATACTGCTATAAATAAATAGGTGGAAACAAAAATAAATGAGGAAGAAAGGACAGCTCTTCCTTACAAAATAATTGCAATTTATAAGCATGGAAGGAATATAGGAAAGAGAAAATTCACAATAATTGTTGCAAGCAAAATCCATCACTGGATGTTAAAATTAGTAGGCATTTGAGGAGATATTTGCATAGCCTCAAAGAATATCCCCCACAATGTATATTAGTTACACAGGAAAAAATACTAAATTTATACTGGAAAACCTAGAAGACTATCATTAAGGTCACTATAATAAGAAATATAACACTACCTATTTTATGGTATGATAAGATGAGGAGGACATCACAACTACAATATTATTTCCAAAAATATATAACCTTAATATAGTTATGAAAAGGCATCAATCACAAATTGAGGGGTAGTCTACAAAGTAACTATTACTCTTCAGAAGTGTCAAAGTCACAAAGACACGGAAAGGCTGAGGAACTGTCACATATTGGAAAAAACTAAGACATTACAACTACCTGCATGGTGGGATTCTAAATTTGGTCCTGGAACAAATAAATGAAAAAGAATTGTAATTAAAAAAAAAAAAACTCATGAAATCTGAAGTCTGTAGTTTAGTCAGTTGTATTTTACCAATGTTAATTTCTTAATCTGGATCATTGTACACATAGCTACATGAAACAATATTAGGGAAAGTTGAGTGAGGTATATACAGGAATTCTTTCTATTTTTGCAACCTTTCTGTAAGTCTAGGTATTTCAGAATAAAAACTTTAAAAATTATTTTCAGTAGTCAAAAACTGAATTAACTGTTCCTGCATCATCCCACCGATCAAGAATGGTTGATTGAAGAATTACCTTATTATATGATACAGAGTAGGCAGTAATGAATTCTAAAGAATAATGTTGTCTTGTTCTTGTCCTAACTGACATTAAAGGTTGGCAGTCTTATTTGGGTATTTCTTACAAATGCTAAGATTTCATTCTGATATTTATAAATCAATGTCCTAATGTTGTTTGGATGTAGAGACAATATTAATTTATTTTAGCTACCTTTTTTTTAAAGATTTTATTTATTTATTCATGAGAGACACACACAGAGAGAGAAGCAGAGACATAGGCAGAGGGAGAAGCAAGTGTCAAGCAGGGACGCCGATGTGGGACTCAATCCCGGGACTCCAGGATCACGCCCTGGGCCAAAGGCAGGTGCTAAACCACTGAGCCACCCAGGGATCCCCCAGCTATCCTTTTAGATAGGAAGGACAGGAATGAGTTAAAGATCTGACTCGAACCCAGTATGTTCATCTACCTGGATTTAACAATGAAGAAAATATCAACTATTCAATATTAAAAATTCATTCATCCAAATGGATGAATTCTTGGCAATGAGTTAAAAAAAATAAAAATTAGTGCTACCAACATCTCTGAATATGATAAAACTGTCTGCATGTTTTTTTTTAAATCAATACATTTTCACACACAATCATTTCAGAGCTTATCTCATTGCTAAGACATGGGGAACAATACAGTTGCTATATTTTGTCGACTCAGTTCTTTCCCATACTTGATCTTTTAAGTATGATTTTCTAAAGTTCAATAAAGGTAACAGTTGTGGGCTCTATAAAATAGAACACTGAAGGAGACATACAAAAGACATGTGACCTCAATAACTCTATCTATTATTTGGAAGTGTGTATTTTCCACAAAAGTTTTAAGGGCAAGACGTTTTTCCTTATTTTTTAACAAAGTTTTATACTTGCATTATAAATGCATCTTCCCCCTTGACTCAAACTCCACAAGAAATTTAATTTGATGGTCCCTGTAAAACATACAGCTTTATGAAGATTTTACCAATTTTAGTCTTACCACTAGGTAGAAACCAAGGAATAATATCCCTACCATTACCAAATAGAGGGATTTTTGGATGGACATAATTATGAATTTAAGATCTCTATCATCTATTCTCATGTAGATGTTTCAAGAAAAATATGAGATTCATTGAGTTTTATCAAGATATCTGAAACAAGGTTATGTCTTCTGAACATTTCAAGCATTTTATATATAAGTTCTATTCTGAATCAACTGTTTCACAAAGACACTTGCATAGACAACCTCACTTGCCTCCTTTCATTACAGAAATAAATAGAGCTATATATTGCTCTTTTGCTGGAATGATCTGAGTTAGACATAAATCAGAATTCATTAGAAGCAATGACTCTCTGATACTCTAATAGCTGTTACTGTAGCAATGGTCAAATTGCATTCAGATCCCTGTAAGAAGTTCATATGAGACAGAAAAAGTACAGAAAGCAGAAATTATATGAAATGTCTAGAATTTCTCAGCAAGGTATCTTTTACAGTCAGCACAACAGGTAAAACACTTTTTATCAAATGTTTATTATGCCATATTAAGCTGGAAGTGTCATGTGTAAAGCACAAAGCTATATAAAATGTCAGTAATGAGCTATATACCACCAAAACGAAAGAACTTATTTAAGTCCACACTTATCAAGAAGATACAATTTTTTATAGGTTAGGTCTATCCTATGGAATATAACTGTAGCATTCACTGAGTTTAATGACAAAGGATATCATGAAAATATAAGATTAAGCAAGGATATATTAATGGTATTAATTATACAATTATCATTTGAGTGAATACTACATATCAGTAATGTATTCAGTGCTTACTCTGTCAGATTCTTCAGATTCCCTAATCTTCAGAATAACTTAGGCCAGTTAGATATTATCTCCATTTCACAAATAAAGAAAATAAAACTCAGAATTTAAACGATTTGTCCAAAGCCATAAAACTAGTGATTGGCTTCCCAATCATTATACTTCTTCCTTTACAAGATCAGTATTCCAAAACCTCCAGCTATTCTTGAGAACTCATGGAAAAGCACCAAGGTCCCTGCCAAGGCATTTCTAATACTGATGGACTGCAATATTTCCAGGCAAAGCTTGACTCTGGCATCCACACTCTGTAAAGTAAAAGATTACTTCAGATGGAAATTTCAGTAAGCTGTTCCTTTTACTCATTTCCATCGGCCAAGCACCTTTTCTGACCCCCTGAATTTCCCCAGGCCTCCCCAAGTCGGGAGTACAAATTAGGTTGCATTTACAGAAATGCTTAAGTATCCGTGCCTTATAGCACATTCCAGTTTCCTACATACGTACGTATGTGTGTATGTATGTATGTATGTATGTATGTCACCTCTTCTTTATATGTTCATCAATTGATGGACACTTCAGCTGCTTCCATATCTGCCTATTGTAAATAATTCTGCTATAAACATCAGGGTTCGTGTATCCCTTTGAATTAGTGTTCTAATATTCTTTGGATAAATACCACTAGTGCGATTACCAGGACAAAAGGTAATTCTGTTTTTAACTTTTTGAGGAATCTCCACATTGTTTTCCATAGTGGCTGCACCAGATTGCCTTCCCACCAATAATGCATGAGTGTTCCTTCTTCTCTACAACTTCATCAATACCTGTTGTTTCTTATATTGTTCATTTCACCCATCTGAAATGGTGAAACACTGCCATTCATTGTAATTTTAAGTTGCATACCTCTGATGATAAGCAATGACAAGCATCTTTTTATGTGTCTGTTGGCTATCTGGATGTCTTCTTTAGAGAAATGTCTGTTCATGTTTTCTGACCATCTTTTAACTGGAAGATTTGTCTTTTTGGTGTTGAGTTGTATAAGTTCTTTGACATATTTTGGATACTAACCCCTTTATTGGATATGTCATTTGTAAATATCTCCTCCCACTCTATAGTCTGCTTTTAGTTTTGTTGATTGTTTCCTTCATTGTGCAGAAGCTTTTTATTTTGATGAAGTTCCAATAGTTTATTTTTGCCTTTGTTTTCCTTGCCTCAGGAGATATATCTAGAAAATAGTTGCTACAGCCAACGTCAAGGAAGTTACTGCCTGTATTCTCTTCTTGGATTTTTATGGTTTCAGGTCTCACGTTTAAGGTCTTTATTCCATTTTAAATTTATTTTTGTGTATGGTGTAAGAAAGTGATCCAGTTTCATTCTTTTTCATGTTGCTATCCAGGTTTCCCAACATCCTTTGCTGAAAAGACTGTCTTTGTCCATTGCTATTTTTTCTTGATTTGTCAAAGATTAATTGACCATATAATTGTGGGCTTATTTCTAGATTTTCTATTATCTTCTATTGATCTCTTCTATAGACCTATTTTTGTGCCAGTACCATGCTGTTTTGATTACTACAGCTTTGGAATATAACTTAAAGTCCAGAATAGTGATGTCTATGGATTTGTTTTTCTTTGTCAAGATTGATCAGGCTATTTGGTGTCTTTTGAGGTTCCATACAAATTTTAGGTTTGTTCTAGTTCTGTGAAAAATGCTTGTGGTATTTGGATAGGGATTGCATTAAATGTGTAGATTTCTTTGGGTAATATAGACATTCTAACAATATTTGTTCTTCCAACCCATGAGCATGGAATGTTTTTCTATTTCTTTGTGTCATCTTCAATTTTTTACTACTGTTTAATAGCTTTCAGAGTAAGGTCTTTCACCTCTTTCGTTAGGTTAATTCCTAGGTAACTTACTGTTTTTGGAGTAGTTGCAAATGGAATCTATTCCTTGATTTCTTTTTCTGCTGCTTCATTATTAGTGTGTAGAAATGCAACAGATTTCTGTACATCGATATTGTATCCTGTGACTTTACTAAATCTGTTTATCAGTTCTAGCAGTTTTTTTGGTGGAGACTTTGGGTTTTCTATATGGAATATCATGTCTCTCAAATAGTGAAAGTTTTACTTCTTCCTTACCAATTTGGATGCCTTTTATTTTTTGTTGTTGTTGTCTGATTACTTAACTAGGACTTTTAGTACTATGTTAAGTAACAGCAGTGATAGCGGACATACTTGCCTCTTTCCTGACCTTAGGAGAAAAGCTGTTTTTCCGCAGTAAGGATGATGTTAATTTTGGTTTTTCCTTTATTGCCTTTATTATGTTGAGGTATGTTCCCTCTAACCCTACTTTGTTGAAGGCTTTTATCATGAATGGATATCATACTTTGTCAAATGTTTTTCTGTTTCTATTGAAATGATCATATGGTTCTTATCCTTTCTCTTACTGATGTACTGTATCATGTTGATTGACTTGTGAATATTGAGCCATACTTGCAACCCAGGAATAAATCCCACTTGATCATCATGAGTGATTTTTTCAAAAGTAATAATGAATTTGGTTTGCTGTTATTTTGCTGAGAATTTTTGCATCTATGTTCATCAGGGATATTGGCCTACAGTTCTCTTTTTTAGTGGTGTCTTTATCCGATTTTGTTATTGGGGTAATGCTGGCCACATAGAATGAAGTTTTCTGTCCCTTTCTATTTTTTGGAATATATGGAGAATAGATATTACCTTTTCTTTAAATGTTTGGTAGAATTTGCCTGTGAAGCCATCTGGTCCTAGACTTTTGTTTGTTGGGAACTTTTTGATTACTGATTCAATTCCTTTGCTAGTATTGGTTTATTCAAATTTCTAAATTTCTTCCTGTTTCAGTTTTGGTATATGTTTCTAAGAATTTATATGTTTCTAGGACTTTATCCATTTCTTCCAGGTTGTCCCAATTTGTGTGTTGTCCAATTTGTTGGCATTTAGTTTTTCTTAATATGTGCTTATAATTGTTTGTATTTCTGTGGTGTTGGTTGTTATTTTTCCTCTCTCATGTGTGATGTTGAGTCCTTTCTCTTTTTCTTGAGAAATCTGGCTAGAGGTTTATCAATTTTATTGATTTATTTTTTTTAAAGAATCAGCTACTGGTTTCATTAATCTCTACTGTTGTTGTTTTTAGTTTCTATATCACCTATTTCTGTTCTAGTCTTTATTATTTCCTACCTTCTGCTGGTTTTCAGTTCTGTTTATAATTTTCTTTTTTTTTTTTTCTAGATTCTTCTGGCGTAAATTTAGGTTGTTTGAGATTTTTCTTGCTTCTTGAGGTGGACCTGTATTGCTATAAACTTTCCTCTTAAAACTGTGTTTGCTGCATCCCAGGGGTTTGGGACCATTGTATTTTCATTTTTATGTTTCCATGGACTTTTTAATTTCTTATTTCCTGGTTGACCCATTCATTGTTTAGTAGCATGTTATTTAACCTCCATGTATTTGTGGTATTTCCAGATTTTTTCTTCTGGTTGAAGAATTTGTTGAGGTTTCTTTTGTGGGTTAATATGTGATCTATTCTGGAGAATTTTCCATGTGCATTTGAAAAGAATGTGTATTCTGCTGTTTTAAGATGGAATGTTCTGAATATATCTGTTAAGTGCATCTGTTCCAGTATGTCATCCAAGGCCATCATTTCCTTGTTGATTTTCTGTTTAGATGATCTGTCCATTGATGTTAGTGGGTTATTGAAGTCCCCTACTTTTATTGTATTATTATCGATTAGTTCCATTATATTTGTTATTAACTAATTTTATGTATTTAAGTGCTCCTGTGTTGGGTGCATAAATATTTACAATTGTTAAATCTTCTTGTTGGATTGTCCCGTTTTTTATTATATAGTGCTTTTCTTTCTCTCATTCTAGTCTTTGTTTCAAGATCTATTTTGTCTGATATAAGTATTGCTACTTTGACTTTCTTTGACATCCATATGCATGATAGATATTTCTCCATCCTCTCACTTTCAATCTGTAGGTGCTTAAATCTAAAATGAGTCTTTTGTAGGCAGTATAAAGACAGGTCTTGTTTTTATCTATTCTGTCACCCCATGTCTTTTGATTGGAGTGTTTAGCCCATTTACATTTTAAGTAATTATTGATAAATATGTCCTTACCATTTTATTACCTGTTTTGTGGTTGTTTCTGAAAATTTTCTTCAATCCTTTGTCTTTCATGTTTTGCTGATTTTTTAGTGATGTATTTATATTTCTTTCTCTTTATTATTTGCATATTTATTAGTGGCTTTTGATATATGTATGGTTACCATTAGGTTTATATATAACCTTTTCTGCATATAGCAATCTTTACTGAGTTGATGGTTGTTTGCATTTGAACCCATATTTTCCTCCTTTCTTCCTCACACTTTAAGCATATGTCATTATACCTTATATCCTTTTTCTGTATGAGTTCTTTAACAGATATTTAGTAGAAATATTCATATTTACTGCTATTGTGTTTCTTACTCTATACTGTTTCTTTGGTCTCCTTTCCACTCAAAGGAGCCCCCTTTAATATTTCTTGCAGAGCTGATTTAGCAGCCATGAACTCTTTTAGTTTTTGTTTGTCTGGGAAACTATCTCTCTTTCTATTCTACAACAATAGCCTTCTTGTATTCTTGGTTATAGATTTTTCCCTTTTAGTACTTTGAATATGCCATGCCACTCCTTTCTGGTTTGCAAAGCTTCTGTTGAAAAATAATCTGCCAACCTTAATGGTTTTCCCTTATAAGTTACTGACTTCTTTAGTCTCGCTGCTTTAAATTTTTTTTAATCATTATATTTGCCAATTTATTTACCATTCGTCTTGGTATAGGTCTGCTTTTGTTGATTTTGATGGGAACTTTCTGTGCCTCCTGGATCTAGATATGTTTCCTTCCCCAGATTAGTGAAGTTTTCAGCTATTATTCATTCAAATAAATTTTCTGCCCCCTTTTGTCTCTTTTCTTCTAAGACTCCTAGAATATGAATGTTACTACATTTGATGCAGTCATTTAGTTCCCTAAGTCTATTCTCATTTTGCATAATTCTTTTTCTCTCTTTCCATTCAGCTTGATTACTTTCCATTATTCTCTTCTAGATCATTAATTGGTTCCTTTGTTTTTCCATCCTGCAGTTCATTCTATCATGTGTTTCTCATTTCATCTATTGAGCCCTTCATCTCTGCTATGTTATTCCTTATCTGTGTTAAAGTTTCACTCACGTCTTCCACTCTTTTCTCAATTCCAGTGAGTATCCTTATGGTCATTGTTTTAAATTCTCTATCAGGCAGTTATTTATATCTCTGGCCATGGCATTGTCCTTTTTCTTCCTTTGGGATAAATTTCCCTGTCTTCTCATTTTGTCTGCCTCTCTGTATCTGTTTCTCTGTGTGAAGAAAGTCAGCTCTGCCTTCTGCTGTTGAAAGTAGTTACTTTATGAAGAAGAGGTCCTGGACTGCCCTGCAATGCAGTGTCCACTGTTCACCAGAATTTGGCACTTCAGGAGAGTATCCTGTGTGTGTTGCTTATACTCTCTTGTTGTACCTGAGTCACTTTTCCTTTCAATGTAGTCCTTTGCACTCTCTGCCTGTTGTGGGCTGTGTTTGCTCTCTGTGCTATTAGTGGGACCCAGAAAGGTCAGCCTGGGGTTGGGCATGCCAATTCCTGGGGTACTTGGAAGCAGGATGGTGGTGTTAACAAAGTGTGTATCGGGACAATAGTCCTGTGCCAGATCCGCTAAGCATTGGGGTGACTGGGGGCTGCACACCAGGGTGGCTGGGGTTGCAAGGCTGGGTGTGGTCCATGACGGTGTCTAGGCATGGCTGGACAGGGCTGGTGATGTTGCCTGGGGGCACATAACTGGGAAAGGCTTAGCAGATGGGCACAGCATGCAGCAGCAGCTGTGCATCTAGTTAATTCCACCAGCTTAACACACATACACACACTCACACACAATCTTATATATAAACCTATTCAAATAAATCCCTAAAATGATTACCAGGACACCAATTCCATAATTAAACAAACTCTAAATTAAAATTGGAGAGCACCATGAATATTCTGTTATCTTTTTCAAACTGGAGGACAATCCTTACCTATCGTTTAAAACGTCTCTGAATTCTTTCCTGATGTCTCATAAGTACAGTTGTTGGTTCTGTGTTCTTTGATTCTATTTATATTCTCTATATAATTTTTAAATTTTGATTAAGTTCTTAAGTGTCTATTTTCTTTTATGGATTCTACGCTTCTTGAGGGATCATATCGTATCCAACTTGCACAGCACTAGCATCCTTAGCACAGTCCTTGGCTTAATAAGATGAATAAATACTCCAATATACACGCCACACAAGAAAACTGTTCTTGATATTCCATTTTAAAATGTCGAGCTTTCATCCTTTAGCAGTTGAAAGAAAGATTGCAATTTTGGTGTTGACCCACTAATCAAGACCTAGTGAGGTCTAGTTTAGCATAACTTAAAAAAGAGTTCAATTCTGTTTAGAAACATTTACTGAATGTCTACATGACAGAGAATATTAGTATAAGATTAAGACACAAAAACATTAACTTAAGGGCTAAGATGATTTTTGGTGTAACAATAATTAAAACTACTATGGAAATAGAAAGGAGTGATAATTTTAGATTTAAGAGACTTCTCAGAAAAGGCAAATCTTGAGCTATGTTTCTGAAGTAGGGAAGAAGAACATTCTAAGGGAGGAAAAAACTGGAGCAAAAACCCTAAGGTTGATGAGTATATGGAATAGCCAAGAAACAACAAAAAGACCAAAAGAGATGCTATTTAGGGTATGTGGTTTTGGTGTGAAGGTAGAAGGTGGCCTAGAGATGACAATGGAAATATGAGAAAGAATAAATGTGTAAATTGCTGATTAAATCATTTCCATCCTTTATATACCAAGAAGGCAAAAGGGTTTTGAGGAGAATGACCCAGTATTTCAGCAAGGTAACACAGCAGTATATTACAAACGTATAGTAATATATCAAAAATATATACTAGAAATACATTAGAAGTTACAGGGTTTGGATATATTTTTAAGAGACATCAACTACCACTAACCTATCTGGAGTTCTTTTACTCCAGCTCTCTGGGGACAACTCTCATGCAGCCTTCTCATCCTCTGGATGTGTATACTAACAATAAATTCAAAGTTAGTAACCCTTTCCTTGAGGCACATTCATCATCTGCTCATCTCCCTTAATGCAGCTAATATCAGAAAGGAATCTCTTTGAGTGTCTCCTTTTCTTCAAGATTAATTTTGAAATGCTGGTTACTTATTCACTATTGGGTCAACTGTTTTATTCAACTTTGGGAGACAATTTAACCAATCACATAGCTAGGTCTTATTTGATTCTAAATCATATCATTAAGATTTCACCTCTTCATCTCCTAACAATGAGAATAATCAACATTCTTATCAAAAGTTCTGAGTCAGAGTTTGGTACCCGATCTCCTTTCCTTATCTCCAAGAAGAGATGGCCATAAAGAGAATTAGAAGAAAGCTTTATATAGGAATTAGTCTAAGAATCTACGTCAACATTAATAAGGTCTGAGCTAAGTCACTAGGAATGAAAAGAAGGGAAAATACAAGGAAACCCTTGATGTGCAGATTAGAACTAGAGAGATTGGTTACAAGTAATATTAATTATGAAAGTGAGTTACATCTGAAATACCTGAATGAAACTGCCTGAAGCAGAATGAGACAAGTGCTGAGAACTGAGCCTGAGTACATTTCTATACCAGCGGGTCCAGCACAGAATGAAGGGACTGCTGAATAATAAAAAGGATATGTAAGAGAGGAGAGACAAATCAGGAGAGGAGAAAGAGTTTGCAAAAGAGGTAATAAACATCCTGCTTTACCCAGAACTGGGATGCTGTGTGACTCATGGTCAAACCACAACAACCAGAATTACTGCTTGTGGTCAGCTACTACTAGTCCATTTTCTAAACTCATCCTTAAGTCAACTCTAAAATCACCAAACATGTCCTTATTAGGCCATCTCTAGCATCATGATTATTATCATATAGAATGTTCCTGTAAAAATTGAATACCAAGTTTGTATTGTTAACTCTCTTTCTTAATTACTTCCTTGGAAAGAATGAGGAAGAAAATTAAGAAGTGTCCCTTATAAATGATCTCTCTCAAATGTGTAAGTGTTCTTAGTAGTCTTTGGTGGAAAAGAGAGAAATACTAGAAAAAAATTCTCCAACTGGGCACTGAATACTTTATCAGTGTCTCTACTCACAAGTCACCCATTGCTTCCTCTCTCCTGCCAGTCCCATGTGCCTTAACTTTTCCCAGGTATCTATGGAAATCTTAAGACAAGTGAAACAAGAAATAACTCTTTTTTATTAGTAGGTGAATAGAGCAAACTTAGCTGCATGGTATGATTGTTCAGTTTGGGCTAGCAAGGTCACTGAGAAAGACTAGGTCTTGCTTGGGTTGGCACCAGCTGAGCAGGCAAGCAACATAAACTATGGGTGAGAGTAGATCAGTGCTGTGCAGCGTCCCAGAGGACAGGAAGCCGGATGGCTCTGCCACGCCAGATGACCAGCCATGGACATAACTCTAAATAGGGAACTGTGTTTGTCAGCCTTCCCCAGAGATATTGAAATCAATGTTCCATGGACAAGCCCACTGAACTGTCATTAGAGCAGATGGAAACTAGAGTTCCCATACTCCCCAGCCTTCAGTTAAAGTTATTCTTTGAGTTAGTTAGACCTGAGATTCTTAATTGTCTACGTCTCCTTCCCAAGCCTATCTAATTTTGGGGGGTGGGATTCTCAAAAGTAAATTAAACTGCTCTATACTCAAAACGTACTCCTCAAAATCTACATCACTTTCAGCATTCCCAATGCCTTTACATTATTTTTCTGGATGTGATTAGTTCATTTAACTCTAATAATTCACTTAACTTAAGATGCCTCTGCCTCCAAGTTGGAAGATCCTCTTCTGAATTTTGACTTCTGTCTGAAAGGAACTGTGCCTATGTCCTATGTGGTAAGACTCTTATGAGACCCCAATAACTCTGAAATACAGACTCTTGTTCCTGTAACCGGATATGACCTTTTAGGACAGAGCTGGCTCCATAGCTAGAGATTACAGGAGACCTATTAAGGCTGAGGACTCCGCTGTTAGACTGAATATTTTAGACTCCTAGTCTTCTCTTAAGTTATTGCTAAGAAATTATGTCATTATTTATTTTTGTTAATATACATTAATCAATATTAATAAAATATTCTCTAAGTGTTGAAATTTTTAGTTTTGTAAGTACAACTTTTCAGACCTTAGGAGTACAAAAAAAGGAATGAGTATGCTTTTGGGGGACATGAGTAGATAAATAGCTCTGATAATGGAATGACTCTAGAAATTTCAAAAACAGAGTCTCACATAGGAGTCTTCTCATAGGAAAATAATACCTGGAATTTTGTGCACAGCTATCTGTTTTAACCCAAGAAAATAATTTGGAGTTCCTAAGGAGGTCCATCAGATTTTACATGGATTCTCATACTTTGCTAAAAACCCCCTCTTCCAAACTGTTCTAAAGTCATTCTCAACAATGCCCTTAATCCTTTCTCACCTATACTTTCAACCCTTTCCCAGTATTCTAAGTGGCTCAAACTTTTGGCATGCTAAAATAATTTATACATACTTTGATAGAAGTAAGAGATGATATGTTGACTCATTTTAAGAAATAGCCAATTTATAGGTCAAAAGATAAATACTGGCAATTTCATATGATTCAACTGAAGATGTCAATATATATCTAAATCTACATATAGATATAGATATATAATCAAAAGAGTTATCTCGTAGATCTAAATTGGCAAATATCAAGTAATTTAATGTTTCGATTCCATGTATGTTTCTGTGTATACCTTCAAACTTAAACAATTCAGTTTTTTAAAAACTAATAAAATTACTGCTTGAAACTAATTATAATCCTTATTGAAAGAGTTATTTATTCTACAACTAATATATTAGCATACATTATAGCAAGGTCAATCAATTACTTGGTGTGATATTGTACCATTATTATAAAAGAAAGACTGGGTGAAGGATGCATTGGACCTCCCTGTAAATTATTTTGAATTTCTCAGGAATTTATAATGATTTTAAAATAAAAAAGTAATGTATTATATTTTCTATATTTCATACATCCATTTTATTTATTTTTTTTTAAAAAAGATTTTATTTATTTATTCATGAGAGACACAGAGAGAGAGAGAGAGGCAGAGACCCAGGCAGAGGGAGAAGCAGCCTCCATGCAAGGAGCCTGACATGGGAGTTGATCCCAGGTCTCCAGGATCAGTCCCTGAGCTGAAGGTGGTGCTAAACCACTGAGTCACCCAGGCTACCCTCATACATCCATTTTAAATAAAATTTAAAGCAATTTTCTTTAGAAGATCCCTTATCCTTGCTGTTCCAAACCACTAAAACACATTTCCAAACTGATATTTTAGGTTAAAATCCAGGTATATTTTTGTGTCTACCCATGGCCAAAGAGTAATCTAGAAATCTGCTCCTTATAGTCTTAACTTATTGCATGGAACTAATCAAATGTCACTTTGAAAGACCTATACTTTGAGAGATAAAGTGACATTTGGACTTCAAATAAACACATGACTTTGTATTTCACACACACACACACACACACACACACACACACACAAAGCGAGAATAAAAAAAGAAAAAGAAAAAGAAACTGGCTACATCTGGTTAACGATTAGTCCATTAAAAAAATAAAAACTTTAAAATTCAATCTAGAATTCTGAATTTTCCAATTACCAAAATACTCTCTGCTTTGCAGCTGTCTAAAATAAAATTTTACACTTTCAAAAAACCAATATTTTCCCCAGTGTTCAGACTATCCTACTATTTACAAAATAATCAGCCAAATGAAATGATTCTAGTGTGAAAGCCAAGTGAAAAGGAAATTAAGTCTTGAAAAATATTTATCATAGGGAACTTATCATAAAGAATAACCAAGAAAATAATATCGATGACTATCTTCATGATGTATTCATTCATACAATGAATGATATATGCAACCTCATTGAAATCAGGCCATTTTCAAAGAAGCACAAATTTTGAATCAAATTATGGCTTCAGAAATTTTCTACAACTGAAGATTGAATTTTCAGCCACCATTACTGCCAATTACAAATCTATCTTCCCTAGTTGGTATCAACAATAGTTTTCTTGTGTGGTTCAGTAATTATTTGGATGTGTGAAGAAAGTAATTAAAAAATGTCGAAGATTTCTCATTTTTATTAGTTTTTATGTCTGATTACTCACAGAGGTTGAAGAATCTGATATAAAAAAGTCATCTGTGATTCCCTATGTGGCAACAAATAAGCAGTAAAATTTACCAGTATATAACACTCAATTTCTTCAAGAATCACATTGATAATTTAGGGGTTGATTTGTATCATTCACTTGGCATAAACACTTTAGCAAATTAGAATAGAATCTGCTTATACTGTTCTAATCTTGTACACTCAATTATCACTTGGAGGTCACTAGGAGCTCCAAATGGGGAAAAAAGAAAGGGAGAATCCCAGAGTAGAGTCCTCTAAGAGTATAACTATCTACATTACTGTTCTCTAATGTAAATCCTCAATTGGGTTACAGTTCAGAAAAAGGCTCCATTGGAAACATTTACAGATTCAAGCTTCTAACAACTTAATGACAACTACTACAATATGAGGTCATGGGAATTTCAACTTTAAGGTGTATCCTCCCAAAATTATTAGAATGTTCACCAAATGGAATTTTGTGGGGTTCTTCCTGATGAGACTTTCTCTAAGAAGTCTTTTTCCCAAGCAAATTATCAAATATATTTTGAACATGGAGATGTTTGTATTTTTTCCTTTGATGGTTAATTTTGCTTGTGTTCTGAAATTCATTAAAGGCAATTCACTAACAAATATAAACCAGGGCATCTGGGTGGCTCAGTCAGTTACTCAATCCCTGGGGTCCTGGGATTGAGGCCCACATCCGGCTCCCTGTTCAGTGGGGAGCCTGCTTCTTCCTCTCCCCTGCTCCTGCTTGTGCTCTCTCTCTCTCAAAATAAGTAAAATCTTTAAAAAAATAAAAATTAAAAATATAAACCAGTATGTAAAATTGATTAATTTATATACAAAAAGGCTATATATTTTTCTTACTCTGAGAAGAATGAGTCGTGGAGACATTAAATCATTAATCTCAGTTAAAGCCTAACAACAAAAAGTAGAATTTAGGTCTTTCAAAAATTGGCCTAATACTCTCCCAAAAACATCATTCATATCAATTCATAGAAGGAGTACCAAAGGTATATCGTCCAAACAAGTTAGCATATTTTTAAACATTTTTTATTTACATTTTTAGGGAGACAGAAGAACAGAATGAGGGGCAGAGAGAGATGCCCCACTGAGCAGGGAGCCCCACACAGGGCTGGATCTCACCACCCATGAGTTCATGACCTGAACCAAAGTTACTAGTTGGACACTCAACTGAGCCACTCAGATGCTCCAATTTAGCACATTTTAAAATCAAATCCAAAATATGAAATACATTTGAAATTTTTAAAAAGCAATTTAAAAATACTCTATAATTTAGATGTTTTACTTTTTAAAAATACATACTACTGAATTTCACAAACACAATAAAACAGCAATAAAATAAAAACGGAAAAACCCAAATCAGGAAAAATAGAAGTAGAAAACCAGGGAAAATAGCAATATGAGATTTAAAACATTATCTCAAATATTTTATGGAACAAGAGAGGTAAGAATTTAAAAAATTAAAAAATGAATAAGGAGAACACAACCATAATAGCTGAAGCTCACATTTGTATCTGAGTTTACTGGAATTCAGGTTAAAAGAGAAACATTACCAATTATAATTCTCATTAGCAGAAAGGGAGAGCCCAGCCCCATGGAAATCAAAGCTCTCCCTTAGCAGGATATCCTAAAAGATATAACAACAATAACAATAATAAATATTTATCACTTATTAATGCATGTATAGGGCCACAATGTAGAAGATATCTTCAAAAGTCTCTTTAATACAAATGGGATAATGCTATATGAATCTTACAATAGACTTTGATTAAATAAAAAATACGGCTCATCCTTAAAGAAGAAATGAGCACATGTGATGCTATAAAAGACTAAGAAAATAACTATTTATGCAACCCTCTGATGATCTGACTTGACCCAATGAAATAATGTGGAGTTCTAAGAGGAGGAATAGTAATGAAGTTTCATATTTGTTGTCTCTAACTAGAGTGGTGGTCAGGCTGGATATCTCTCATATGGTCTTCGGAGATGTTATCTCATTGTGATCTGTGTTAGACTACCAGTAATTCCATATGCTATCCTCCAATGAAGACCTACAATGTTGCAGTTCTCTACAACTTGTTGAAGGTGGATCCAAAAATTTTAGAGACCCAGCTAAGGAAATGTGAGTTTGGAATCTCAAAGTATAACTAACCTAGGGCATCTAACCTGGAATCATTTATATTGTAACTGTACTTTTCTCTCATATATAACAAACATAGTCTTTGTTGAAAAATTTACACAATTCAGGGAAGAGAAAGGAAACAAAGAATGGAGACAGGGAGAGAGGAGAGGATCTATCTACAATTTCAATGGTCAAAGATAACCACATCTGAAATTTTGATGACTTTTCTTTCAGACATCTGCCTTTACATATAAGCACATACATATATACACACATAATCTTCCATCAATCTGATTTATTATATGAACAATTTTAGCATATGTACTGTTTTTCCCTACATTCTATTTTAAACTGTTTGTCTCTCTCTTCCTTTACAACATTCAAATAAATTAAGTTCACAGACTGCTGTGCATGTTTTTCATTCATTTAACATTTACTTCTTAATAGACTTTATTTAGAACAATTTCAGATTTACAGAAATATTAAGATAATACAGAATGCCCACATATACCCCACACCTAGTTTCCCCTATTAACATCTTAATTAGTATGATATACTGTTAATGAACTAATCTTTATTCATTAACTAAAGTCCATAGGTTATTCGGACTTCCTTAACTTTTATGTAATACCCCTTTTCTGTTCAGGATCCTATTCAGGATACTGCATTACATTTAGTCGTCATGCTTCTTAGGCTCATCTTGGCTGATCCCTAATTTACAACATAAACAAAGGCCAATTTCAATAGGAATTAGGAATTCCTAATAGAAAGTTGGTAGAAAATATTTTTATTAATTTTTTAGCTTGATACTAAAGTCTAAAAAAATTCTTAAATGGGGAAAAAAAGCACTAATCATGAAGGAAAAGATCAAATTAATCAGACATCACTAAATTACAAACTTTTTATCAAAAGATACCAAATATTGAAAGACAAAACAGAAAAGTAAAAGATATTTACAATACATATGTTTGACAAAGTATTCCTATCCAGAATATATAAAATCTTCCACGAATAAGAAAAGTACAGAAGATAGAGAAATGGGCAAAAGACCTGAAAGGTAGCGCACAAAGGAATTCATACAAATGGCTAATAAGAAAATGAAGGAGTATTCAAAATGATTACTTATCAGAGAATGCAAAGTAAAACTACAATGCTATGCAATTACATACCCATGAAAATGGCTAAAATCAAAAGGATTCGCAATATCAAGTATTAGCAAGAATGCTAAACAATAGGAACTCTCAAATGCTGCTGATGGTTACATGAATGTGTTCAACTTATAAAAATCTGTCAAGCTGTGCACTTAAGATTTGTGCAATCTAGCATATATATATATATATATGCTAGATATACAATATATATATACTGTAAGTCATACTAACTACAAAGGCTTATAACAATTCCTTATCAACTTGAGTGTTTTTAATTTTTTTTTTAATTTTTATTTATGATAGTCACAGAGAGAGAGAGAGACAGGCAGAGACATAGGCAGAGGGAGAAGCAGGCTCCACGCACCGGGAGCCCAATGTGGGATTCGATCCCGGGTCTCCAGGATCGCGCCCTGGGCCAAAGGCAGGCGCCAAACCGCTGCGCCACCCAGGGATCCCTCAACTTGAGTGTTTTTATATAAATATTTCCCATCCCAAAGTACCATATATATTTCCATTGATTCCAAAGTTGTTTTGTGATTAAGATTTTTTTTTCTCACAAAAGCCCTATATATTAATTATGACAATTTAAGGTAGGATACTTGCCTGAATGGAAAAATCTCACCTCACCACAAGATGTGTTGTGGGGATCTTTCATGTAACTTTATCAAATTGGCCTTCTTCTCACTTATTCAATTGTATGCAAACAGAAGTATAAATAACATGTAAATTCCTTGCTTGAGATAATAAACAAATTTTAAGATCATCTAAAAACTGATAAAGTCCTTAATTCAGAAAACTTCAATACACCTCTGATGTAATTACATGAATTTCAAAATAGATTTAAAGCAATTAGGTTGTGCATAAACTTGATAAACTGCATTATAAATTATCAGAAATGATTATGAGGGAGCTAATTAACTTCATACAGTGTAGAATCTCAAAAAATATAAAGAAAATCACCTGAGTAAACTCCATCTTGTTAAAACAGAAATACTTATGTGACAGAGAGTGTTGTGTCCAGCTCTAATAAATACTGAGAAGGGGAGGAAGAAGAGAGAACTGAGGAAGCCGAAGCTGACCTTATTGTCCTAAGGTTGGAACTGTGAAAGGAGAGAATATGTACAACTTAAATAAGTGGCATAGGGACGCCTGGGTGGCTCATTAGGTTGAGTATTCCTCTCCTGGTTTCAGCTCAGGTCATGATCTCATAGGTCGTGTGATGGAGCCCCTGGACTGGCTCTGCGCTCTGCAGAGGAATTACTTTCTCTTCCTCTTGAACATTCTCTTCCTCTGCCCCTCCCTCACTCTGACATGCGCATGCACACATATATGCATTCTCTATCACTTGCTCGCTCTCTCTCTCCCTCAAATAAATAAATCTTGAAACAAAAGTGGTGTATAGACACATATACACACATTTAAACTAGAACTAAATTCTGAAAATATATCACATTAATATAAAAATCATTAGAATACTCTAAATAGATAAATATGAAAATCATCCATTGAATAATTTTTAAACTCAGGAATATTCTCTAATTTTATGAAACAAGATCAATGGAAAAAGTGCACGATATTTCAAAGCAAATAGCTTCTGACTAAAACTTAGAAGTATCTATATACTCTATGAAGCATTATAACTGAGACTGACAAGAAATAGGTCCCTGAGAGCTCCTCAAGGGCAGGGGCCTGGGTCATTCATCCCCAGGACACACAGTAGCATAGGGCACACATTAGATGGCCCATTCGTGTTTACTGAAGGAGTAAAGGTGAGAGCATAAGAAAGCAACTGAAAAAGCCAGGCAGGAAATGGGAAACTGCCTTCCACTGGGTAAGTTTAACTCCTTTCATTATTAAGCTAGAGTACTTCCATGACTCAGGTTGCCTCTCTAAGCCTGCTTTTAAGCACTGGAAATCAAGCCAAAACATCAAGTGCTGGCAAACCTATCACTCACTGGGTTCAGAGTAAATTTTTAAACATTGTGAAATATTGATCTTTCCTTCAAATAACAGCATAGATAGAGCAGAATGTATACCCTTCCTCGTGGACAAATAGGTGCCTATTAAAAGATTATGTAGCATTTGACCAAGTTTTTTATTTTTAAAAATGTATAATATTAGAGTTAGAGGCTTAAAGTCTCCTCTAACATTTAGGGCATCCAGCCCCCTTTCGTTATAGTGCATAAGATGTTCAAGTAAGAACCTTAACAGTGTGGAATAAAATAGGAGAAAACATCTGGCAGAAGCTAGTTCTCATGAAATGCCTCAAATACCATTCAGTGATTTACTGCACTAATCCCATAAACTGATTTGGGATTAGCTTTTTGGAAGGTGAACAGGGTAGATTCATATCTTAGTTGAAAGCTTCAAGCTAAGATCTGGTTTGGACATACTCTGCTCTGTCATTCCTCTTCAGCGCAAGAACTGCTTGAACTTGGCTCAGTGAGAATCTAGAAGAGTTGCCTTGACTCCATGTCTCCTCTACTTGCTCTTGTCCTTAAACAGATGCCACCCTCCAGGAGACCCAGAGAGCTCTGGAGATGAAGTTAGACCATGTCAGTGGCCTAAATATTGGAAATATAATCTGCCAGGAAATTAAAGTATGTGCTTCTTTTAATGATAATTTTTTCTTTTTTGATATACACTATTATTCTAGGAACTCCCAAATTTGAAAAATAGGAATCTTCCCAACTTTTCATAGTGCTATAAAATGGTGAACCTATAAATTTTATGTGTGGAAAATGCAGAGGCCAAGAAGAGAGTCTATAATATCATGATATGCAGGTTGTATGTTTTTGTACACAGTTAGTTGTTCAGGAACACCAACTTGTACCTTTTGCCCTCAAATTTTCATTTTCTTGAGTCTGAAAGGTTCTTGGTTTTTAAGAACCCTCTATGGAAATGCAAAAATAGCATTTGAATATCAAACATACTTGTCCGTAAACTTCTAGATGCAATATCAGAATGTCGTAGAAATAGGACATAGTAGAAGCACAATGTGTAGGTCAAGAACAAGGGAACCTAGAGGCTGGGATAACTCGTTGTCTATATAAATTGGAAAATAAGGTCTAATATTTCTCTCCTGTACATGAACCTAATGTCATGTTTATGCCAATCCCAGTGAAAAGCTGGTCTCAAATATACTGATATTTGACAAGGAAATAACTCTCAAAACTGGACTCTTCCACTCTCATTCTGTCTAATCCTAATGACTGCTCCCTAATTAAAAACAGCCTTATCTTACTACTTAACAGTACATAATAGTCTATAACAGATTGATTCTTTATGCCGTATGGGAAAGAAACTTTAGCATAGAAACAATATTCCCACAATAAGCATCACAAATAACTGGACACTTCTCAATATAAAATATAATGAAATAAATTCAGGACTGGGATAGTGTTATGCCAGGGCAGAGTACACAGCTCAGAGCTTAGCTGAATGTGTGAGTCATTCCATTTATACTATAGCTTTACAATTAATGAATATCTGAGGAAAGAAGATCCTTTGCATGAATTTTGGGGTAACCACATTCAGATATAAGAAATCATTTCTCCATTTTGTTTCAAAGTTTTTAAAGAGGACTTAAAGAGCACTTCTAAATATATGTTATCTGGTACACTAGCACTATCTTTTCTTATGTGATGTTGCAGTAAGAATATGGGTGTGGGAAGCTATTACGGAGGTTGTAAACAATCCATAGGGGAAGCTATCAAATCATATTTCCATACTTTCCCATTATTTTTTGTAATGCAGTCAACCCTTTATTTTAGCCATTAGTCCTTCATTCCTTATTTTTCAACTTATACTAAGAAACCACTTGAAGAAATATTTTTAACCTATTCTTTACTCTCTATACTCAATATTTGGATATTCTGAATTAAAGTCTGAAAGAGAACAAATCAGTACACACTCATTCAGGCTACTGTCTCAGTAACCTCAGGAATCAAATAAAACATCAACTCTACACTTTAGCACTCATGCTTCGTTCATCCATGCCATGAAAAATAATTCTAATAGAGAATTTTATTGGAAACGAAAAGGAACTAGAAGTACAGATGGGGCAAGAGGTCGAAGATGGAAACATGGAGAAGAAACCTATGACTTTTACCTGAGAAGCCCATAAAAGAAAAAAAAATAGGGAGCCACATGAAAGGTTTGTGGGGGATTTTTTTTATTGGAGTTCAATTTCCCAATATATAGCATAACACCTAGTACTCATACCATCAAGTGCCCCCCTCAGTGCCCATCACCCAGTCACCCCTACCCACCTCCCTTTCTACCACCCCTTGTTCATTTCCCAGAGTCAGGAGTCTCTCATGTTCTGTCTCCCTCTCTGATTTTTCCCACTCATTTTCTCTCTTTTTCCCCTTTATTCTCTTTCACTATTTTTTATATGTTTTTTTTTTTATGTTGGGATGAAGGAGTATACTATATACCCAAGTATCTCTACATCTTAAATTAAAGTAAACTTCATTCATCTTGGATGAGGGGCTCATTTTGGAGCTCCTTCTCCTACTCAGACTAGTGACTTTTTGATATTTACAGTGTTTAATATTTGCTTAGGTTAAATATGTTCAACCCAAGTTAAATTATTTTCTATAATTATATTTTGATACATGGTAATTGATTATCATATTATAAAGTATTTTTAGATTTTAAATAATCAAAAATAAAAATAAATGTTCATATAAGTCTAGTAGGAATATTTTATGGTATGTAAATTCTGTGAATATGATAAATCTATCCACAGTTAGTATGGAGACTATTTACTTACTATAATATTTGATTACATAGAACAGAGGTCAGGGAACTAGGACTGATGGGCCAAATCCAGCCTCTAGCCTGTTTTGTATGGCCTATAGCTAAATAAGTTTTTATTTTTTTATTTTTTAATTTTTATTTATCCATGATAGTCACACAGAGATAGAGAGAGAGGCAGAGACACAGGCAGAGGGAGAAGCAGGCTCCATGCACTGGGAGCCCGACGTGGGATTCGATCCCGGGTCTCCAGGATCGCGCCCTGGGCCAAAGGTAGGCGTCAAACCTGCTGCGCCACCCAGGGATCCCTAAATAAGTTTTTAAATTCTTTTTTTTTAAGTATTTAAATTCTTAAAAGGAAAGAAGAAAAGGTAGAGAGAAGAAAGATGAGCAGAAGGAGATAGAGAAGGAAGAAGAGAAAACGGGAGGCAGAGACTCTGTGTTGCCCACAAAGCCTTAAAATTTACTAAATAATGTCCTTTATGGAAAATGTTTTGTGACCCAAACCTAGACTATCACCTTCACCCAACAACCCAGAAGAAAAACAATAATTAACAAGTATGAACATAATATATCCATTCAATGTTATGTCTACGTAATACACACATCATCTATGTTCTCAAGACTTGCCTATACTGTTGTCTTCAGTCTCACCCTCTCATGTAAATTTGTCCATCTGATCACAAATTTGATCAGTGTCAGTGATCACTTCTGGAGCTCCCTACTAAGTCACCACTATTCACCCAATTGGGTCAGATGGGATTGCAGAATATGCCTAAAACTGTATGTGCTTAGATCCAGTCACTCTGCCCAATGGCCTCATAGGAATATCTGGTTTCAATGACTTCAGCATGAAGCTTAAAACCATTTACTACAAGAGAAACTGCAATCAGCCCTCACCATTCCAAACCCTTTGTTTAGTGGTATATTAAGTCTCTGAATCTGTCATTGGAGTACTTCCATTCTCTGTAACCCTCTTAAAACCAGATAAATTCACTTTCAGCTACGAGTTTGTGAGGTAGAAGTGTCATCCAATAGCTGGGCAGGTTAATCCCAGAGATCTAATTGCTACGGGTGGCAAGAGAATGCTCCAGTACTTAGTTGTTTTATTGAAAATGGCCCTTTGAATTCTAGAGATCATTAATATATTACATTAAATTGTGAGCTTATTTTCCCTTTTCTTTCACTGAAGCACACCTTAAAGTAATTATATCTTTCATTCTGGGATCCAAGATTCAAATCTACTTCATTTCACCACTATATATTATCCCTGACAGTCAGTTAACAGAGTCAGTCCGGATTCAAGAGAATACAGAGATATTTGGGACTAAAAGTCCATTATATTCCTGTGTTGACCAAATTTTTCCTAAAGCCTAGAATACTAGGACATTGGCCCAAAGTGAAAGTTTAAACATACTAATCTGGAGAAATTTGCAGATCTGTAGTTGCTAGGGACTATTGGGACGTAAGCTCTACCAGTGATTCATTTGTGGTATCAAATATACCATGTTTTAAGACATTTTAGATATCTATCCACACTTAGCATAGTGAAGATAACCTTCTCCAAAATTTTTTAAATTGATCTTCATTCATCTAAGAATTGAACATAATGTTGAGTCGTGAAGATACTTGGTTGGAAATATATATTTATCTCTGATCCTTTAAACATAATATTTTACACATCTACTAGTTTATCAAATTTTCTCACATTGAATTTTCTGACAAATAATATATTCAACATGTTGTTATGTATCTTCTATATACAAGGCACTTTTATAGACATGCAAGGATTTCAAATGTGAACAAGACAGTGCACTATTATTAGATTTATAATGTAAGAGGCAAAATTATAGATGTACACAATATATGCAATAGAAAAATCAAAACTAGCAGCTTAAATATGATTATAAAATACTGTAATGGGTCTGAAAATAAATCAGATTCTGAGTAGGTAAAGAATAGGAAATCCTTCACAGAAATGTGTAATCTGTGCTAAGGCCTGAAAGGTTGGTAATATATAGTAACAGAACTGAGCAGAAACAAATCTTAAACCAAGAAAAAATGAGTAAAGTTGAATTAGCAAAAGCATCTTTGGGAAAGTGTACCAGACTACAACATAGGAAATGTTATATAAGGAAAAGAGAGATCAAATGTAATGTGAAGACCTGGATGATTTCCTTAGCAGTTTAGAAATTACTCAGTGGCCAATAGGAAATCACCAGTTTACTTAGAAAGTAAAGATCTTATTTATTCAAAATATTTGCTAGGTTCTTCTTCTATATCAGGACAGATACAGCTTACGAACTTAAGAATCTTGTAGTCTAATGGAGGGATAGAAAAACAAATACAATGGAAGGTGACATGATTTGTTATAAAGACTGGCAGAAACTTTCTCTAGTAAAACTAATTTGAAAACAGCTAAAGAATTATGAAGAGAGAGATAAAAGACCAAGAGGCTACAGCAATGAAAAGCAGTGAGTAGCAGTAATTCTAGATTTGAAGTTTAGCATAACCACTTACTAGCTATGGAACCTTGAATAACTTGCTTGACCTTTCTCAAGTTGAGTTGCTACGACTACAAGAGGAGTTACTATTGCCTGTCTCCTAGGGAGAACATTAAATAACATTATGAACATTAAATAAGATAATGTATGAAGAATACTTGTCATCAAGTAGATAATCGACAGTGGTAGCGATTATTACAGCATCCCAAGTAAAAGGTAATTAAAGCTGCCATAGGGAATTGGCAATGTGAACATAAAGGAAGGAAGGTGTACTGCAAAAGCACGATCTATAGCAGTGGATTTCAAACTATTGTGCCTATTTTAAACAGCACACTTCCTTGTCTCATTCAAAATGATTCTGATTCAGTGGGGGAGATGACAGAGATGATCCAAGTGATTCTTGGCTTACAGTCAGATTTTGAGAAACACTATCTTATAGGATCTGGTCATTGGCTGGATGTAGGAAAAAAAAAAGAAAGAATTCCATGGTGTTCAAAGTAGGTGTTATTAACCCAAGAATGGTGAATCTTCAACACGCCAATGGACAGAATTCAGAGTTTTTGTATGTAGGCGTGCATGAATGTTTGCTAAGAAGAAAATCCATAGCCTTCATCAGATATCCAAAAAAGACTTCTCTTCTAAAAGAAGTCTTTAGCTTCTCTCTCTCTTTAGCTTCATGATTTAGAGATTGTGGGTACAACAGGAATAAATGTTTAGCAACAGAAATGGAAAAGTCAAAACAATTCATACAATCTAGGATACACGGTGTTAGCAATTGTTTATGTGACCAGTAATTAGGTATAAAGTTTGTTCTAGAAGGCATATTTAGGAGGCGTCTGTGGAAGGAGGAAGAGGAACACCATAGGAATGGGGGGAAATCTTCAAAAGGAAAAATGAAAGGAGAAGACAGAAGGTAGCTAGACCTAAGAGTTTGGATAATGGCTACATAGAGTAGATAAAGAGTGAACGGCCCTGGAGGAGCCCTGGACTCAATCAGGAAAGCCAGGGAACTGAAAGTTTCAAAAAGGAAGAAAAGATCGACAGCGTTCAATAGCACAGAGAGCAGACAGTGAAATCCAAGAGAAAGGTCTTAGTTGCTGATTTGGTCATCAGCAACATCAGAAGCACGGTTTCCTGGGAAGACATGGGTTTAGGTTGCAAAGGGTTAATGAAGGACCAAGTGAATATTAATTAAAATACTTGTTCTAAGTTCATAAATTACATTTTCTCTGAAGAAAACAGGACTTCAATTAAAGGCCTCTTTGAATTTTCACCCCACTGAAATTCTATTTAAATTGCGAACTCTAGCAGCAAAAGAACGACAATCTGGGGCAAGGTAAGACCACTCAGGTGCAGCCTTAGGCTTAATACTTAAGAGTTTCCATTTCCAAATGAGAACTATCCCCAGTAGCCATAGATTCTGATTCAAAAGCCAATTACTTCCGCATGCCTCCATCCCCTACTTGGTCTGATTTGTGGTGAAGGCTAAGCACAGAGGGAAAACGTCAAATAAAATGTTCACTGTCTCCATAAAATACCCTCACACTACAAGAGGATAATCCTGCTTCTTTGAACTAGCTAAAAACTGACCTTCCCTCGCTCAAACCGCCTGTAAGAGTCCCAGGACAGGTTGTTCTGACATTCTTTTAACATCATCTCATCATCACAGCCAAAACTAATCACAAGAATATTACCCGTTGACAGGTGCATTTATTCTGTCAATTAAATCAGATGGTTAAATCGAAATGTGCCCCAAATCTCTCTTGTTTGCATTATCCATATTGGCGTTTCTTGGCTGTGGTTCCTTGCTGGCTGGAAGTCGTCCAGCCCCCGCAGAGTCACTTTGCAATATTGTGCCAGCAAGTTTCCATGCTCTGCAGCAGCCACTCCGGCGAGGCCAGAACAGCACTACAGGACTGACCTGGAATGTTACATTGCTTCACTAAGATTTATTAAAAAATGGAAGGAGGGAGACTTAGATCAATGTTTTTGGAATGGAAGAGGATATATCACCTCACGGCTAAGCGCAGGTGACACATGGGCAATGAAGCGAAGATGCTAAAGACAGGCAGTGAAGAAGGTTCAAGGAAGGATAAAACCAGCCGTATGCCTCCAGCTTTCTGCACTCTTTCTCAAACTCCCCTTCACCAAAATGTCCAAGAAATGCAGAGTCTTAAACACTGACTCCTCCTGATTGGAAGACCATTGCCCCAAGAAGATATGCAAATTTACCCAGAACCGGTAATAGAACCTGAATTCTGCAGCAAAGCCCATTCCCATGTTCCTCAAACAGAGAGTGAGCTTACACATTCTGGCCACAACAACTAATCATGATGAGGCACGTTAAGGACAGGTCTAGGATTCTAGTCCCTGATGTACAGTTGAAGCGCCAGAACAGTTTGGCTCCCATTTCAAAATCTCTTGCTTTTTTCAGCCAATGTCTCTACCTAAGCATAGCTATAAAGATGCCTCCTTTTTTGTAAGATGCATTTGAAAAGCAAATAGTTCGGCTTTGGAGAGTATGAATAGAAAACACAAAAATGAAATGGAGAGGTAATGAGTGAAAAAAAAATCTAGAGTGTGAACAAAAGTTGACATGTTAGATTATAATGGTGGCGCCACTGGAGAATGTCACGTCCTCTAAAGGTATGTTTGGACATAACTGCAAATTTCATTCTGTGTATTATCCACCTAAAAGGTCCTAGTGGCCTCTTGGAAACATTTCAGACTGTCAAATAAACATATATGTACACTACTGTTTTTAAAGCTCAGTATCGTAGTATCTCACCTAAATATCAAAAGGTTCTCAATATCTGTGAACTGTATTTAGCTTTTATGTCTGTTTACATTACCTACCCAAAGAGCTTAAAATAGAGTCAGTGATTTTTTTTTTTTGGTCAAACTTTTCACCTTCAAAGTATATGGCATGAGATCTTAGCTACTCAACTCTCACTGACTCTAATGGTTCAGTCCCCCAGATACCACTTAAAGACTTTAGATGTAGGATTTATCTTTGAGGACAATTACAGTCGATCAGGTAAATATCTATTCTGGCCAGTTTGTAAGACAGGTATTCAATCCACTTGAGAGAAGCTGTTTTAGCCTATTTTGTAAATGTTTATTTGAGCACTTCTAAAAAAAATGCATATTCTATACCCAAGAGAATTATTTGATCTCCAGATTAGCTAATTAGCATTGAGGACATGGATCACACATAAGAAAAACATATATTAAGATTGTCAGAGAAAAAAATAACTACCAAATGTGGGTGCTGACCAGTTTGGAAGATTTATCAGCCAGGAGTTCTAGAATATCATGGCCAGTTCAGCAAGACTGAGTTGTTCCTACTGAGAAAGGGGAATGGAATATGATCAGATACAGAGCGAGGCTTAGTCTGCATTTTAAGTAATTATTTCTCAAAGACTCAGTCAATAATTAAATAGGATCTCTTTCCTAAAGCCTAGTACTTAATTTTTTACCTGAAAGTGATGGTAAAATTCCTCTCAGATGTTCCATAACATCTAAAAGAGGCATGCCTAAAGATGGGAGTGCCCATATCAAGAAGGTACAACTTATTATAGGCTTTCTGTGTTCCAGGTATTGTATGAAGTGCTTTGCATATATTATTTAGTTTTGCCACAAGTCTGTAAGTATGATTTATCATACCCATTTAAATGTTAGGAAACTGAGACTCAAAGAGTCTCAGTAACTTGACCATAGCTTGAAGTAAACTAGCCAGGGTGCAAGTTCAAGTCCTTCTGACCCCAAAGCCTGAACCCTGAATTTTTCTTTACATTCTACACTGTCCTTGACCATGCTTGGTGTATCTAGATAGGAAGGAGATTATTAATTTTATTGTAAGTTGCTCAAAATATCATATCTTATTAAGATGCAGTCCCCTTGCATGAGGAAATGACTCCTTTGAATTCAAGAATTCAAACTAACTCATTAGAGAAGAAGAGGGAGGAGAGATGGAAGAAAAGAAACCAATGTTATGTAAACAGACACTCTTAAACTTAGCCACAGTTTTGATTTTGATCATTTTGTAGAAAACCGAGACCTACCTAATTCTTTTTGCTATTAGAACTTTAACTTTCAATATGTATCACACATTCAAATGAAAAAAAATGGCTGGGCATGATTTCAAACTGATTAACAATTCAGATTCTAATAAATAGTTTAATTTTCCACAAGGTTATTGGTAACTAATTTAGGGTATTCTATTGACACGTATGTCTTACTTTTATCCTACCACACTTTAATCTTTCCATACATACATTGTAATAGATCTAATAAACAGTATGTAAATAGCATATCCATTAGTTGATGAAAATTTAAAAATCTCACAGTTCTCAAACTTTTGAAAGCCAACCAAAGCTACCTATTGAAGGCATCTTCTTGTCCTAGGTTCCCAAACCTGGGTACCATGCTCTGACTATGTTCTACTAAAGTGGATTCTAGCACCTCCAGATCTAGCTGTAATACAATTCTCAAGAGCATTTCACTTCTGCCCTTTCCAGGGCTCACTCTTGGTGGAAATATTTTCAGTTCCTCAAGGCTGGCCCCATTATTTTGCAGCAGTCCTTAGTTTGAAAAGAAAAAATTTCAATTCCGTTCTCCCTGATATATACATATTTATATACATATGTAACCTTCTCCAGTGTGAGAGGCTGGAGCCACTACTTTTTTTTAAGTACTCACAAATAAAACTTGCCTGAAATTCACTCAAATGGCAGTGCTATGAACCTATCAGTATGGTCTCATTGTCAGTCAACACCATTGAATGCTCTTCCAATCCTATACATCTAAATCTTCTCTACAGTTTCAAGTGAATTTCAATTCCTACTTTTCTATTAGTCTCCCTTATAGAGACCTCCCATGATGCCTTCTTTAGGTAAATGATCTCTGGTACCTCCGCTTTTTCTAACCAGGCATGGCCATCTCTGTATATATCATGTTTTGATAAACACTGGGTGCAATTCAAAGTCTGGAACTGTTGTTTTCATTGTTTGCATGTCTCCCCAAAATACAAATCTCTCCATGATGATCATACACTAAGAGAACAGACTTTGTTTTATATTTCTTTCTTTTGCTCTAATTCAGTATCCTAAGGGAAAAAAAGTCTATTTAAGTCCTTAAAAATTTACCAAATATGTTCCTAACATGTTGTGAATACAGTAATGACACAGAATTGTTGTTGAATTCATATAGAATCCTATCACTTTTGGTGACTTCAGTTTTTAAGATTCAACTTCTTAAGAAATCTCTTCCATCTTCTGACTATTGGCCATCTTCTGACTGGGGAGAAAATTTGTTGAAACCAGTAACTTCACATTTGAGTAACTCAATTATGTAGGTGTTCACACTACCACAATCCTTGAAGACCACTGCGTCCCTAGCAGTTAAGCTGTCCCTAAAAAAGCTGTAGAAATGCAAGACTGGACCACTTTAGATGGGCCTCTCTGCTTTGGCCCTGGTTTATCCAATATTAGTTTTGAAAGTGGTGACAATAGACATTGGAAGCTGGTTTAAGTGAGTATATGGAAAACCATTACCAGTGATTCCTACTTGTTTGAGAGGGTTATCACTCCCCCTAAGAATCTGATGAAAGTATGGGCTTAGAAATGCAATAGCAACCACTAAAATTCTACAAATTTGGCCCATGCTTGAATCAGCTTAACATAAACCTACTCAACTTAGACTTGACTTTTATTCTTAAAGTCAACTAGGTGTCACATCAATGTCAAGGAACATGAAATACGAAAGAAGAAGCCCCTGGAAAATGGCCAGATTTTTAAGATTCCATGCCATATGAGTCTTTTTCTTTGGGTTGAGCCTTGTTACCATTAATTAGTGACTTCACATGGGAGTAAATGGGTATCAACCATCTGACTTCCATTTGTCAAGAGATTTCTGATAAAAAAAAAAAAAATGAATGCATGGTAAATTCTGGACTACCTGTGCTCCCCAAGGGTTTGGCATATGACTAAGCAAATACACTAGCCCAACGGATCCACCTTTCTAAATGAATGTGCCTGGCTCCAGAAAACACAAATCTTATAAGGTTGCCTGGACTGCCAGCTGCCTCAATTTTAGCACAACGATTTAATGTATTTTAAATAAATGTAACATAAGGAAAAAATGCTTTGTACAAATTGGTCATCTGTTGTTTTTCTGGCTGGCACCATGATTTATGTAATATATCAGTAGAACGACATCTCTCTATCTGTCTCTTGGATAACAAAGTACATATGCAAGTTTCTTTATAGTGCTTTAACCCCCTGATGACTAGGAAGGTCCTACTGAGAATTTATTTCTTATATGGCATCTACATAAGTTAAAGATGCTATCAAATAATTCGAATATCTTAAATTTTGTCCATTCTACTCTCTTTATCCTGGATACCATCATATTCCTCACACTCAAGGTTACAGCATTGTTTTTCTCATTGTGTACAAAAGTCAGCACTCAAGATTTGGGTGATATCCATCTCTATTCAAACTAGCATCAAGTAAATTGTCACAATATCCCAAATTAGTCTTTATTGATTTAGTGCTAATTATAAAGGCCACATGTGTATATTTACTTTCTATTCCTTCTTTTCTCCTCAAGTAAAAAATAGAAATAATATATTCCTCCAGTTTAGTGAAGCATAATGCAATTCTTGTTTTTGGTAGAGTACCAACACCAGGGATGACATCAGCACAAATCACTGGAGCATGAAATAGAACAATTTTTTTAACCTATTTTGGATCACACACAGATATTGTGAAAATCTTATGAAAACTTGGAGCCTTCTCCCCAGAGCAATGTATATTTGCTCTTACATAAAATTTTGCATGCAATTTCAAGAGGTTCACAAGCCAGAAGAACATAACAATATGATTTTGTATGTCTTTCAAAGATAAAGCATTGTTTTAGCTCTCTAATTAATCCCACAGGAATAACATGGTGGATTTGTGTTGTAGCTTGCTTGTACCAATTGTTTCTGGGCTAGTTAGCCTTTTTTGGAGCTAATGAGGAAGGGGGTCACAGGTTCAATTCATTTAGGGGTCATTTGGTTGTCATACAAAGAAAAGGCCTTTGCCATATTGCTGGCCCACCATCTTGCAAATTTATGCATTTTTCTCACCAATGAGAGAATGGGTGGCTAAGAACATATCACCATTTCTCTTGGAAGGAAAATTCACAAGTGCTTTTCCTTGCTTTGAAAATATCAATAATTATATAATTATTGAAAGCAGCAATGTGTTATAGAAAGAGAATGAGGGTCAAGAGACTGGAACCAAAGTCTGCCATAAACTAGCTAACTGTATGATTTTCAGCAAGTTATTTGTCTTCTCTACATCTGTTTTCTGATTAATAAGAAGATAGGACTACATAATTAGATATATTCCAACTCAAAAACTCTAATACTAAGGATTGCTGTATATGAAGGAGTAAGAACTATGTATAGTAGCAAAAATGAAAGTACATACAAATGGGGAATCCCTGACAATATTCAAATGATTCCACAGTAATATGAAGTTCCCTGATTGAAGCATTCTTATCACCGTCATTGATTATAGGAAAACTTAAATCACAACAAATGTGACATACTAATTTACTTTTACAGTTAACCTAAATGGATTTATGTTTATATATATATATATATATATAATGTATATACATATATATGTATAGTATATATTTTGTATTGAAGTCCATGCTCCTAGCTCCTAAGAAAATATACATGCACCAGTAAGTTAACAAAAGGGAATATAATTTTTTAAATATCTCAAACCTTGTTGGCTCAGTAGAAAGGGGCAGGAAGAGATCCTAAAAGGAACCCATCTCTGCTGTAAGTCGGAAAAAAATCAGACAGTTTCTTTGTATAGGCTGATGAAGCAAAGTACAAATTAAAGCATTTAATTACTAAACTTGCACTGTTCGTGGTAAAAACACTACCTATCTTTAAAACCTCTCTGAAAAAAAAAAAAGGAAAAAAAAAAAAAACCAAAATACCTCTATGTATTTCTTTTTTTAGATGTCACACACACACACACACACACACACACACACACACACTGGATAAACACTGTTAAGTCATGTTTCATGGTTTTGGGGTTCTTGTTTTTTCTTTTTTTGCCACACCAAAAAATGCCTCTATTTTCATTTGCTTTATAGTCTGCTAATTTGGCTACGGAGCTAATGCCCATTTAAGGGAATATGGTGTGGGACGACTCTGTAGCAATATTAAGTGAGAAAGCCATATGTTTCTTAGCCCCACCATACTGTCTGTGACTGCCCTCACCCCTTGTGGGTTAGCTTTTTCATCAGATAGGCCTGCAGTGGGCAGGATGCCTTTTTTACAGGTGTTTGGTGGAGCTCACACACAAAATAATGATTTCTAAGGGGAGAGAGGTGTGTAAAACATCCAGAAATAGCAACTTGTTTTCACTTAAGATGCAATCCACAGAGGTCTGCTTCAGACTCTTAATTTATGGTATTATCTGTATGTATCATAAGTGACTGCCTGCCCCTAGATAGCTGACACAGTGCCCAGAATATTCAGAGCAGTTTTCGATCATAGAAAAGTATTAGAAGCAAAGTTACTACACCACTAGGTTCAGTGACCAAAACTGAAAATACATTTCATCAAACAAAGTATTCCAGGTTAAACTCCAAGGATACACTCACCTGTGAGGGGATTAAAAAGTACTAAGTCATTAAATATGTCCACAATAGAAAACCTTTTTTTTATAAATTATCATTATAGTCCCCTGTAATTTGCTATTTTGGGGTACCACTGAAATAGAGCAGCAAAAGGGCAGAGATGTACAATAAAGTCAAGAGGGCCCTCAACTAAGCAGAAGGTTAAACACGGGCCCTGACAGCTCCCATCATCTGAAATTATATTTTTGTAGTTTCCCTGAGCTCAAGAGAATTCTCTTCTACTGACTCATTTGCTGCCCAAATTAAAGTGTAGGTGCACACAGCCTCAAAGAGGAAATCAAACAAGAGAGAGGGTATAAAAACAATACAACTGGAGAAGCATGAGGTTTATATTTTTATGCTAATGTGCTGGTAAGAAAAGGGCTCCATTTGGGGAGCAATAAAGAAAGGGTGGGGGGGAGGCTGTGAGCAGATCTCAGTAAAAAACACAGAGGCTTTCTATGCAGATGGGGGATTTAAAAGAAGTAAAATGATAACCACATAGTCAAGAGACTAGAAAAGAGACCTTGATGTTTGATAGTTGTAATAACCTGCAGAGTGCTCTAATGGCTCGGGGATCAGGTGCAGAGCTCCAGCAATAACGAGAGCTGAATAATTATCTCGGCCGTATCTGTATCACCAAAGTCCCAGCGTATGAGCTATATAAGGAGGCTTCTGCTGCCTCTCCAAGATTTCCTGAAATGTTAAATCACTGATTTGGGAGCACTTCCAGCATTAGTACTGCCCAGTTAGAAAGAAATAAAGCCCAGAATTCTCCTGTGGCAGTTCTAATGTCTTTGTTAATTATGAATTATGGGTAAACATGCAGACTCACAGAGGTCACGGCTGTCAGCAACAATAGTTTTCAAGAAGGATTTTTACGAGGGTCTTTTTCACTCCACCATAATGTCCATTTTATATACATAAACAGAGCCAGGCATACAAAAAATGGTGTTTGCTTTTTAGGGGAGCTGTATTTTTTTTCTCTTTTTTTCCTTCTCTTCCCCCTCCCCTTGTGTGGAGGCATGTAGCCACAGCCAAAGCAAAGCGGTTCCTAACTAGAGTTCTCCTCTGTGACTGACAACAGCTGCACCATTCCAAGGACTAGACAGAAAGTGTCGCTGGGGCTGAGGCTGGGTTAATGATCAGACACTGAAAACCACCTCTTTCTTGTTAATCGAGTAAGCGGGCAGTTGGGTAACCCATCAGCAGTGGTCACCTTTCACATACAATGGAGAAACAAAAGCTGCATACAGTATGCTTGATTAACCTCACTTAAATGGCAATGCTAATCTCAAATCTATCCCAAGAGTGTATATAAACAGGATTAAAATTATATTATGTGTGGATCCAGCCCAACAAAAGCAACTGGCACAAAATCATTTTAATTAGGTGGTAGCGGCTGTAACTCATTCAACTTTGGCATTAATTCTTTGTATCCCATCAAAGAACTTATGGGTCTTCCTGTAAGACAGTGTGAATGTGGAAGAAAGGAGATGCCTGGTGGGTAATAGTCACTCTCCTGCCTCAGCTTCACATGTGATGTGTTGACATAGAGGCAGTAGCGTAGACAGTACAACCAGAACAATATTTGATTAAGATATTTGGAAAATCTGTGACAATCTTGGTACATAACTTTCTCAAGTTAGACAACATATCTAGAAAAATGCGTTGGCAGATTTTACCAGGCTGACCTTCAAATGTCCAAAAATGGTCATATTACTATTCCCTTTGGAGACTATTTTCTTTGCACAGAGCAAAGAGAGAACTACATTAACCTCTGGATGTAGGAGAACCGGATCTCAGGGCCAGGCCCCCTCATTTCTCCTTCTGGCCTTTCCTCTCCTGGTCTATGGAAATGACATTTTCTCATCATGGAGCCTAGAAGGCCTCTCCAGGTTCTAGCTCAGAACAGACATCACAGGGCAACCTCCCACTGACCTTTCTTGAGGAAGGTCCTTTGTTGACTTGAACTGACTCTTAAGATAAAAGCCAAGCAAGGTTAATCACACCCCAGATCATATAAGAGAAAATGCATTACAATGCATCACAAAACTTTCTCTTCAGTTTTACAGGGAACACAGAAATGACATGGCAGCACAAAGCCCAGAGAGCATCAGCTCACTCCAGTTTCTAGAAGGTGGTTCTGTCCTTCTAGACATGTGCTTCCCAACAATGCAAGTCTCGCTGTACATCTCTGAATTATGTGCAAGCCCTTGCACTTTAAAAATCATCCTGTTTTCAAATCTGTTTCTTAGGAGAAACAGTAGCTAAGAGTGGGTTGATCTTTCTCAACCAATTCAAAAGGGAACATAAAGAAGAGTCTTACAGGGAGCCTGGGTGGTTCAGTTGGTTGGGTGACTGCCTTCGGCAGGGTCAGAGCCCTGCATTGGGCTCTCTGCTTGCAAGGGAGTCTTCTTCTACCTTTGCCTCTCCCCGCTGCTCATGCATGCTCTCTCTCTCTCCCTCTCAAATAAAATCTTAAAAAAAGAAGAGTCCTACAGATGTGGTTTCCAGGCCTAAGCTCCCTCTACCCCAACATTCCCGAGGCCTAGATGAGCCCCACATTTCTCTCTGGCCTGCTAGAGAAAGCACAGCTAGAGGTATGGCACATCTCTCTTATTAAGAACTCATAAGAAATTTAGGAAACTAGTAAGTATTAAATATTTACTATCTACCTTGGAACAGGTATTGCTTTCCTATGCACCTCTAGCACAAGACTCCCCAACCCTCAGAAGTTCAGACATAGTACCACTACCCAGGGCCTACCCCCACCCCACCCCACCCCTACCCTGGGATACTCATGTCATTTGTTATGTGCAATTATTATTATTATTATTATTATTAACCTGACTATATAAAGTGAATTAACCAACCAGGATGAAAAAAAAAAAAAAGGAATCTGTCACTGGCTTTAAATGAAAACTCCTAAAATATAGATATGTAATTCTCTAACTTTTGAGGATAATGACTTGTAGAAAATCTGACCATAAATATCTTCAACTTCTGAGGGCACTTGGTAAAAAACTGGATTATTCTGAATGAAGATGTGGGAAGAAAGAGAAAAGTGAATTCAATGTGCGAATCTAGTGAAAGTTGAGGCGAATTCTGAGTGACATGGGAAAAATGTGGCTTGGCTTCCCTCGAAAAACTGCGTGGACAGTAAAGAAGGTAGTAATAAGAGAAAAATCCAGCACAGAAGATAAAACGAGCTACTTTGCTAGTTGATTTTTGATTAGGGAAAAGGAGAGAAATTGTTTTATTGAGTCAATAAACCAATTCTTATTTCATAATTTCTTAAATCTGTTTGGAGTAAGAAACCAAACCGTGTCTCCTAGGGGCAGAATAATTTTCACAGTGTGTTAAAAATAAATCTTGCTATATTTAATTTTTTTTTAAGTTTTAAACAAAGTCAGCTTATGTGCCAGATTACCAGAATTCAGAGAAGCTCAGGAGTCAGGAGGAAAAAAGTAAGGCTGATCTGGAGTTTGGCCATGGCTATCGTGAGGGAGGCGATTTGATCCACTCAAATGTCTCCTTAAATCAAGCTTCTATTTTCTCTCTACTCTCATTTTCACTTTTGCCTTTTAATGTTGCTTGAATCTATTCCAAGTGTCCTTCGCCATGGCAACACCTGCAGGTGAAGGCCCTGCTCCTCGCTGCCAGCCTCGCCAGTGATGAAGAGGCAACTAATCACTGCACAAGGAGAGGAGTGCAATCTCCAAGACACCCATGAACAATTTGAGTGTGAGGGTGTCCCTGAAGCACCCTCTTCTCACAGGTGTTTAACCTGTGTAGCCATATACCAGGAAAAGGGAAAGTAAACAAAGACTCTTTCCCTGGTGTGTGCATTTTATCATCGCCCCAAAAGTGATGCATTCTCCAAATGTGTATTAACCGTCTCAAGGTGTCTGTTCTTTCAGCAGCATGTTTAGGGTCCCCAGAGGGGAGAAGGAGCTCTCTCTCTTATTTCCCTTCCTCTCTCAGACCTCCGAGTCCATGAAGCAGTGAGGCCAGGCCTAATGCTGTCCCTTAGATGACAAGTTGTAATGGCCAAGGTGCATGACATCCCTGCCTCCTGGGCCTCTGCCAGTCATTCCCCATTTCTGAAAAGACTCTTACTCAGAGATGTTTTCAGTCAAATCACCTAGGTTTCTTATTCCTGCCATCAGCAAAAACAGAATGTTATCCAATTCTGTTGGATCACAGCCTTTCAATTCAAGCTCTTAGAGCACCTCATGAACCTTGTGTAGGTGCCAGGTACTGCCTTTCTTCCCCTTATTCCAAGGGACAAACAGGCACACAAAAGTCAAGACTGACTCAGTGTCTGCATCCAATGACTCAACAACCCCAAGGCTAGCAAGAGCTCTGAAGAGCTGATGGTTCCAACTACACACTTACCCAGCCTGTCTCTGTTAGTGATTATTTCTACAAAGCTTTATCCACCTTGGCAGGTCAAGGAGACTACATGTAGCCACGTAGTATCATTACCTGTTGAGACTTATTGCAAAGTGTTCAGTGTGATTTAAATTCTATGTAAACTTGCTATTTCTTTCTATTTACAGTGTTGACATATTATTCTCTAAAATTTGCAATAGATGGGGCTGACACTGACCCAACTGGGTAGTAAGATAATTGTAGGACTTGAGCTTTATGTGAGGCCTTCAAATCTAAACTCACGTAGAAAACCACACTACCTGTTCTACTCTCATGAAGTCCCTTCTCTGACCATAGCTGTCGGTAATATTACATTCATTCCTCCATCAAACGTCAAACCAAAACTTTTCAGAGGGACTTTTGCTTTAGAAGCTTCTGATGTGAAAGGTCAGGAAGTTAGTTGCCAGCAACCAGCAGTCATAAATCTCACGAATCATCTTGATGGTCCAAAGAATGTCCCCAGTGGCCACAGACTCCTCGCCACTGTATCTTCACTGCCCATGAAACCAGTTTGACTACCTTTTCCCAGGTTTCTTAAGCAGTACATTCCCTTTGAGGTGGTGGTTACAGGACCTCCTTCATTAGGTTGTTACAAATGTCCAATGGATTAATACATTGCTTAGAAAAGTTGCAGGCCCATAGTGATCTTTTAATAAGTGTTATTATGTAGGAGAAAGAGGAATTAGGGAGGAAAAGATAAGACAAAGCATCTCAGATTAAGATTAAATTACTCACTCGAAGACACACTAGCTAGTAGTATAGCCAGGACTATAAAGTTTCCAAACCTCTCATACACAGTATGACCATTACGATATGAGGCAAATGCCCAAATGAATTATTAAAACAGCTACATAGGAGATAAAGATATAAACACAACCCATGTTAAGGACAATTTCAATTTTGAATTTAAAGTTTTAGTTTCATAAGTCAGATCCCAGCAGCAGCTGCGGTGTCTCTCATCTTTTCCATCTTTTCTTGCTGTCTCCGTTCACATCCAGAAACATGGCCTCTGGTATAGCTGTCTCTGATGGCGTCATCAAAGTGTTGGATGACATGAAGGTGTGTAAGTCGTCAACACCAGAGGAGGTGAAGAAGCGCAAGAAGGCAGTGTTCTGCCTGAACGAGGACAAGAACGTTATTTGGAGGAAGGCAAGGTGATTCTGGTAGGTGATCTGGACCAGACTGTAGAAGACAGCACCTATGCCATCTGTCCAGAGAGTCCAGCTAGGGATGCCACTATGCCCCCTATGATGTAATTTACAAGACCAAGGAGACAAGGAGGAGGACCTGGTGTTTATCTTCTGGGCACCTGGGTCTGAAGCCTTTAAGAGCACAGTGATCTAAGCCAGTTCCAAGCACATCATCAAGAACGGGCTGACAGGGATCCAGCAGAGATTATAACCAAACTATTATGAAGAGGTCAAGGACCACTGTACCCTGGCAGAGTAGCTGAAGGGGTTCAGTGCCAACATCTTTCTGGAGGACAAGCCTTTGTGAGACCCTGCCAGTCTGGCCTAGAACATCTGGCAGCCCCAGATCTGACCTTGGGTGTTGCAGACTTCCCCTTCCTGCAGATCAGAGGGGCTAGGGGGATCTCAGTAGGGAGAGGACAATTCCTTTACCCCAGCTGCCAAACACTACCCTGATCTTCCTCTTGCCTCTTTCCCTAACAGTTCTGGCCTTTCCAAACTTCTTTTGATTTTCTGATTCCTCTTGGGTTTAAGTAGACCTACTGTCCCCAGGCATCTCAGTTTGGGGGATGCTGTATTTTTTTTAATGACACACTAACACCCCACCTGCTCCTCCTCTTTCCCATGCTTCCAACTTCTACCCTTGGTACTGATTCTGTGCTTGTTTATTTCATTGTGTATATAAATGTAATGTTGTAGAGATGACTCTCTCCTTAGGCTGCCTGGTTCCTTTTCCCTTGGCTGCTGTCACTCATGATGCAGGGCCAAGAAGGGACTGTCAACGAGGGACACATACAACAATAGAAAAAAGACTCTCTAATGGGAAAATAAATAAATAAACAAATAAATGTTTTAGGTTCCCAATTTATATGCTTACACTAGGTGTATTAAGTTCCAAAAAAAGATATTAAAAATGAGTTTTATATATACACATATATATGTATATAAATGCACACATACATAGACACACACAGAGAAATTCTAGTATTTTCCCATAGCCAGTGGATCATCTTGCCCTCCCCACTGGAGAGATGCCTGGTATTTTTCACCTAGAATTGCAGTTTAGATTTCACATGTCTACTTCTAGTTTGTGTGCTAGTGGACAACAAAGATGTAAAACTTTAAATTTAAGTAGCACTGTCTGACATCATGTGAATACTTAATAAATACACATTGAGTATTCCTGGTCTTCAATAAGAATGTCTCATTAGGGTGGAATAGAAGAAAGGGTGGTAAGCATCAGCTTTCATGGAAATCTGAGCTGATTCCAAAAGCCCTAGTTGAAATAGAAACTCATGCCTCCGTATTTCCCAGTGTTCCAACTACAGTGACTTATACATAAAAGATGCCCAAGCAAAAACGTGTTGATCTCTATATCTTAGGGGAAAGTACACATGGCAATTCTTTTTCTAGAAACTTGACTGATAAGATTTTAGATTAAGAGATAAAGATGACCAAAGAAGAGGCTGGAAATTATTTGAACGTTGCTCCATATAAGCAGAGCCCCCTGTCCAGAGCTATCAACACTTACATTAAAAATCATAAGCTAAGGGGCACCTGGGTGGCTGAGTCGGTTAACTTCTGCCTTCAGCTCAGGTCGTGATCTTGGGGTCCTGGGATCAGAGGCCTGAGCTGGACTTCCTGCTCAGTGGGGAGTCTGCTCACACTCTTCTGCCCTCCCCCCCCCACCATGCTCACAAGCTCTCTCTCCCTCTCAATAAATAAATAAAATCTTAATTAAAAAATCATAAGCTATGAAGACATCTGTCATATAGAAAAACCACAGCTAATTCTATGGAACACAGCTATTTCTTGTTAATATTTATCCTGTTGGAAAGAATTTTGATCCACCATTTTAGCTACACTAACACTGACAGACTAAAGATATAATACACCAAAGTTATCTCCTTGGTAAACAGACAAGGACTAAAAAGTCTTTAACCCTAGACCATAATTCCTTTACATTTCTACAAACTAGACTTCCACCCAGCTGTCTAGCACTGAAAGTTAGATGTTCAAAACTGGAGCTTTACCTTAGTAATCGCTTAATTTTTCACTGCAGTGCCTCTTCATGGATATAAAATGGATGGATTTTGCTTTAAAAAACTACTTCTTTTTTCTTGTAGTTTTTTTTTTCTAACTGTAATTATTTTCGTGTCAGAAATATAATTGTACTCCATATTGAAAGCTAACCCAGTGGGGAAATAATTTTGCACAATTACAGAAAGTTTTAATAAAAGACTGATAAGTAAAGTTTTGAATTTTTAATGCATTCTGCAGGCGGTTGAGTGCCTTTTGCCATCTCTGTCACTTATCATTAAAGCTGTGTGAAAGGGAGGCCCACCTGTTATACTTGACTTGATTGGCAAAAGTGTACCCTGACAAATAAAAGTGAAACAGACAAAAGTCAAAGTGAAAAAAAAAATTAAAAACAGTCACAGTTTCATTGCTAATTTAACATTAATGCCTCCCCTTTACCCAGAAAACTTTCTTTGTATTTAATATTCTGTTCTTACCTACTTATTAGCCTACCATTGTGAGTGTTAAATTCCTGTATAGCACACAGCAATAATTCATTTCTATAAAAGCACATCCCATTTCCAGGGCATGCTTTTTGGCTTAATTTGAAAAAATTACCCTCGTTTGACAGAGAAAACACTTTAAACACGCATAACCTACACATTTATGTGCAAGCGAAATCCGAAGAGTGTAATCTATCTAAGCTTTCTGTGATGAAGGCATCATGAGAGCCATCCTGTGAGCTGCACTGAATTTGCTCCAAGGCTACAATTTGAAGTCTTCCTACTGGTATATCATGCTAATGTTTGTTTGTTTGTTTGTTTACTCTAGCTTCTGCCAGACCCTAAACAACCCACCAAAATCTTCTTCGGTTTCTTCAGGTCAGTGTCCAGTAAGCGTCAACAGCCTGCCAGCCTGGGAGGGCTGAGGGCTGTGGATTTAGCCCCGCTGCCCCTCTTCACACTGGCACGGCCAGTCTCGTGGCAAACATCAAACTGTCACTTGGTTTCATGTGTCTGCTGTCTAATAAGTTTATTTTGGATCAGACTGATTCGCCAGCATATGCTCAAGATAAAATGTTCAAATGATGCAAAGTGGGATTTTCAAATTATGATCCTGAGCACTTTTTTTTTTTTTCCTTATCCACTTACATGTAATCTAAAAATAAATACCCAGGCTCCACCAGGATGTGACAACTTCGGCAAACAAAATTGAAAATAGCTGCCTTACAATAGTCTCTCCCTCCAAGTGAAACAGGGGAAAATATACCTTTAGAGAAAAATACAGCGCCTGTTAAGGAACAGACGAGCTACTCACAGCAGGTTTGTGAAGAGAGGCACAAGGACATAAACAGCTCAGGATGGGTATCAAGCAAGAAAAAAACCAGCCAGCAATCACTGTGCTGAATCCCGGAAGGGGCGCGGGGAAGTGGTCACAGGTGATTGTCATGTGTGATAATTATTATTACTGTACACCTGCTCCTCCGCACTAATTAACTTTGGATATGCAAATCAATCCTATTGCATCATGCCCCTGCTCTCCTCCCCTACAGATAAGAAGATGTTCAGCTGCTGGATTTAATTAGGATAATGAACGCCAGGCCCACGGTGGCTTGGCAGGGGAGGTGGGGGGGAAGCTGTGACTGACCTTTTCTCCCAAAACGTTGACATTTTCTAAGGCTTCTGAACACTCGAAGTCACCTCCATGGCTGGGACATTGATAGGAGCGGATTGATGAGGTGTCATTAGAGGAGAGACGCCCTGGCCCCAGTGTTTGCTGGGAGAATACAGCAGGTGTTCTGACAAGGACACACACCATCACTGTTATTTGGCAAACAATTCTCTTGATTCACTAAAGTCAAGCATGCCAGCATTTCTTTATAAGAGAAAACAAGGCTGTTTTTCATAACCACCCGAAGGAGAGGTCATCACTAAATTGCATTTCTGAATTACTTTTCATTTCGCATCAATATATTAAAAAGGTTTCTCTTATTCCTCTCCCCTCATCCTCCTTCCCTCTGCACCCCTCCAAGTACCACCCCCACCCCACCCTGCCCAGATTTCTCGTGGCGTGTAAGCCGAAAACATTACGTGACGGTATGTTAAAAAGGGTTAAGTTTGTTCATATTAATCCCTACAATTCCATTCCTATAATATAAGGTAAGACAAGGGCTTCTGTGATTAAATGGAAAGAGGGCAGAGCAGCGTCTTCTTGTTTGGATATCTGGTCTGCTTGTTTATCAAAAAATTGTTTTCAATTATGTATATATATATAAAAAGCCTTATTTGAATTTCAAATTCGAAGACATGCATACAAAATAATACTGAGGAACATAGACTGTAATACGATTCTGTTTTTCTCTCTCTCTCTCTCTGATCATTTACTCGGCTTTAACTTTTTAGCCATCTGTGTGTAGAGCCTTTCCTGTATGTTCCGTTCTGACAATGGAGTTTTATGTAGTCATAAAATAATACCATATTAGATCTCTCTTTTTTTCCTATTCTCTTCTTACTGTGTTAAATTATAATAGAAGAATAACTTTAGGAAACCAGCCAATTTCACAAAGAGGTGAAATAAAAGCCCCTTGGTGTAGCTGAAAAATGAAGCTGATCAGAGCCCAAGAAGGCAATGCTAGTCCCATTTCTAAAGTAAAGCAGAAAGTTTCAAAAATTAACCAGGATTTAAAGAGGAAATAATAGGGGATCGTTCTATTTCTATAATCTTGATAGGTTTTTATAATCTTGAGGTTTCATCTAAGAAATCAGAGTTTTATGATAGGCTACTCTTTTTTTTTTTTTTTTTTTAAATATCCAAGAGATGATCTACTCTTTGTCTCTGAAAAAAAGCTCATTAATATCATAGGGTTCATATATATCATAAATACTGTAATATATTCAACTGATATCATGTTGGTAGGCTAGAGATATTTAAATTGATCCTTTCTACAGTATTGAAAAAAAATCAGGTAGCCAAACTGGAGAACTCTCAGAGAATGTAGAATCTCATCATCTAATATAAAGGAAAATAACAAGTGTATATAAAGGAAAAGACAAATGTCTTTTTTTCTATGAGGTGTTATAAAGTGTTGGAAGTAGTCAGTGTTTGTCTCTTATACCAAGAATGTTATTTGAATGCTATCGATTACAGCTGGTTGCCATAGTCCTTTTTCTGATCATATCCTTTCACAATGAAGTTTTCGGCATATATCAACAGTTAACAATTCGCAAGGTACAGCTTTTAGAGATTCTACACACGGACTATTAGAATGGAGCTGAATGTGTCATATAAAATGAGAGTGAACATCATAAGTTTGCTTGTGTGTGTCTTTCTTTTTCCAGATCAATCACTTTGCCATTTGCTTGTTAATCGCTATTTTAGACTATCTCTGCAATTACTAGTATCAGCCCTTTCTCCTTACTCCTTCTTTATTTCCCATGCATTTCTCTTGAGCTTTGTGCCTTCGGTCATAAGGCTCCCACAGCACAGCTGTATCTAGAACCATTTTGGACAGCTCTGTCTCCTTCTTGCTTCAGTATTCATTTCTCTGTGAAAGCCTGCGCTGCTGATTTCATTAAGAATATCTGCAAGTACGTTGGCATTTTTATTACAACCTTTATTTGTTGTCAATCTCAGAACTAGAGAATAAGAGCTGTCGAACCAAGAACTAGACTCAACATTTTGGGGAAGGCAGTTTCTGACCATGGAGAGAAGAGGAGCAGGGGCATTTAAGACTTTTCTGCCCTGGTTCAGACAACTCCTGCCCCCAGGTTCCTGAGACACAGGGCATTGGCTGTTTCACCCATCCATGTGCTTGGTGCAAAAGGCAGAAAAGGTCAACACCTTCCCAGCCTCACCACGTGGAAATATGGTAGAAATTCACATGTAGAGAAAAGATCTAATTAAATCAGAATTTAAGGAATTAGGACTCAAAAGTCTTATTCACTAGTCACAGCATTAATTTGGAAGATATACCTAAATTCTAAACGCCTCGATCAGTTTCATCTTGCTTGCTGTGTGTGTCCTTGGGCAAGTTCTTTTCTTGAGGTTCATCATTTCATTTATAAAATGAGGATAACAGTAGTACCTAACAGATTTGTAGTGAAGATTAAATGGAATAATAAGTTATATTGGTTTGCAATGCTCAGCTCTTAATATATGTAAAAAACATTGCCAGTGTGTCCAATAACATACTGGCAATGTATAGAGTAGCATATATAATAGTGTGTGTGTGTATATATATACATATATATGCATGTATTTTATATATTATATATATATAATTTTTAAAGGTCAAACTAATCTAGTGGTATTTCTCAGAACTGCCTATCTAGTGTATATATATCATCAGAGAATTTTGAGCAAAAGCTACTGTTTGTAAAATCCTTTTGTACCACTATTTGGCCATAGCACCTTGTGTATTTTTGTTGGAATAGAAGAAATAAATACTTAAACTTAAGTATCTCTTTTTCCTATTAAAGAGATAATAGCCAGAATGTTGGACACAAATAGAAAAATGGAATACTGAGATCCTGTGATCTTTGCACATGTATTTTGTCTGAATTTAAAAGCATATTCTTAAATTCAATTTGAAAACATTATCTACATTACTTCATGAGTAGAAATCTTTGGGTATTCTAGACACTTTTCATACATAATTTAAGTTCAGTAATACAACCTATTGTTTGCTTTGATTTTTATTTTCACTATCTGACCAAAGAAAGCAGAAACAGATGGCTTTTCTGACTTACATTATTTTAAGCTACAAATATGTTGCCCACTTTTGAGCCTATGCAGTTAATCTGAAATCTGTCACACAATAAAATTAAATACTCCCTATTTTAAGGTGGAGGCAGCATGGATTAAACAGAGTCAGAAGCCCCGGGCTCTCTTTCTGGCTTAGCTCTAACACACTACATGACCTTATGAACCACGTCACCTTGCTGAATCTCAACTTTCTCATCCACGAGGTAAGTTCAGCTATATCAGGGTTTCTCAGTCTTTAGTGCACATACTAATCACCCAGGGATTTTGAGAAAAGGTTCTTATCAGCAGGCCTGGAGGGGTGGGTGGGTAATGATTATGCTTTCTACTCAACTCCCAGCTGAGACCTCTGCTCCTGGTCTACACAGTACACTTTGAATAGCAAAGAACTGGATAAATTCCTGGACAAATGCTGCATAATTTGGGATTTCTATAAGAGTATTCATGAAAAAAGCATGTCATGATGTCCCCAATACCATCAGTCGCGTGTTCCCATCCTCTTAGTCATCACAGCATTTCTGAGAGGAGCCTCAGAAAACTCAGAAAAGTTGAACTGCTGTCTCAAGATAACATAGTCATATTGCCAATATGTGGAAAACCCAGGATGGAATGCAGAGTCTTGTCTCCAACCAGCTGTGTTCAGGTCCCACTGTGTCTTCCATGGTCACCTATGTGTCCAACAGGCCCCGGAATGCATGAAGTTGAAGGAAACCTGACTATCTCATTTAGTGTCGTACACAGCCACATATTTATGTATATCTTTCAAGCTGCCTAAATATTGATAAAATCTAGTGGTTACCTGTTAGAGCCGACTTGACTTCTTTCTTTTTCTTTCACATCTTTCCATTATTTTGCTGCTCCCTCCAATTCATCAAGTACAGAAAAAGCCTCTCAGGCCAGCATGTACATTTCCAGTTTCAATTGCTATAGTACACGAGTTCTAGATCTTAAAGGCCAAAAAGCATCTATTTGACTAAAGAGCTATAAGGCAGCCATAAAAATTATGGATCACAGAAATAAGCAATTAGTGTTATCTTCAATTGCTTTATTGGCAGTATTCACTCGTTAGAATAGAGGCAGCCGTAAAACAGATTGCAACATACTGTATAACAGCATATGGGATTTTACATTATAATGCTATTCTCTGCCAAGAAGTCATATTTTCATTTGAATGCATGGAACAGATTATCATAGGGTTTCCAGCATTAGAAGTGGATGACCCTTACTTTTTTTTTTTTTTTGTAGTTGTTGCTAAAAGGCAATTCCTGAGGTTATGACTAAATCAAAATATATTCGATGGCAAATAGGCCTGTGCTACATGCCTGCATTCTGGGCTACTGGAAACTGGGCATGTCGTGGAGCTACAGCAGATAATAAAGTCAATCTCTAACGTGGTGGTTAGAGGGAGAGTTGAGGGTTTGCCAGTCTTCCAAACCAGCTGGCGCCAATTCTGGAGGAAGCTGCTCACCCGCCCATCTCATCACAGCTGAAGTGCCACAAAAGACACCACGAGCACAGGGGTGGAAATAAAACAATAGGAATAATAATACGGAACAGAACAGGATCTTTATTTAACATTGGGAGATGTTTTCAAGACATCAACTCTGCCATTTTACAAAATGTGTGTGGGCATGTTTATATATTGCAGATAATGTATGTACAGACCTTCCAATACATACACCCTGGAACACGTTTCAACAGGCCAACCTCTCAGGAATCACCCACAGGCCGAGAGTCTAAGAGTTTCCCCAGCCTCTCACACATTTTATAAGTTCCAATATGGCACACCTGGAAATACGGCTAAATGCCCACTCTCCTGTTTCAAGTTGGAAAAGGAGTAGGGAAAAGTACATCGAACAGATTCTCTTTCCAAGATCAGCCTGTGATATAGCAAATGAAAGGCTTTGAAAGGCAGGATTGCTGAAAAGGAAGCTTGTGTGGTTTCAAATTAGAAGTCATATTGTTGCACTCACAGTTGATCAAATAAATATTAATCACCAAATGTATTTATGTCACTTCTCACGCAATTGCAATATATTTCAAATGTGTTTTTAAATGGTGGATAAAACACACTGGGAGGGCAAAAAAAAAAAAAAATCTCCTTTTACAGAACCTCAGATACTAGGCAGCTAGAGGCATATGTAGTAATTTACCAGAACAAAGGAATATGTTTGAATTAGTTTCTGTGTGTTTTCTGCTATTTATTCAAATCTAGTAAAATCCAAATAATTTGATAGTCTTCAGACTCCAAGTAAAAGTAAACTTGAATCTTACAAAATGTTACAATGAATTAGTGTACTCACTTAAGTAATTTTTCTAGTCCTGTCTGTATGAATTACAAAGCTGTAAAAAATTAATTTTAACAAAAATTCTCATAATTTTTAAAAAGATTATCCTAAATGATTACAAACGCAATTAAATGCAACCAAAAGATGCAAAACAAAGTATAGAAAAGCTGCCCCTTTCAATATCCCTTGGTTAATTGGAGTAACATCTTCAGTCCTTCATTTCCATATTTGTATGTTTAAGGACTCCTCCCTTTCTTCATGGAGGGAATTGGTGAAAAGAAGAATTAGACTGAAAAAGCAAGCGTGTTGCAACCTAGCCTATGCTATGTACTAGCCCCTATGGCTTGTGTCTATTGATATACTGTTTAAATTCTGCTTTAGCTGTCATGAATTTATTTGTAAAGTTGTATAATGACCATCATGCCTACAGCCTCCTTCCAAATTGAGCTTGAAAAAAATTTTAAAGTATTTCTCAAGCGGTTAGGGTAATTTCTCATGAATGAGTACCTTGTTTTCTTTTTGAAGTAAGAAAAGTTGGTGGTTTTCCAGGAGCTACACAAGGGGGACCCTTGACAAACTCGAAATGGAAATAGGAACCAGACAGTGGCTAGTTGATGCTTTTAGAAAACGCACGCTGACAGATTGAAGGTGTTTTATCAATGTATAACATACAGTGAAACATCTGCCTTTTGGTTCAACAGTATTTTCCTCAAAACCCCACCAATTTTCTTAATTTGGCAGCTGTGGCCTTGTGATTGAGGCGACCTTATTATATAGAAATGTTGAGAAGCAAGCTGTTCCTTGGGTCTGCAAAGTAGCAAACTCAAGGGATTACATATTTTTTAAATGTCAATGAGCATGTGAGTATGTATATGTGTGTGTGTATGTTTCACCAAAGAGGGTCTCACTGAGTCAGACAACAGTGACACCAAAAGTTAATGGAGAAAATGTTTTTTAATATATTTATCTTGTTATGCAGTAATGTTATTTAATTCAGCATTGTTCAAAACAAACCAATGATGAATAATATCTTGCTATATAATGACTAGTTTTTCCTCTCCTTGCAATAAAGTAAAGCATTTAAGAAAAAAAAACCCACAAGCATCTCAAATAGCCTCTGCTTTGCTGCAAAAATAGACTGTGATGAGAGTAACTCTTCCAATCAATTATGCAGCATGGTTTTAAGTGAGGAAAAATTTCAACATACGTATCACTTCAAAATATATACAGCATGTATCTATATGTACAAACTGCGTAAATTTTGAAGGGCTACGAAGCATATATTTTGCTACACCAAAGCTCTGACTGTTAAATTGATTGCAAGAAAACTATAATTTCTTTTGCTGAAAAAACTTGAGCAATATGAATCTTACTGGGATTATTTAAACTCAGTGGTGTGTGTATACATCTATATGTGTGTGGGTATAAACAACAGGATTTCTACAAATTCTCTTCAGTAGGCTCAGAAGCAACTCCTCTAACTAAAATATTGCTCTGAAGTTGTCTCCTTTAAAAATGATGATAGTAAATGAACATACTTCAAATTCCACAGTCTATACATATGGACTCTGAACCTGTTCTGCACAGAGGGGGGGTCACCTAATGTCATTCACTCCCTTTATATGCATGCGGGGTTCATTAGTGCTCTCCCTTTAAGAGCACCCTTTTAAAAGAATGATCTGCCACATTAGCCAGAGCAATGTGACTTAGACTTTAACATATAAATGTATATGTACATGTATTTTTTTTTCATTTTGGCTGAATTCAAGAATGAGTCTGTAGGCTAAAAGAATTGATCTGTCACAAAGCAACAGATTGCAGTCAGAGACTGCCAACAAATCATAAGCAACAGTAGGTAATGACTAATTGTAACAGGAATGAGGGAACAGAGGGTGGGGATTGTTTCTGAAAAGGTAACAAAAAAAAAAAGATCTTTCCCAAAAGAAATCAAACATTTTTGTTTTGATATTTGTTGTCGTTAAATCAAATAACAAGCATAGCACCTCTGCTCTTCTCAATAATTCCTAGTGAAGCTGATCAATTTGACAATTTCTAAGAGATTTGTGATTTTCCACCACAGGTTGTTTTTTGTTTTTGTTTTTGTTTTTGTTTTTTCTGTTCTTTTATCCCTATAAGTACTATTCCAGGACACACTTTTGAGGTTTCTCAAGGAATTACTATTTTAACACACTCTTTGGAGCTCTACAGCCTAAATAAGAGTTACAGAAAACCTTAACCATGACTTCCACTTTGTGGTAATGAATATACAACATGATCTTAAAAAAAAAAAAAGCCAAGGAAAGGGATTTATGAAGATTTACAAGGTCCAAGAAATAGAATGGCAAGAACAATCATATCCATCTTTTTTATTGATTAGAATGTTGCAATTTTTAATTATCTATTCAATCTTACTTCCTCAGATTTTCACAAAATACTTCTTTCTAATTATCAACGTACACAAACATAAATTTGTTTACAGCAGAAACTTAACCTTCTAAAACTTTAATTTATGAAATTATTTGGAGCTTGAGGTGCTTAAAGAAATTAAACTCTGCACTAAGTTCAAATGCTTTGGGGACATTCTGTAAGTTTTGCTTTACTACAACAACAATTAGTAAGATTCTCTGTGTAGTTGAAACACAAGAATTTTGTGGCTCTCTGTGACTGCAGAGATTACAGTGCATATTGGGGTCAAGGATACTATATATTTAGAGGTGACCTATTTGGTTTAACCTTAAAGCTTTCATTTCAACCAATATAGTGCAGCAAGATTGCCCATATATGTATTCCAAGTGTAAAAATAATGATTTCTTTAACTGATGTTGTAGGCTAGTTACCCCTATCTTTAGGTAATACAACCTACTTTGTCTCACTTTCTACAACATGTTGAACATCCAAGTTTATGTCTATTTAATATCTATGTCCCAATATTCTTTGCCTCATTATTCAAAGAAATAAAGGAAGCTGAGGACTGTTCTTTCTTAATCTTGTTAGATGTCCCCAAAATCGTTTCTTGACAAACTCAACTCTTCCTCTGCTAGAAAAGAGAAGAGCGGTCCCAGATGTCAAATTAAAAGAAAAAAAAACTAGCCATTAGAGACATAGAAAATTGAAAGGAATGTTTGCAGAAATAAATATCAGAACCAAATTGGATGGCAAGAGGATGAAAATAATAATGTTGAACACGAACTATAGATCATTGAAGCAGCACATGTGAGGAAAGAGAAGAAGCTAGGGTCGCATGAGATGCCACAAGGACAGCAGGAACCTTGTGAGAGGGACCAGGAAAAAAAATACCAGGAAAAATTGAAAGCTCTGACAAAGAGAAGTAAACCCATATCAGAAACCCAGGAACCACAGAAAATCAGAATTCTATTCTGCTAAATTTTGAATAAACTTCCCCCTATTCTGCCTCTATTGTGTTCTGATTTTTTAATACTAAAAAACAGCTCAGCCTAAATCTAAATTGATAGGGGACACATGCTTGGAATTTTCCATCAATCCATATAATTGGTATGCACCTAAACCATTCTTCTGTTTCCAAGTATCAGGATATTTTAAGTTTGGGGTTTTTTTTGTTTGTTTTGCTTTGTTTTCGGTATCAGGATATTTTGGAAAAAAAATATATATCAGCATATCGATAACTGAAAGTCTGCTAAAGCTATTCATATTTATCATAAAACTGTTTAAATCTCCTAAGCGGTAAACTACAGAAGACTTCGTGCTCCAGAATTCAATACAAGCATCATCAATCTCCCATTATCACCTATATTCCTTTTTAAGATTTATTTATTCATGAGAGACAGAGAGAGAGAGAGAGAGAGAGAGCGAGCGCAGAGACACAGGCAGAGGGAGAAGCAGGCTCCTCGCAGGGAGCCTGATGTGGGACTCGATCCTGGATCCCAGATCATGCCCTGAGCCAAAGGCAGACGCTCAACCGCTGACACGCCCAGGCGTACCATCATCACCTGTTTTCTTTACATGCAAGCACAGAGCAAGGGCCTAGCCACTCAACAGTGGTAATCTACTCTGGCCAGCACTCACAATTTAGGTGGTGCTTACAGACTGCCAGCACAAAAAGCCAAACGCCAGTGTTACAGACAGTACTCAGTTCACCAGATACAACAGAAATACCATAAGTAATTTGTAAGGACTGATGAAACATCACCTGAGGTGGACTCATTCATTCATCCATTCATTCATCCAGTATATGAATCATTTGTTTATTCATTCATTCAGTAAATATTTATCAAACACCTACCTACCATGTTCCTGGTACCATGCAATCTTACAGACTTCTATCTTAATATCATAATATCACACATACGGTGATGAAAATAATGCAGTTCACAGTAATACAATGGTAAAACTTGAATTACCACCTCTTTTTCCCTGCATTCTCATTATGCCTGGCCTTTCATGAAGGTCCCATTCATAACTCTTTGATATATTTGAGTCATTTCAGGTAGATTCTCTGCTCATACTGAAATACTTTGTTAATAGTCAAGCTAGAATGTAAGCTAACATGAAACATTTTTCTCTTGAAATAAAAATGATCCTGAAAATATGTCACCTTAATATGAGTGAAATAACCTCTCAACCCCTCCACCAAAGGAAAGAAAGGCTAGCATGAAGACATTGGACTACCGGGAGAGAGTAAGGCAGAGGAAGGTACAGGAAGCGAGGCATGGCACCCCCATTTCATTACGATGTCCAGGGCTATCTTAACTTCCACTCCCGGATGCATAAATTAAAATAATTCACAACTAAGTGAGTCGTTATTCATATTATTTGCCTTGCCCAAGTTGCAAAGTGGAGTTTTTCCTATAATTTCATTCTGTAATTTGAAATCTAATCTTTTCTTTTGAAATCTAATTTTTCAATTGATGAATTTATAGATTTGAACCAAAATGAACAAATCTGCTTTTGTTGTTTCCAAATACCTCTAACTGTGTCACCAAAATGCAGGCACAGATTATGCACTGTCTTACGTATGGCCCTTCTTTCCATTTTCTCTAGATTAACTATTATTTTTTGAGGTATTTTAACCAGAACTGCATATTCTATTATATACAGATTCAAATTCATATATACCAATATGTATCACACATTTCCATTATATATTAAAATCACTACTCATATATATACCCTCAACAGAATGTTTCCTCTTAAAATTAACTTAGAGCAATTTTAAGAATTTGGTCAACATCATTATTCCATGTGTTAAAATAAATAGGTAACTAGTGTACTTTCTATCCATAATAACTCAACTACAAGCATAATTTGTGGCAGATTTTGGCTAATAAACTTGAAAACAACAAATACTTAGGAGAAACCTACTAAAGCAATTCTTTGATGTAAATTAAGAATTAGCACCTTAGCCAGTTTTTTTCCTCCTAAAACGAGCTTATAAATGTTAGTTGATTAAATAATTGTTTTCAAAAGTGACCAGTTCTTTGGAAGGCCCATGTAAAAAACAAAACAAAACAAGTGTCAGATTTAATCACTCTAGGCCCAAATTTGAACTTTCCTTTTGGGCTGTATGTGTAGATTCAGACAAGATCCTAGCGTAACAGAGCACTTACTGGGAAAAAATATCCAAACAACCCCCAATTGTTCCCTTTCACCATCTCAAAATCAGAGTTGGTGATTTGTAGGGACAGGGAAAAGTGGGCGAGAGTAATTCTCACAGGATTCTTAGGTGCGCCTTCATTTTCCCAGAGGGGACAGTGGCTCTTGAACCAAATTTTGTATGCACGTGGTTCCTTCCAGTTTACACCACAGCATATTCGACTTCTCTACGGAGCTGTCCTTAGCCACTGCGACCTCGGTTCTTGCAAGTGACAGTATGGCTTTCTGCTGATTTATTAAAAATCTCCCATGTTATGGCTCCTGTGTACTCTCTGGAGTGTGATCATGTGACCAGTATAATCACAATCTGTCTCCCTGCTAACATTTCTCTACTTTGGTTATTTGTTTGATAAAGTGAGGAGCTTCCCTTTTGTTGCCCTTCATCAGAGCTTAATGTCTTTACTTTGGGATCAATATACTTTATGAATAATTTTATTTCCTTCTATTTTTATGGTCTTTTCTCCTCATTATCATACTGAGTTTATTAGCTGGTGCTGTCAGTATCTCTACCCTGTCATATGTTCCTGAGGTACAGTAAATATCACTTGTGTTGTAATTAATATGCACACCCTCTGCAGTAATTAAAGTACAGACCCCTTCAACCAGCTGAGCTTCCTACACTAATTCCACCTTATCTTCATAATGAACTTATTGTAATCTGAAACTACTACTGAATATTGTTCAGTAAGGCTAGAAGAATGAAATCTAACGAGATGCAATAATATTTGTGAACATGTTAATATAAAAAATGAATTTAATTAGTCTAAATCTAATTAAATTTCCCATACAATTAAAAGCCTCCCCTTCCTTCCATTTTTTAAAATCTAACAAATGCCACATTACTGCCCTTTCAGTTATTTCTACAAAGCAGCAGACTGGACAAATGCTTTTTTACCCCCTTATAAGATACATACAGCAAAGGACGTATAGGATCCAGAAATTAGACAGTGATATAGTAGGGAGATGGCTGAGTCCCTCTGAGGAACTGCTATCTAAAATAGCAAACTTGCAAGATTGGACAAATCAAAAATCTTACTTTTCTTTAAAAAATAAAATTCAAGCAAAATTGTTTACCAAATTTATCAAAAAGCTATGAATCAAAAAATGTTTTAAAAACATCTAATGTCATATGCATATTGCAAGTGGCACTAAGGCACGGTCCCTGTCCCCAATGAGCTTATATTTTAGTGAAAAAATACACATTTTGATTCTGCAAATATTTATGGGAAATCTTCTAGAAATAACAGAGACAATGGGTATCACAGAACTTCTAAGCAGGATGGAAAAGGAAAAGTCTAGCACTAAACCTGCACCTTGAGAGACAAGGGGAGAGCACTTGGGGCAGGACACTAGCTGTTGCTGTACATATTCAGTTTTGCTAGAGAAAAAAAGTCTGTGTAAGTTAGGAAAAAAATAGACACAAAAGACTAAATCAAGATACATAATTGGCACAAAGGAGGAACATGGTGAGCAACTGCATGCACATTTAATATTACACTTACATTGTCAGGAAACATTTCAACAAGAAAAGTGAGTGCTTGAAGTGCAGAGCTACACTAGGGGGACAAGCTGGCACACAGGCCCTAAAGCTGGGTGAAGGGTCAGGCATGACCATAACAGTGCCAATAAATGGGATTATTTCAAGATGGAAAGATGTTACCAATAGGGTAGAGCCCTGCTTTTAAAATTACTCACAGTAAAGACGTGGATCTTGGAAGAAAAGAACAAGATACACACACACACACACACACACACCTGTAACTGTATTATCTTGAAAATTTAGAAGTGATTCAGTGGTCAAAACACTTGTCAATGAGGACAACACATCTACTCCCACAGTTATTTTCTTGTTTTCTTTAAAACTAGCCTGGCTCATGAGAGACTTATAAGACATATTACCTAATGGATCATTTGGAAGGAAGTAACCAAGTTATGTCATCCTTACAGAAGCAGAATCTAAATTCCATCATTCCTTGGCATCTGTTCTGGCATTCTCAGGGCAATGATGGATTGGCTCCCCAAGAAAAATCAACATGTACTCTTCTATTAGACTCGATATGAACTCAATTAAGAAAGAATAAGAAGCATTTAGAGCAACATCCCTGCAATAGTCTATAAAATTATCAGTGATCTTGCTTTTAAATAGGAAATGTCCTCTGGCAACAATGCCTATCCCCACATCTCAACTACCATTGCTAACACCACACATGATTCTTTCACTGCTCTGCTCCCTATTTGGTCTTCAGCCTCCGCTTTGAAATTGCACTTTTTTCTTAATGCATTTAGTACACAGCAGTTTGAGAACCTAGAATCATCTCACGCCATTCCCTAATATAATAAAATGAAGACAACTTAAATTGTATGTAAATTATACCAGTCAGAAGGCAAAGGGTTCTGAGTTAGAAACCTGATAGTCTAGGAAGTTATCCTAAAAAGCCAACTTCTGAGAACACTTTGCAACAAAGAGCTTCAGTGATGAAAACAAATAATATGTTGAAATGTATTGCTACAGCTATGCATTGCAAATCAAAGGAACTAAAATAAAGTTAGGCATTCTCTAGAAGAGTGCTCACTATATTTTAAGGAAGATTTAAATGTACTTCAAAAGGGCAGCATGGAGAAAATGGAATGATACTGATACCAAAAATAAATCACAAAGAAAATCTGGGCTGTTTTGCTGTTAAAAAATAAAACTAAAACATGTTGACATTTACCTGATAGCAAATATCAGGTAACGTTGATCCTGACTTTCAAAGGGAACCTTTGCCTATGTAGAAGGAAGTCTGATAGGAACAAATGGATATCCTAGAAGATATACTTTTAAAATTCCTGATTGAGAAAGTTTTGGTTATGCCGCTGAAAATCACCGAATCCAGGTCAACCCATTTTTAAAGATGTCA